>NC_059105.1:41020978-41361478 GCF_020740685.1 Jaculus jaculus | reverse complement strand
ATGTAAGTCAGATGCACTAGGTAGCACATGTGCCTTGAGTTCCTTTCCTGTGGCTGGGGGCCCTGGTGTACCCATTTTCTCTATCTGCTTCTTTCCTTCTCTCTCTCTCTCTTTCTCTCTCTCTCTAGCAAATAAGTAAATAAATAAATACATATTTTGAACTCTCGATTCTACTTATTGGGAGATAAGTGCATATATATAATACCAAGCCTCACTCTAATTTTTAAAAATTTTATTTATTTGCTTGAGAGAGAGAGAGAGTTTGGGCACATCAGAGCCTTTGGCCACTGCATACAAACTCCAGACCCATGCACAACCTTGTGCATCTGGCTTATGTGGTTCCTGGAGAATTGAACCTTGGTCATTTGGCTTTGCAGGCAAGTGGATTAACCACTAAGCAATTGCTCCAACATCTATTTATTTTACTTTGTTTTTATTTATGTATTTGTAGTGAGAGAGAGAGAAAATTGGCATACTAGGACCTCATGCTCCTGTAAACAGATACCAAATATGTGCCACTTTGTACATCTCATTATACATGTCCAGTAAGTAAACTGTATGAGAAAAGAAATATTATTACCCCCACTTTCTAGCTAAAAAAATGTTAGACTGAAAGAATTATTAATTTGCCCAAAGTTGACTGAGTAGTGAAGGAGAGAGCAAAGATTTGAACCCAGACAGCTTTTGTCCAGAAGAAACCATCTGATTCACCACACTAACCAATAACATAAAATTCTAAAATCTGGAAAAGCCATAGCAGCAGAGAAGAAATCATTTCTTCACTTAATGAACAAGGATGGGACAGATTTTCTTTACAATGTAGAGTTACACTAATTGATTCACTTCACAAAAGAATATAGTATATTACTATCCATTCTGATTTAGGTCAATTATGTTTATTATTTAACACAATTGAATATACTTTGTAGTATTGTAAAGAATCACCATACTTTGCAATTATGTAGTATTGCAATTTGTAGTATTGTAAAGAATTACCACACTCTGCAATTATAAAGCTAGCTGAGCATCAATGTCTAATCCTCCCGTGTGTGTGTGTCCTCTCTCTCCCTTGCCTTCCCCTTACTTCCTTCCCATCTCACTGATCTCTTGAGAGGTAATACAATGTCTCAGGACACTCCTTTCCACCCTGTGGCTTTTACAATTCTTGTGTATTTTAGTAAGTATCTTGATGTTTCTGGAGAGAGCAGACAACAGTAGGGAGCAATATAGCCCCTTTCTACTATGCTCCTCATTTCTGTGTACATCTTGGAGACCATAAGCAGAAATTGCAATCATTAGTAACAGACAGATGCTGTGGTTTTATGAGTCTTTGGAAGCAAAAGACCAAGGTGAAAAACTAGTTCTCTGGATTATTTTAAGCAATTTACTTAATTCCTCTGAGCCTTAGGCCCCTTTGCTAAATGACAAGAGTGACAGTGCCAAACTTATAAAGTTGTTGTACCTGGGCCCTCCCAGAACAAGAATGCAAATAGAGGTCCACATACCATATGTCTAAATATTTAAAAATTATAAATCAAGCCAACAGACTGTTGAATAAAATATGTTCTATCCTCCTACCTTGATAAATATACCTTCACAATGACAAAATAAAGTATTATTAAATATATATACACAGAATTAAATGAGGTTCCTCTAATTTCTATATGATCAAAAGTTGGCAAATATCAAAGACCAGTTCTTTTGTTAATTGGAAAGAGGCTTTGGGGTGGGTAATAAAATAAAAAGTTATATAATAAACATTACCATGCACATGTCATAAGCAAAGCAATTATTTTAAGAAAATGGATCAAAATTTTTATATAGGTCCCTTTTCTGCCTTTTATTCAATATGAGGGCTTGAATCTAAGACTTTATGCATGCTAGGCTAGTATGGTACTATGGAGACACAGCCCCTTTAATTTACATTTTTTGGCCACAGTGATCTAGAGACTCCCTGATTAAAACCAATGTTTTCACAAAATTTAATATATTACATCATTACTAAGTATTTACCTTACATATCAAAATTATTTAATAGGCATGAAAATTCTTCTTAAACATTTATTATTTATTTGTGTAAAGATATACAAAATCTATATTTTAGATTTTTTTGAAATATAATAATTTATTATTGTTATCTGTAGTCACATATATTTCTCTTATCTAAGTGAAACTTAGTGCCCAGTAACAGATATTTCCTATACCCTTCACTATTTCCAGCATCTAGTAAGAAACATTCTGTTCTTAACTCCTCTGACATCATATTTTTAGATTTTATAGATAAGTAATATCACATGGTATTTGTCTTTCTGCATCAAACTTACTTCTTTCTGTATAATGACCTCCAGTTGCATACATGTTGCCATATATGACTGAATTTTATCTTTTCCATGGCTGAATTGTATTTAATTGTGTATAGGTATTACATTTTCTTAACCCATTCATGAGTTGAATCTACGTGTTAGCAAATGTGAATAGTACTATCACACATGAGAATTCAGATGTCCTTTAAACATAAGGATTACATTTCTGTTATATATTTACTCAGAAGTGGAATTAATGAGTCATAAGGAGGTTACATTTTTAAATATTTTTTCATGAACCTCCATATTGTTTCCCACAATGACTCCATTAATTTACATTACCCCCAATGGTGGGGAAGGGTTACCCTTTCTTCAAATCATCACCAGGATCTTTTGTGTTTTATAACAATGCTTATTCTAACTGAGATAAATAGATAAGTTCATTGTGATTTTGATTGACTTTTTTTCTAAAGATTACTGATGTTGAACATTTTTTCATACACTTATTTGGAAAATTTTTATTAGATCTATACTTATGTCTTAGTTATATTTTTGGATTTTTGCTATTGAGTTGAGTTCTTTATATACCCTGGATATTAGTCCCTCATCAGATGAATATTTTGCAGTTTTTTTCTCCTCCATTCAATAGATTGTCTGTTCACAATATTGATTGTTCACTTTACAAAAGCTTTTAAACTAAATTAAATCTCTTCTGTTTACTTTTACTATCATTTCCTGTGAAGTCCTATGGAGTCTTACCAAGAAAACATGTCATAGAGCATTTCCCCTAAGTTTTCTCCTAGCAATCTCATACTTTGGGGACTTTACATTAAATCCTTGGTCTACTTTGAATATTGTGAGAAATAGGGGCCTCTTTTAATTGTTCTGTGTATGTATATTTAATTTTTCCATCAATAGCTATAGAAGTACCTGTCCTTTGTCCAATGAGTCTTCTCAGCAACCTTACTGAAAATTATTTTGCTATAGATACATGAATTTACTTCTTGGTGTTCTAGTCTACTCCATTGTAGAAATGATCATTTGTGTTTTAAAATGTTTTAAATATAATGAATACTCATTATTTTAATAAACCTGTTCATAGAATGTAATGTTTAATCCATCTAATTACCAATGAAGGGAATGAATACGATATTTAATCATTCATTAAATTGAAATATCATATGTATACACACACACTTAAAAGTTGGTTTCATGGCAAAATGTTTCCAAATGCAAGTGCTACAGAAACTTCTAATTGATGAGTACTTCTGGAACCACTAATCAGAACACACACATGCATACACAAAGACAATGAAGCTCAGAACTTTCCTAACAATGCTTATTATGCAAGAATCTTTTCATTCATGTCACCTGAGAGAAAGAATTTAATTAACTAGTTGGTGTGTCTTTTATTTTACATGATTCTTTTCACTCGCCAAATCCTTCACAATTGCTCAACTCTGGGGTTAGCAATAGCACAACCAGCATATGTTCACAGCATGTGGAGGCACCTTCTTTCATTTCAAAGATATGATGCAAAAGCTGAGACAAAGTTTTCTCTGGTGTTATGAGGACAGATATTTGTCCTCACCAAGTACCTTCTCACCTGGATACATCTAAACATGAACCAATTATCAAAAGTGCCAAGTAAGCCAGTCATGGTGGCATATGACTTTAATCCCAGCAGTTGGGAAGCAGAGGTAGGAGGATTGCTGTGAGTTCGAGGCCACCCTGAGACTCCATAGTGAAGTCCAGAATTCCAGGTCAGCCTGCGCTAGAGTGAGAGCCTACCTTGAAAAAAGAGAAAGAAAATGTGCCAAGTAATCTATCAAATGTGTTGGTACCAACTGGTAGCATTGTGACTAACTGCATACTTCTAGTTTATGTGAACAATGAAAAAGAGTAAAGACAATGCATGTTTGGTGTTTTGTTTTGTTTTTTTTTCTATCTCCTTAAACTCTGTCAGAGTTCTGTCCATTGTTTTTTTTTTACAAGTTTGAATAAATCCTATCACAGTATCCAGGCATTAATTTTCTCAGGTATTGGAAGTTCAAATGGAGTGAGTTCTCAGGTTAACACACACACACACACACACACACACACACACACACAAACATATACACATACACACAATGTTCATCACAGTGCCAATCAAATAGTGCAACAAAAAGTCACAATCTTGATTGTACAAGTAACCTATCTTTCAGCTTCTGTAATAATCATGTTATGCTTTCTCTGCAAGTCCTTACCAGAGTTGACAACTTGGCATTCTGAGAGAAAGCTGATCTTACATGATTTTCCATATTTAGCCACTACTCACCTATAAATTCATACAGCTTCAGGGTTCTTCACTTAGGAGCCCAAGAAAAACATAAGATTTTAGGAAAGAAAATGGACTACTTCTGCTACCCATTTTAATGGAATTAAATTATAAATGAAATTATAAAGGAAGAAATGGGAAGAAGGGTTAACCAAAATTAAGAATATATAAAAAAATGGAAAAATACTACTTTGTAGGCTAATTAAAATAATTTAGTAATCTAACATAGTTTTTTTAAAGAGTTTAAACAAAGGTACACTAAATAAATAAAGTAAATAAAGCTGCTCCCAGAAGGAAGCCATAGGTTATTAAACAAAATTTCCGATGTCAAGGATGAGAGACTATTCTGAGCTTTTGGTCAGGGAGGTCACAGACTCCCCTAAAACAATATTAGTTATTGATACTACTCTTTTTTGTCCACCAAAACTACTACATGGTAAGTCTGTTGCTGAAGACATATACTTCAGATGCTGGATGTAGAGTTGGCTTTTTTCTTGCTAGCTACCTTTAACAATACTGAAAGGTACTATGCAGACTGCAGGGGGTGAAGTCATCCACAGTCTTGCCTAGCTGTAGACCCTGACTGCTCCACAATCAACCACCCAGGTATAATATGCCCAACTGGTGCAACAGTGGCATGACTCATTATGGTGATAATCAACCACTCTTTATTGGATTTGAGGCCCTTCCACAGGAGGCAATGAATGTCTGGTACTGTTAACCTGTTCAAAAGCCCATGGCTGAAGAGATCATAGGGCCTAGAGGAGAACTTTCTACTGTTGTCATGCTAAATGGGCATGTTGTCAAACTGCCATCTAAATATGTATGTATATACTCATGGATTAGTGCTGCTCTTAGCCTCAGTCAGGGAAAAGCTTCTTTCTGTGGTGGGCTGTGGTTAATGCAGAGATGCATATTTGGTCAAAGTGCTTAAGATAAGTGATTGCTATGTGTACAGCCTGACACAAAGCATCTCTATCACTCCCTCTAAGGCTCAAGTAACCCCATGGAAGTAGGACTGAAAGAGTGTACAAGCCAGAGGACAGAGAGGAATGCTGTCATCTGGACACAACATGGCCATTACATTTATGGACTCTTAGCAGCTATGGTTTCCTGAACATGAAGGAGCCTTTCAACATTCCACCATGTGTAGAGGAGGGGCTCCTAAGGAGATAATATCTTTCCCAGAGGAGATATTACTAGTTAATGGTTGCTGGGTCAGGGGGAGTCATGTTCTTTAATGGTTTATCCACAGGTAATTTACCCATCTTCCAGCAAATAACCCTCACCTATGTTCATACAACCAATATTAACTAAAGTCTCAGTTTTACACACACACACACACATACACACACACACACACACGAAGTTGGAAAGGGGATTCATTTGGAAGAAGAAAGGGAATAGCAGGAGTGGAGGGGAGATAATAGGAGGTAGTAAAGGTGGCTGTGAGCAAAATACATTACATACTTATGCTCACAGGGACATGTACAATACAGAAAAGGCCGTCTGAGACAGTGAATATATTAAATTGTCAAAAATAAAATTCAAATTAAATTTTTAAAAAAGAAACTGTATAATTTGGCCTATGAGGAAAAGGTCAGATCATTATACTGTGGGTCCTGAAATGCTCTGGCATGCAAATGCCAATTGAATATCAATTTAAAAAAATCAGAAGAAAAATGAAACTAAACAAATCCAAAACATTAACTTGTTATAGGTCCTATTGAATTTGTTTATTCCTATTCTTTCTTTCTGTTAGTGCTTCTACTTAAATTTTAATCCTGATTTAACACTGTATAATTTTTAAATTTTCTCATGAAGTCATTCTCCCATTCAAATTCTGAGATTTTCACGGAATATTCTATATTAGGACCTGAGTCTTGAGTACTAAATATTTTAGGGCATTAATTGTATTGTTTTCAAATTGCTTTATATAATCTTTATTTTAAAAGTACAAGCTCCTAATCCACCTATCTTACATTTGCTACAAAAGTCTGACAAGAACTTTTCATAGCCTTTGGCATGTGAAAAATACTTTGGTTTAAAGTGAGTTTGAGTTCCAAATGCAAAAGCCTCTCAATATTTTTATCAAATATATTTGAGATTCCATTCCCAACTCGGGTGAAGGAGTCACAGTCATTAACAATACAGAAAAACAAAGTGACTATAAATCCATTTGTCACATTAAAGCAACCAAAACAACTATCACTACAAGCTATATAGAAAAATAATGAATAAGGAGAACTGGAAAGGAGACACATTTCTAGTTCACACACAGAGGAAATGACTGCACAGTGATAGATTTTGGTGGCAGGGTCACAGGAGAAATGATGATGAGCCTTTAAACAATTTAGGAAAAATGTTCAGAAGCTCTTGTTTTATGTGGTAGGCATTAAACAGTTTTTGTAAAGCCTGCTTTTAAGAATGAAAAATAAACATAACTTAGTATCCATACTGAAATAGGTTGGATTTTTAGGGCATTTTCATAGCTGACATTCACTGTCTCAACCTACTTTTTTTTTTTTTATTGTACATGTCCCTGTCAGTATGTTTAGAGAACGCCAACTTCAACCCAGCATGAATGCGAACTCCAATCCAAATGTTACCTGTCTGCAGAGGTATTGGCAGTCCTGGTCTCTGGGCAATGCTAACTTAGTGTTCAGGGAAGTGAAGGATGATCTTATTTGGTCTCATCTTATTTTGTTGTGGCAAATCAAATATATTCAGATACTTTAATATCTTTACTTCTCAAAGTGCTTGTATTACTCCACCATCTAAATATTTCCCCATGACATTTAATTCCTCCCTTCTCCTCCTCCTTCTTCTACTCCTTCTCATTCTTCTTTTCTTCTTTCTTCTTTTTGGTTTTGTGTTTTGCTTTTGTTTTTCAAGGTAGGGTCTTACTGTAGCCCAGTCTGACCTAGAATTCACTATGTAGTCTCAAGGTGACCCCAAACTCATGGAAATTCTCTTAACTCTGCTTCCCAAGAGCTGGGATTAAAAGTGTGCACCACAACACCCAGCAACTTTTAATTCTTACCCAAAATTATGAGAATACCTTTTATAACTTCGCAATTTTTATAGTCATGAAAGCATGCCTTTCTCTTCATTTCCATTCACTCCTAAATTTTCAGAGTACATTTTATACTTCAATACACATTTGAGAGTTTTTTTTTGTAACATTTCACTTCCACAACACCCAGCAACTTTTAATTCTTACCCAAAATTATGAGAATACCTTTTATAACTTCGCAATTTTTATAGTCATGAAAGCATGCCTTTCTCTTCATTTCCATTCACTCCTAAATTTTCAGAGTACATTTTATACTTCAATACACATTTGAGAGTTTTTTTTGTAACATTTCACTTAGTAAAATTGTTTTTAAATTTTTTATTATTTTTTTAGTTGAAAGTAGAGAGAGAAGAAAGAGAGAGAGAGAGAGAAAGGATGAACATGCCATGGCCTCTAGCACCTGCAAATGAACTCCAGATGCATGTGCCACTTTGTGCATCTGGTTTTATGTGAGCACTACAGACTTGAACCAGAATTGTTAGGTCTTGTAGGCAAGCACCTTAACTGCTGAGCTATCTCCAGCCCTCACTTAGCAAAATTTTTAAGTGGTATAGTTTGGCAAAATTCTGCCATGTTCATAAAATAACACTAACTTAAGCACAACAGGGCACTGTAACCAAGCTTTATAAAGTGAAGTGGCCCACTAAGTATTTGGTGTCTGCTCAGTACTGCTCAAAAGTATTTGAAAATAACTGGGGCTACCTAGTGTTCTTGGTTTGGTTTTAACCTTGTTACTGTGTCTACAACTCAATGTCTTCTAAACATAATGATAGAATAATAACCTGTAGGATTATGTTTTTTATTACAAATAGTGAAAATCAGTGAGAACTATTTTCCTCTCACTAGAAGAATGGTGAGCCTTGTGTTGCCTATATGCTACAGCTTCCTTGGACCCAGGGGAAATGATTGTCCAAAAAGAGGCCCACAAACCAGAGATCTGAACTCTAGGGAGAGTGAATGAGATAAGAATGGAGGAAGGAAGCAGATGTCTATGTACAGGGAGTATGAGGAAAAACAAACAAACAAACAAAAACACCTATTAAAACACCATAGTGACTCACAACAGCCCCACTGAGGAGGTCCCATAGGGGAATGTAGGTTGGGAGAGGTAATATAAAGGTATACCTCAAGGGAAATATGACTAGTATGCAACGTGTTCATACAGTTAAGTTCACAATTAATAAAATATATATTTTATTTTTACTTCAATTCACATTTACAATCACCTCTCTATTTCTGGGTAATAGACCATGATTTTCTCTAAAGTAGATAATTAAATGACTGACTGGATAAATGTCAACACTTAATGGGTTACTGTTCTTATTATTGATACCAACTAATACTGTATATCATGCCTTCTAAAATAAGTTTACTTACTCAGTTTGCTATTATTTCACAAAGAAAATATATTTCCTAAGAAATTGACAGCTTGATTAGCTTTTTGAGTAAGATATCCAAAGGCAATAGTTTTCTCACTAACTGTCTACAATATAAATGCTTTTGAGACAAACATGGATGCTCCTTGACTGACAATGAAGTTAAGACTTCTTTGAAGTTGAAAATGTTTTTGATAAAGCTGCCCTTTCCACTAATACCACCGTGCAATACAATAGAATCACTTTGTTTGGTGTGTGTGTGTGATGTGTGTAAATGTGTGTGTAGGTTCATGTGTGTGACTATGGGTGCACATGTAAAATTCAAAGGACAATTTTTCCCTTTGTGTGTGTCATTGGCCTTTCACCTCATTTGAGGCAGGGTCTCTCATTGTTTATTTCTCTACTCACAAGATTTTTTGGTCCATAAGCATCTAGTGGGTTCTCTGGTACCCCACAGGGATAGTGGGATTACAGGAACACCTGCTACAGTAATAGGCTTTAGAGGTTGCTGGGGATCTGATTTCAGGTATTTGGATTGTGTGGCAAGCACTTTATCTGGTGAGCCACCTCCCCAGCCTAGCCTGGGTGCCACTTCTTCACACTCATAACTGAGTGACACCCAGGGAGTTGTAGCTCACTACTGGTATTTAGCATCACAAAAGAGGATATTTGTCCAGGACAAATATATCAAACTTCAAAGAATAATTTCTAGTAAATTTATATTGCTATTATACCTAATGAAGTAAAGAAAATAAAAACACACTGGTCAAACCATACTAGTTTGAAGACTGGCTTAACTCAAAAACAAATGAATAAGAATGAAATACATTCAAAATGGTAGAAATCTCTTACATAGGCATAGTCAATTGTAAGAAATAGGATTATTCTTGAGGATACATTTCATAGAGTAAGACAATATTCTATAATTATATATGAGAGCCTATGGGAAAGTGAAATACTTGGAAAACTGCCCATTAATATCAGTCATCTACCTCCTGGGTGAGACATGACATTCACAGATAGTTTAAGGAGGATGATTTCTACCCAATCAGATTCTTTTATGCTATCCTCAAGTTTTCTTCCTCTAACTTTTACTTATTTCTGAGTAATGACCAATAATTTCTCTTAGTTGCCAGTTTTGAACTGGATTCATTTAATAAAGGGCTCAATTGAACCAATGTCTTTTATTTTGTCTTTTTTATTTCAAGAAAGAAGGCAATTCCTGTTCTTTCAGTTATCTAAGCTACATTACTTCAGTTAATGCTGGCCTTTGCCATATGTAAGTTATTTCCAACAAACAGTTATGAGATTTCTTTCAACCAAAGCTATTTACTATTTACCTTTCAAGCAGATTATCAGAAAAAATGTACAATGATGTCACTCTTCTTCCCAAATGTATCTCATCTATATAAATATAGATGGCCTTTCTCATAGCTCTCTAACTTTTTGGTGCAAGATCTGTACTATAAATTCTTTTTCTTTTTCTTTTTTAAGTTTTTCTACCTAGGGTCTCACTCTAGTCCAGGCTGACTTGGAATTCACTATGTAGTCTCAGAGTGGCCTCGAATACATGGTGATCCTCCCACCTCTGCCTCCTGAGCACTCTATTTAACATGTGCCACCACGCTCATCTTATACTATAAATTCTAAACAAAAGCTATTAAATTCCTCACATGTCCTCAGGCTACAATGTATATGGTGCATGTCATCCAATGCTCTGTTTGAATAAAATATTTAAATCAAATGTAATATGTAAACTACTCATAAGATTTATCACTGACTACAAGTTATGTCAATATATTGTCAGAATCCTATGTCCTATTTTTAATCAATGAATTTTAAAGCCAGCATAAAAAGTTAAATTATTCACTCAAATCATACTTTTTCTGTTTCTATCTAACCCTGAAGCACATTCAGAGGACCCATTTTGAGAACTGTACACTGCTAAGTGCTTTGAAGTTCAGTAATTCCAGAAAAATCCTGTGCTGCACAATTTTAAATTGTTCCGTTATATATTGACTTATTGTGTCAAATTTGTACAAGAATGTTGCATGATATCATGTAGAGTCTACAGTTTCAAACCTCCTTATTGGCACAGGTTGTAAACAATATTCCTTATTGGCATAGGTTGTAAACAATATTGAAAAGTTGTAAACAATATTGAAAATAGATTTAATATACTAAATTAAATGGAGTGTCAAGAGCATTTCAAACTATGAGGTTGTCATATCATTCCTCCTAGCAATAAACTCTAGAATTTTTAAAGTCTTTGTAATAAGTGATGATTATAAAGAAATTTGGTCTATGTATTATCGGCATTCATGGGGAAACACTCTACTTAAGAGACATATAGATATTTTAGAATATATGTGTGTTGTGTCCAAGACTGTTTACATGAGTTCTCTCTGCACTGAGAAGGAAACAGAACCAGTTTAAATATAAGTTTATCAGCACTTAATTGAATACATCTTTCTCTACTCAGCCTCCAGGTATAGCTGTCATCAGCAGAAAGGTCTGTTGAGTCAGAAGAAGGAGAAGTTTCTAATGATACTTACCCTCTGAAAAGAAAAAATATGACTTAAAAAAACAGTTCTTGCACAAAGTGCCTGTCCAGTAAACTGTTTATTTCTGTGGAGTTTCTACCTTCCTTATTTCTCATATGCAGATCCTAACTGGGATCAACTAGAGATGAATGTAAATGGCAGTAAGCATCAGGAATATGGACATAAAACTAGAATAAATAAATAGGGCTGGAGAGATGGATTAGAGGTTAAGGTATTTGCCTTTAAAGGCTGATGAGAAGGGTTCAATTCCCCACTACCCAAGTAAAGCCAGATGCAGTAGTACATGCATCTGGAGTTCATTTGCAGAGGCTGTAGGCCACATTCTTGCTCTCTCTTTCTCTGTCTCTCTTTTCTTTCTTCTCTCTCTCTCTCTCCTTGCGAATAAATAAATAAAATATTTTATTAAAAACTAGAATAAGGAAGCCGGGCATGGTGGCACACACAAACCTTAGTGGGTAACCAACAGTTCTGTGCTTGGATATGAAGCCTACTCAGAGGTGGAGAACTCACACTTGGTACTGGAAACCAAGTCATATTCCCAAAATATATCTTTTTTCATGAATATATCCTATAATAATGTTATAATACTCATTTCTGTTATATCAATTTAACTATTTTTACAGCATTTAATGTATTTATTTGCATGTTGGAGGGGTAGGTGTGCCAGAGTCTCTAGCTGCTGCAAATAAATGGCCTGTCTGGCTTTATGTAGGAGGCTGAGGGATTGAACGTAGGATGGAAGGCTGAACAAGCAAGTACCGTTAGCTGCTAAGCCATCTCTGTGATCCCAAACTGAACTGCCTCCTCTGAAGTACAAGCTCAGGGCCTTCAGGATGTGAAACTGATGCATTGCCTAAGGAGGTACACACATTGACTTAATCTGTGCTACAAAGTTTCTCTGATTGCATTTTCATTTATGATACCTTAGGATGGGAAAATAGGTGGATAGCAGAACTTGAGAGTGTACAATGTAGTTAGAAAATGTTCACAGTTTAGAAAAGAAAAACATGAAAAAATTCAGCAATCACTTATTGCTTTAAAATTATATATATAATTTATTATATATATAATTTATATATATATATATAATATATATATATAGTGACTCTAGTCTTCCACTCTTTGCCTTCCTAGAAAGGAGTAGTCTAGGTGAAGCAGTTCTTCCCCATCAATAGCAGATACTCCCTTTTCTGCACTCAAGGGTATTATATTGAATGTTGTCCAGAGAGGTGTTTTACAGTGAGCATTAATTCTGTTCATACCTACTTCTATGACCAATAATTGCTTTAACCTTCTAGCTGTAGACATATTATCCCAGTATATCCACTAGCCAAATAATCAGGCCAACAAGAAAAGAAAGCTTACGGGCTGGAGAGATGGCTTAGCGGTTAAGCGCTTGCCTGTGAAGCCTAAGGACCCCAGTTCGAGGCTCGGTTCCCCAGGTCCCATGTTAGACAGATGCACCAAGGGGCGCACACGTCTGGAGTTCGTTTGCAGAGGCTGGAAGCTCTGGCGTGCCCATTCTCTCTCTCTCCCTCTATCTGTCTTTCTCTCTGTGTCTGTCGCTCTCAAATAAATAAATTAAAAATTAAAAAAAAAGAAAAGAAAGCTTACATACCAAAATAATTACATAATTTTGCTAGGCCCTGTAAACAATGTAACAAATTAAGAAGGACTAGGAGTATATAATTATATAATTCTAGGGTCTGGGGAGACGACCAGTGAATAAAGCAGTTTGTCAGCTTCTGAGCCAATAAGAACGGCAGCAAGAGTATTTGTTTATGAAGAAATTAAAGGAGAATTATTTTTTTTAATCTTGAAATAATAAAAATGGAGAAATGAAAACATAACAATAACTAAAGGATGAATTTAAACTAACAGGCAGGTTGCCATACATCTACAATCCCATGAGAACCTGAGTTCAATTCCCAGCATCCAAATAAGCACATGGCCTGGCATAGCAGTCCATACCTGTTATCCTGATGCTGTGAACGTAGAGACAGGCAGACTCCCTAAACTCACTGGCCAACCAATCTAGCCTAATTGTTGCGCTCCAGATCCTGGCCAATAGGAGACCATGTCTCAAAGAAGGGGACAGTATTCCTGAGGATGACAAGTGAGGTTGCCCTCTGGCGTCTCCATGCATATTCACACAAGTGTATGTATACTCATGCACACACAAGCATGTCTACACATGTACACCCATGTGTGTCACCATGAACATTCATGCAAACTAAGCTTCACTAATCTTTCATATTGTTTTTCCTAGGCTTTATTTCATTCCTTTCTGCACTGAAATTTGTTATTCTCTTCCTTATTGTCACATAGGCCACAGTTTCTTTTTCTAATTTCATGAGACATAAATGAGTTTATTTATTTAAGCCCATTTTCCCTTTTTGATGTAGACCTTACCACTATAATATTCCCACTTAGAACAGGGCCTACAGATGTGCGTCACAATGCCCAGTCATTTTTATTTTCTATTTTCCCATTTTCATTTGTTTCAAGATAATTTTCTTTCTTTAATTTCTTAATTAACCTATTGGTTATTTGGGAATTTGTTTTGCTCTCATATTATTTGTGATTTTTTTGAAATTCTTCTCATTTTGTTGAATTCTAGTCTCATACCATTTTGGAGATTTATGACTACACATGTTTGAAATTATTATTAAATCTTGCTAAATACGTTAACTTGTTTTATTATGTTTGTTTGCTTTGTCTAACATAGTAAAATATGATCTGTTCTATAGATGGAGCTACAATAATATGTTCTGCAGCTACTAGATGGAATGAAATCTATATATCAATTGATCTTTGACCACCTGCAATTGGCTATTTGTCTTTCTTTAAATGTAGACAGTTTATGCTCCTATTTCATGAAATAATCTTCCTGATCCTTTCTTTTTTGCTTCTACCTGATTCGTAAATCAAGTATTTGTTCTTTTGATGTTCATAATATTATTCCTCACAATCTTATGTTTATTCTTTTATCTCTTCTGACTTTATATTTCAAATATCCTTTGAAGTTTCAGATGGCTTTTTTATTATAGTTTCCATTTCATTCAATGTATTTTTCAGCTCCAGATATCTGGGGGTTTTATTCTATAATTTAAATTTTGCTGTTTAATTTCTCATTTTGTTCACATATTGTCTTCATGATTTCATTGAATTACTTCTCTGCATTTTCTTCAAGTTCACTTAGTTTCCTTAAAGCAATTATTTTGAATTAATTATCAGCTAATTTACAAAAGCTAGCATGGAACTTGGTGCTAATTTTGGATCCTGGGTCTCTGGGTGCTGGCCTAGTGCTAGGGTTTACTCAGACAGATTTATACTCTGAGTCAGAAGAAATGTGGAGTTTCTGGAGCCAGGCTATGGGACTAGCTTAACAGGGAATATGCTTGGATCCTAAATCTGTAATGCTCATCTAGTGCTTGAAGCCAGGAGTGCCAGCTTCTGCTGGGTAAAACTTGAAATCCTGGGCTACAGGGACTGGATTGGTGCTAGGTAGGTGCAGACCTTATATCTGTCAGTGTCAACCTGGAGGACAGTGACCTAATGACTATATGTATAGGTGATTTCCTGGTGCCACGTAGTGGACCTGAGCCCCCAGACTAGTTAACCAGCCTAAGGCTAGTATTATTACAGAGCTATGGATGCTGAGACCAGTCTGGTCCTAAGGCAGGCTTGGAGCCTGATTCTATAGAGATTACATTATGGTAAAATGGGTTTAAAGCCCACAGCTACTGAGACTTATGTGACATTAGATACAGTCCTGAGCCTGGGCTGCTATGGATTGGTTTGTCAATTGACTACTGCAGAGACTGAATCCACCATTCTAACCTGAGTCCTGGGGCTGGTGCCAGGAGAAATTTTGAAGCTCAGTCCACAGGTATTGACCTATATCCTGAGACTGAAGAAGCAATGCTGGAATTGGTTGGGCTAGAATTCTGAATGCATAGGGTCCAGCCTGGAAGTTGGATCCAAGCACTATGGCTTGAGGACTAAGGCTGCAAGACCCAGTCTATTCCTAGGGGCAGTCTGGACCTCAAGGGCACTGAAGTTTATATACTACTCAGGGAGACTAAAGTTCAAGTTGATCCCATAGACCTGGAGTCTAGGACTGTAGGATACTGCCTGTTAATTGGTCAGGCATGAAGGTATAGTACAAAGACAGAAGCCTTAGCCATGAGGCACTGGGTTTTACTGGGGCATGAAGTCTCAAGAAGTATGGTACTCATTTACCCAAGCAGAGGGGCTCTGTCTCAATGCATCCTTTTATTTGCTGACCTGGAAATTGGAATTCACTGTGTAGTCTCTGGGTGGACTTGAACTCACGGTGAACCTTTTTCCTCTGCTTCTCAAGTGCTGGGATTAAAGGCTAGTGCCACCCAGCTAATGTGTCATATTTTTATGCTACTCCTCAGTACTATATTCTCTCACATGGCCTTCTTTTGTGAAGTTACTTTTCTGTGTGGATAATTGCTCAAATTTATGTTTTGGTGAGGCTACAAGGACTGCTAACTTTTGTTCTTGTATAAAGTTTTAAGCAAAAACAAGTGGAAAAAAAGCACATTATAACTGACTCTTATAATTGGGCTTTGTTATGTGCTGCAAGAGTTGCTCCAGCAAAATGCATGGCAGATATTGACTATCTCTTTTATTGAATTTCAGTTTACCAAGGTAGCAAGTCCATGTATCCCAGATATGTATATTCTTCTATCCAACCCAAACAACTTATAATTAAAAATTGCAATACCTGGAGAGATGGCTTAGCACTTAAGGCACTTACCTACAAAGCCTAAGGACCCAGGTTCAAGTACTCAGAACCCACATAAACCAAATGCACATAGTGGCACATGCATCTGGAGTTTGTTTGCAGTGGCTAACAGCCTTACTGTGCCCATTCTCTCTCCCTCTCTCTCTCTCTCTCTCTCTCTCATAAGTCAAAATAGAAAATAAAAAATATAAAAAACACAATAAAATATAATAAATATGCAATATTTTAACTCAAAGATCACACTTGAGACTGAACTAGTTGTAAACTTTCTTCATTGATTGAAAGTGAAAGCACAACACCTTGTTTTAGAGATTTAAGAAATATCTACCCATTCATTTTTCCTTGAGAGGAGCCCACTGTCTGAGGTTTTCTCATGTCCCCTCTAGCGGTTGCTCTCCTGGGTGACTTTCAGTGGTTGCTTTCCATATCATCATTAGCATGGTATCCAGTTCAATGAACACCAATTCTGAATAGACAATAAGCACTAGGATAGTTCCTAGATTAAAAAAATCAGGCAGTGGAAGAAATATTTTACATTAATCATCCTATAATACACTGACATGGACTGAATTCGGGAAAGAGGCAAGAAATGAACCTCCAGATACATGATTGCCCTTTTAGATAATAAAGGGCTTTCTTGGCATTAGTTCCATATGTTAAAGATGACATCTTTTTCTTTCCTATAACTACAAATCAGAAGTTAATACAAGCACTGAATTCCATGAATATTTCTAGAAACCACCTTTCTCTGGCTACTTTTCAAGCACAGAAGTCACAGTTTACAGCTTGTACATCTGTAACCCGCAGGCTCTAGACCCCCCATACCCCCCCCCCCCGTGCCCAGACCATCGCCATTTTAAGTAGTTCACTTTCCTCAATTAGAAGCACAACACTTGCAATCTTGTAGTGTGAGAGGACATCATGAGTCCAATGCCTTTGCCATTTCTCCAGATGTAAGTGGCTCTTCTAGCACAGAAAAAACTCCCTAACTCACATGCTGATGATTCACACTTTTCAATAATAATGGTATTTCACATAGTTCTCTGTTAGAAGGAAGAGTAATTAACACCCAGCAAATTAAGAACATATGAGAAGAGGTAAAACAAAAATACAGTAGCTGAATAAATATTGTGTCTGATGACTTTAAAACATGTTATATCACTGAGGAAACACCATTTCCTAGATTATATAGGGACAAATGAGGCCCCCAATGCAATAGTTACTCTGTAAATAATATAATTGAGGGATTTTTGTTTTATTTTGTTTTTACAATAGACAGCTGGGTGAATGTACTGGAATGGGAGCAGTGTCCCATAGAAATTAAGAAGCACAAATATCTTTCACCTGAGCCTACAGGTAAACTCCTTATAAATCTACTATCCCCCAAATTCTTGCCTTTCTCATTTTTCAAATCCCAGAGACAAATAAGATTAGGGATTGTAATAGGACTTAACATTAGAATACTAACTCTTGATTCTGCCATGGGCAATCTACTCAGCATCTCTAAGCCTTCAGTGCCTTAGTGCTAATGGAGATAATAATTGCTTTGAGGATTAAAGGCAATCACACTGGGAACCTGTCTGGAGCTCAGGTCTTTTGTGTTGTTTCGCTGGGCCTTTGTTGGGGTCTCCTCTCCCGCACTTCCCATTATTTGTTCCATTTTGTGTCTCTTTCTGGTTGCAGCAGCTTTTCCAAAGGCATCCTTCCTTCCTTCCTGCCTTGGCACCTATGCACAGCAAATGGGTGGCAGCAGGTCTGTGTTGCTTCTTCTAATGTACTACGAAGTAGACACTGAATACAAAGATTTGAGGGAGCTCAGATGGCAAAACACTTGGATTGTAAGCATGAGAACCTAAGTTTGATATCCAGAACCCACTTTAAATAGCCGAATGTGGTGTGCACACACAGTGCTGGAGAGGTGGAGCCAGGCAGATCCCTGGGGCTCACTGAACAGCTAGTTTACCCTACTTTGGTGATTGTATGAATTTAGGGCAAATGAGAGACTCTGCCTCTAATAAAGGTCATGGAACCTGCTGAATGACACCTGAGGCTGTCTTCTGCCTCCCTTCCTCAACAGCTGTGCACACACACACGCACACACACACACACACACGATTTAGGTCTAGGGGAAATGCAAGTTTCTTGAAAGCCTGAAAAATGTTTTACATTGCATTGCATTCATTCTAGTTGGGTCAGTCAGTGCTTACATTTCTAGACAATTCCTATGGCCAGGGGATAAAATGAATTATTCATTCTCTTAGGCACAAGTTACATATCCCATTCTTTAAAAAAAAAAAATATTTTACTTTTATTTCTTTGAGAGAGAGATACAGAAATAGGCAGATAGGGAGAGAGAAAAGAATGGGCTCACCATGGCCTCCAGCCACTGCAGATAAACTCCAGACACATGCGCCCCCTTGTGTATCTGGCTTATGTGGGTCCTGGGGAGTTGAACCTGGGTCTTTGGGCTTTGCAATCAAGCAGTTTAACTGCTAAGCCATCTCTCCAGCCCAACATATCCCATTCTTGGAGAAAATGGTGGTGTTGTATAGAGCAAATAAAGGTAATGGTGGATATCAATGCCTATTGCCAGAAGAAATGGACATGTAGAAGATAGGACTTTTAGATCACTGTCTCCTTATGCTTACTTCTCTTTAATGGCTACATAACACTTTTACTTACAGTATTCTAAATATTCCACAATACAATTATTTCAATTATGTAATCCAGAATGTCTGCTGCTTAAGTTTTCCCAAGTCTTTCTGCCTTGGGGGGATTCAGTATGCTCATAATTAAATTAAAAGAATTAAGACTCTAATCCACATAATAAGGAAGTCCAGAATGCCCACAAGAAGGTTTTCAGACTCTCATGGACAGTGGAATGCTCCTTATCACCTCTCATTCTGAACTTAACATTCTCATTTTTTTCTGTGGCAATAATCTTCCCTTCAATAAAAATTTTAAGTGTAATAGAAAAGCATTACAGACAGGGGTAGACCCAAGAATCATTTAATATTGAACTTGAGTATTCCTTTGCTTACAAGTTCCATGGTTGGCCTTATGACAAAGTTAATTTCTTGATAACCACCTCTTGTTGCCTCAAACCTTGCTTGTTATAAGCCTGACATATCTGGATGGCTCCTTCTGTTCCACATGGGAAAATACAAATCTCTGTTTCCTGCCATATGATGCCACCAAGGGAAGAAAGTGAATTTGCTTCTACTCACTTGAGAGCCCTCCCAATTTGGAAGCTTTCTGTTTTACTTTCTTTCCTAAAATAAATCTGGCTTAACTTAAAAAAATAAAAATAAATAAATAAATAAATAAATAAATAAATAAATAAATAAATAAAAATAAAGAAGATATATGGTCATGTTCTGCTTCCATACAGGCAAGCCAATAAGTATAATAGGGTATCACTTTTTACCTGTGTACTGAATGTCCTTGACTTATGATATGAAGCAGGAGAAAGATAAGAACTGTATCTCCTGTTCCTGGCACTGTAACCCAACTGAAGAGACCTGATATTTTCAGTGGCATTCCAGCAAGCACGACAGTGGGTGTGAGCTCTATCCTGGTGATACCCCTTCCTTCCCAGGTATTGGAAGGCTCCTACTTTGCAGATGTGTTTCTTCCCATTCTCTTTCCTCAGAAGTCCTTTCAGGAAGTGGCAAACTTTCCCTTTGTTCTACACCCATAAGGTAGTCTTGAGCTGCCATCCTGGGCTCTAAAATAAATTTCTACTTTCCATATGTTGTTCCTAAACACTAGAAGCTAATGAGAGCAGATAGTCAGTACTTGATTCCAACTAAGTTTGACTGTATATTTACCAAAAAGTCCACATGTTGTTAATCAATATGTGGAATGCTCATGCTTAAGATGCTTCTGGGAGTGTAGGAGGTGCATGGGTATGGGTATGGGCCGGGTACACTGGTATCAAGTTTGCATGGCACAACATGCATTCACAGTTCTTATATTTGCTTGATTATTGCCTGAATTACGGTTTTAAGGTAATAAAAAGCCCTCTAGGTGAGCCACTGTACTATGTGTTTGCAGATAGGTTGCATATTGGACATGCATGACTAGCCCATTAGATACCTTCCTACAGAGACAGACCAGTGACTTAAGCCACCTGACTTTCTAGATAGGCTACCAAATTCAAATTCCAGACAAACCACCTGTGCTTTTCAAAGACCTCAATTTTCTTGTGCTTTAAATATGACATAATAGGGCCTATCTGAGATGGATAATGTAAAATTTAAACATGCTAATAAATGGACAGGATTGAGACATACCTCAGGTATAGTAAATCTTTGTTGTAGTAAATCAAAATGTTTAGTTATCATACAGTGGATTCTTTATTTATATTTAAAGCACTTGTATTACATGACACAAAACTCTGTTATCAAGAAAAAAAAAATTCTTTTATCTTTCTTAACCTTCATTCTTTCATTTCACAGATATATATTGATTGTGAATATATCATGAGCCAAAGAAATGTAAGGGAAATGATACCAAACAAGACAAGCTCTCATGAGCCTTAATTCTAGAGAAAAAGAAAATAAAAACATAAATAAACAAATGATGAGAATAATATCAAGTTATAATAGAGCTATGCAAAAAATAAAATGAGAGCTTTAATAAGAAGGTATTTCAGAAGGAAGAAACATAATGGAGGAAATATATACAGAAGTGAAAAAGTCCAAGCTGAGCGACTATTAGCTGAGAGAGGAGTCAGGGTTCCAGTTGCAGAAAACAGTAAGTCTGTGGTGACCAGAAGCCAAGCATTCCAGATGAGCTCAGGGGCACAGAGAAGAACCAGGAAATTTACATCCTTGTATCTAACATGCTTAGTCAAGATCAGACTTTATCTGAAATGAGATGGGAAGCTTTTGGAAAGTTAGAGTAAGGAAGCATATCATCTAATTTCTCCTTCTAGATGGTCAGCTCAGTGGCCA
Organism: Jaculus jaculus; assembly: GCF_020740685.1. NCBI lineage: Eukaryota > Metazoa > Chordata > Mammalia > Rodentia > Dipodidae > Jaculus > Jaculus jaculus. The sequence goes on along the minus strand of NC_059105.1, from coordinate 41,340,101 downwards.
GTCAGAGCAGATAATAGGAGAGGAGGATTGTAAAGCAGAAAGCTAACAGGCACCTGTAGTCAGTTGAAAGATAGACAGTAGAAATGGGCAAGTTCTGAGAGAACTGGGACTGGGTATGTGTCAGGAAACAGGGGGAGGGGTGTGTGTGAGAGAGAGAGAGAGAGTGTGTGTGTGTGTGTGTGTGTGTGAGAGAGAGAATATGAAATTACTAAATAGATAGTAATTTACTGAATTCAGAAATCATAGAGAGACATAAATTTGTAGAAGAAAACCCAACACTCTACAGCTCTTTTAAATTTGCCAACTGCATGGAAGGAAAAACATATACTTTTCTAAGTTATAAATTATAAATAAATTAAATAATAAATAAATTTTAAAAATACACCTCATTTCAGACTTCTGAAATTTTAACATAGATGAGACTAATCCCAACTGACCAGTTTTCTTTCCCTTTATCCACTTATTTTTTACTCCGTTTACATATGCATTAACACCTATAGATATTTTCTGGACAAAATTTTTCCAAATTTTATTATGACTAAATCTTCAGATGACAATTCAATTAAACATAGACAGGATAAACAAAGTAATACCATATAAAATCAGCCACACTATCTTATTTACAAATAGGCACATATCTATTTTTAAAAAAACACATTACAACAAAGGCAAGATTTACAAAAAATAAGGACAATACTTAAGGCTGGAGAGAAGGACAAAAAACTTTAAATGCATTCATAAATCCTCTTATTCAAATGATTTAAGGGTTTAAACAATATTTATTATATTGAACTTGCATGTGATAGATATCACAATAAATAGAAAATTAATCATGCTCATATGTTCTTCTGTTACTAATGGTAACAAAAGTGATTGCTAATAGCAGCCCTCTTTCATTAGATGAGGACCTCTACAAGGACAAGAGACTGTTTTAACCACTATTGTCCACCTTGGTTTCTCTCCATATTCCCTCCAAGTAACCAATCACACTGTTCCTCTTGCATCACAGTAAACACTCTGGACTGCTGCCCCCTACAGACTTGTGTTTGAGGCCAGTGATGCAAAAGATGTAAGTCTAATAACTTGAAGAATGACTTTTGTTTACTTTCCTCCATATCTTTCCCCTGAGCATGTTAGGAAACATGCACTCAAGATAAGAACTTACCAGGACCTGGACCCTGCGGGGAGGCTCATGTGTGACAGGGAGGTGCCAGTAACCTTGGCTGAGAAGGTAGCAGCATCCTAGGACAAACAAAATCTATCAAGACAAGAAAAGATAGCTGACCCCTTATCATGAGAGGAGCCACTCCCTATATATCAGCTAGGGTCCAAGTGAAACCACAGAGGAATGTGTCAGATGAGCAAGCCTCACAGCCTGCAACAGGATGATGGTAATGGACATTGAGGATACTTAAAACGCATCAAAGCAGAAATCCAGAAGTTGTTGAAAGCTCAACACAAAGGTAAACTTTCAATACATTCACCATGGTCAGGGGATTTTGCAGAAAGATTGTAAGAGCCTCAGGGTGAAAAGGATTATCCAGAGGCATTGTGGCTCCTCTCCACATTGACTGAATGCTGCTCTCACAGCACATAGTTCACAGCCCCATGGGGAACACCAATAACCCCACTAAGGAGGGCCCTCAGTGGAGTGGGGTCAGGGAGAAGGGAAATGATGGTACCCACACATGATGTATCCATGCAAAGTTTCTACTCCATAAAAAAAAACTTACCAGATTAATTTATGTCAAACTAAGCACAGAGTCTCATTTAAAGTGATATGGAATAAATGAATTTCATTGTGTTGACAGTGGCAGCAGCCAAAATAGGAGCCAAACAGAAGCTAACAGGCCTAGCCCAGGTTGTGTATAATAGTTTCACATTCTTAAATATTAAATAGTTTTCATTACAAATGAATAGTTTTCCCTTATTTCAGATTTTTGACAGAGTATAATAAGTTCTACTCTTTCTCTTGCCTGGAAAATGTGAATATGTTCCTGTACAATGGACATAGGAGGGAATAATTTGAGTACAATGCAAATTTCTTATTTGCTTATGCACCATCTCTTCCATGAAGTGTACGGGATAAATGTCACAAATGCAAATGGCTGCAGCTCAGTTGCTTGTACCCCACAGAAGGACACATGCGCCTCAAACATCTGCCAGCTACCTCTGTTCACCAACCAGAGCTATGAGCCATGCCCACCTACAACTGGTATTGGAACTTTCCATCTAATTTCAGATGACCACCACCCACCACTCCACAAGGGCTCATCAGCTGCAGTCCTTCTAATGTCCACTCACATTACCTAACTAAGGGAAGTCTCATGTTTATTATAGTATTTATATATTTTACAATCATCATTAAATGTATGCAAAATAGTACTGCAATTTCCATTAGATTTCAATTTTTGTGTCACTGATAAAGCATGAAGTGTTGTGTGCTATGGCCCTCATACCAAAGCTCTACCATACATATGGCACAGTACAAGAATATTGACTATTCATATTTAAAAAGAAAATTCACCAGTCTTTCTAGGTTTCTAAAACCAAGCAATTATCTGAGTCAATAGGAAATATCTCTTTAAAGTTCTTCAAAATGATACATGTCATTAACTATGATGATTACAACGGGAAGGATTTTGTGAACAAGAAAAGCACAAATTTGTGGTGATATTCTATTCACAAATGTTGTCATTGCTTAGTTATTTTCCTATTTTATACATCACAATTGTAAAATATACATCCAATAGCAAAAGAGAAGTTCTGCTCAGTTTTAAAAGAAATAGCTAATTTTGTGAAGTGTGTATTTTTTAATTTGGGAAAGAGTTACAAGCACAACCTAAATTCATCCTAAAAAGACAGTACAAATATTACCTAAAAGTTGGATATATAATTAAAGAGAAAAGAGAATGACAGTAGAGATATTTCATCCATTAAAAAATCAATAAAAGTCACTGCATGAAAAACAGAGTGTAGAGAAGTCTTAATATTCATTAAAATAGTCTAGCTTTTATAAGCCAGGCATGCAATTCAGTCAGATTTTTGTGCAAAATTAAGAAGAAAAAAATATTGCCATCAAGTCTTAAATGAGATGGCTTCAAAAGTGGGATCTCTGTAGCCGTGCCTGGCTAGCAAGCTTAGTGTGTGGGCATGTACCAGAAACTGCTGTCCACTAGGGGCTAGACTTTCACCAATAAGCTGATTTTAACTATAACAGATAACTGGCCTACAGACGAAAAACTATTTCTATTAATTTCCTGAAATGTAATTTTTATCATGAAAGATCATTTTTAAATAAGCAGCTCAGTTTAATAGTTCAAACTGAACTGACTCAAAGACATTAAGTACATTCTCACAATCTACTGTTGGAGGCTTTTATTGTGACAGTAAAGTAGTTTGTCATAGAAACATTTTCTTTTATCCATAACTTGACTTCCAGCTTTGTGAGGGCAAGAGCTTGAATTTCCATGCACTAATTATGTTTCACCATCATCACACTCCAGTTATACAAACATAATTGCAGCAATATAAGATTGTAGATGTTTTTGTTTTTTTGAAATTCAATCATTTATCAAACATATAAAGTGAAAGTAAACTTTGGGAGTGGCATATTCTTTTCACATGTCTATTTTTCTACAACAAGGAGGTATTGTCTTCATAATTATAAAGAAGATGACTTTTTTAGATTTAAAATTCATTTCTTTGGGATGGGAAGATGGCTTAGCAGTTCAGGCACTTGCCTGCAAAGCCAAAGGATCTCGGTTCCATTCCCCTGGACCCATGCAAGCCAAAGTCACAAGGTGGTGCATGCGTCTGCTGTTCATTTGCACTGGCTGGAGCACTTGCTCTTGCTCTCACTCTCTGTCTGCCTCTCTCTGTCTCTCTCAAATAATAAACAAATATAAAAAATAGTTTTTTTTTTCTTTTTAAAAAGTTTTTAGGGCTGGAGAGATGGCTTAGCAGTTAAGCACTTGCCTGTGCAGCCTAAGGACCACGGTTCAAGGCTCGATTCCCCAGGACCCACATTAGCCAGGTGCACAAGGAATTGCACACATCTGGAGTTAGTTTGCAGTGGCTGAAGGCCGTGGCGTGCCCATTCTCTCTCTCTCTCTCTGCCTCTTTCTCTCTCTGTCTGTCGCTCTCAAATAAATAACAATAAACAAAAAAAAATTTTTAAGTTTTTAAAAATAATTTCTAGCCACACAATGAGGAACAAACCAGGAGCCCCAGCTCAATCAAGTCAGCCTCCTTAAAACAAGAGACAAACAAGACAAGGCCCCCCACTGACTGTCCCTATAGAATATGTAAAGGGCTATGTTAGTGTATAACACAGCCAAGAATATAACATTTAAAGAAATGTCTTTGGAAAGAGCAATGATCTAGATCATGGCTCTTTTGTAATATTCTCTGCATATTTTTAGTACTCTGCCTCCATTTCCTATAGGTGAATTTGGGGTGGGTATTCCTCCCTCACAGGACTGAGTGAAAAAGTGCACGTGAAGCTCTTACTACAGTGCCTGACAACACTAAGTACTTATAACAAAACCTCAGGAAAGCATGCAACAGTAGTGAGAACTGCAGTCATGAATGCATGATGGACACAGTCACTGGCTCTTCATCACCCAAGTCACCTGCCATAGATGTTGCACTACAGTTGATTGTTACCATGAGGTGGACAGTTAGTCATGCATTCATACTTTTGAAGTCAGCATTGATTCTGAAACCCTAAAGCCAATAAAACTCTCTCAGGAGCAATGAGGAGTTAGACAAGTTCTGCCCAAGGAAGTTCTCACAAGAGGGCATTGTAAAATATTTGTATTCCTCAGAACTTAACTTGAAAAATGTTCCCACTAAAGCCCAATGGGAGTTTTATGGGAGTAAAGGATAGAATTAGGTCTTGTGTATTTTTAAAGGGTCATTCAAAGAGGCAAAGTCTAAATTTTTTACAGATGGCAGAGTAAGGACTGATGCAGTTGGCCAAAACTGAACTTTTATATTTTCCAAAAGCAACTGTTTACTGAAAGAGACTCTACTATACTACCAATGGAAAAGAAAAATCCTGGATGCTTACATTGGACAACCCATGACACAGCCACTGCCAAACACATTTATAAAAATCAATAGGAATATTTTCCATGGTACCTGTTTTCAACCTTTCCCAAGATTTTGCCCTGTACTTGCTTTTTCTTAAAGACAAATATGCTTCTGAGCAAAAATAACATTTTAGATGAGAATAGACTTTTGGACACATATGCATTTTAGGAATTTTACTGTTACCTTCACAGCCCATCCCTGCCACAGGCAAAGACTAGCATGAGAGATTTTGCCAAGTCTTGTGAATTCAAAACTGAGGTTAACTTCTTCCAGAATGGATCTCCTTTTCAATTTCTTTTGGGCAAGGAAAATGATGCCAGGAATTTCTATGTTGTTTTGAACAAACTTTTTTAAAAATCCAGAAGTTGATGAGTTCAGAAAGAGAAAAGAAGTATAAAATCCACCAAACATGAGTGAGAAAAGCTAAAGGAGCTTACAAAAATATGTAATAGACTTGAACTTTAAAATTCCAGGGGGAACAATGGGTTCAAATTTTCAGTAGGATTCAATCATGCTCATAGTACCTACAGTTTAGAACTTTCTTATCTTCTCATTTACTTGGTGAATACAGTTGCCCTTTTGATAATAGATTTAAAAAAAAAATGATGTTCTACAACTTATCTCCAGGAAACTAGAACTATTCCACTTTTGCTGCTGAGGAGAAAATAAACATAATAGTTACTTATAGAACATTTAACTAGCTGTTATATATGGAATGAATGTAGTATCTAATAGATATTCTGAACTAAAGACTGTAGAATGTGTCCTTTAAAAAAACTATTAATAAATGGACAATGTGATATATAAAATAGCACAGTCTGTTTGGAAAACAAATAATGTATTGTAATGAAAGTAAGGAACATTTATTATTTAATGTGCAAATTGTACCCCAACATATTTATCAAAACCTTTAAGAAATCAAACACACACATACACACACACACTAATACTAGAATGTTCCTAATAGTCATATAATAGTCATCAATAGGAAGAAAAAAAAAAACCTGAAAACTCAGTGCAAAGTGAAATTTTAGTGAAATTTAGCAGCAAAATCATATACTCCTGGGTCTTTGTTTGGAAATTTTTTTACTAGTTCAATGTCATAATTTGTTGTTACCCTTTATTGGTTTTCTATATTCCCATGGTCCAAATTTGCAGGTCATATGTATCTATATACATAGCCATGTCCTCTAGACATGTCTGTGGCCACATGAAGGCTGGGCTACATAGCGGGCTGGAGCAGGGTACTGGTCAGTGTCTGACAGCCGAGGGCCACCCATTAGAGTGCTGTCTCTCTACCTTCTCTTTGGGCTAGTGGTAATTAAATAGGATAGAGCTTTTAAATCTCAGAGCCCCTGTGGTTGACCCTTCCAGGTATGACTTGCTCTGCTACTTACTGGATCCACAGAAGGGTGACCAGAGCCATTTGTTTGGTTCCTGGAGGCTCTAATGGACATTTCACCTAGGAAAGCTCGGCTACTTGCTGGAGCTGTGGGGAGAAGAACAAGGGTGTGCATCTGTTTCTCAGGGCCTCTGAGGGACATACTGCTCTAGATAATCTACCTGACCATTTCCAGCGTTGGTGGTGGTCAAGCAGGACTATGTGGTTGCTTCCTCTGAGCCTCACATGGCTGAGCTACTCAGGCACAGAGGCCTGATGCTTCCGGAGCCTGAGTGTCTGTAGGAATACATTTTTTAAAACTTTGAGTATACTCTACAGACAAATCAAAGGGAGCATGGCTCTTCTACTTGCCTTGGTGGGTTTTTTAACTTAGCTGGTTCTAACACCTCAACAAGCATACTTGATTCTGCAACTATGAATCATTTTTCTCACTGGTCTATTTTCCAGAAGGCAGGAGCTTGCCTTTCTTTTTTTTTTCAAATTTAAATTGTTTGTAATACAGCACATAAATTGCCATTAAACATGGCAATGCAATGAGAACCTCTAGAAGGAACAGGTGGGACCACTTCCCATTTTTTTCTTGACTTTGAGAATAAATCTCCCCCAAATGACACCTTTCTCCTTCACACACTTCAGTTGTATATTTTATAACTTTTACATATGTCATTTTTACATGACAGTCACAGCTCCCACCTGGAGTTTTGCAACACTGTCCGCATGTTACTTTTTTTTTAGAATATGCATGTTTTATTCTGAATAATTTTGCATAATAAAAAAGAAAGAACAAAATAATTAAGACAAAATAGTTTAACAAGCTGAAATAAATTTTGAGGGGAAAAGAGGCAAAAATGTAATCTGTAGCAGTCTGTCATATTAAAAAAAGTTCAAAACAGCCGGGCATGGTGAATAATGCCTTTAAATCCAGCCCTCAGGAGGATGATCACTGTGAGTGCAAGGCCACCCTCAGACAACGCAGTGAATTCCAGGTCAGCCTAACTATAATGAAACCCTACCTCAAGAATAAAAGCAAAATCAAAAATGGAGTTCAAAACATCCTTCCATTATCTCTAAGGGAGAGAATTAAAGACCAATATCTAAATCTTAACAAGTCTTCAAGAATATACTGTACCCTAAATAGATAATTTATATTGATGTTAAGAATAGTCAGATTCAACAAGTAAAATTTTATAAATGTGACTGAAGAAGTTAAGAAAAACTTCAAGAATCTTGAGATCCCTTGTAAATATTTCACAATAAGATTATAATATTTCCTTACTTCTTGTTTATTTATTCATTGGTAAGTTTGTTAATTCTATCAGCAAGCGGTTTTGTTTTTATTTTTTTGGATATCAGTTCAAGACGAAAATGTTCTAAGAGCTTTAAATTAATATCTGAAAGTCACAACTTTCAAGGTGAGACAGATTGTTTCATATATATACATATATATATATATGCACACATACATGCGTACATATATATGTTCATGCGTATATATACACATATATATATGTATGCATTATTCAGCTGAAAAAGTAGAGAAAAGAATATGATATAAGTGGTAGAAATTATAGCTTTTAATTAGGTGAAAGATAGCCTGGAATCCCTGCTGTCTAGTTTTCATAGTGCTCGAAGCTGCTATACAGGCAGCGGGAGGGGCTCTGCAAGCTACGTAACTGACCAGGCAAGATGTGCCCACTGGTTCAACAGTGGAACAACTATCATGAGGGTAACCAGCTGCTCTCTGATTGAATTTGAGCCCCACTCCATGGGAGGGAATTCATTCCTGGTACTGAAAACCTAGTGAAAAGCCTATGACTGGGAAGGTCATAGACCCTTAGAGGGAAGCTACTCTTATTCTTCGGCAAAATGGGTATGTGTACGTCAAACTGCCCGCTCAATATTATGTCTGCACCCACAGACTAGTGCTGCTCTCACCTTGAGTCAGAGAAGCTTCTTTTTGCAGTTGAGGTGACTAATAGGGAGACTGAAAACTCGTCAAAGTGCTGAAAATAAGTGAATGTTGGGTGTCCAAGCCTTCACTGAGACACATGCTGTCTAAGGCTGAGGAAATACTGTACTGCAGAAGAGGACACGTAAAGAACCAAAGAGCTGCTGTCCAGATGGGGTCCACCTAACCAGGGCTCACCTCACCTGGAAGGAAAGGCAAGATCTCTGTGGTTATTTGGGGTTTGGGGGGGGTTGCAGATCCTCCAGCGGGGGGGTCTGGAGGAGTAAAGGAGGGAATCTGCTGATTCCCACGCTCTAGGGTAGCCCCCAAGCCCCTCAAGCAGCTGCCCCAGCCAGTCCCAGCCTCTGCACCGCCAGGTTCCTCCTGCTCACTGCCTGCAGGCTAAGGTCAGCAGGCTACCGTTCCCCTTCCCTCCCTCCCTCCATATTTCTGCCTCTGGGGACCTCTTCCCGCAACCTCGGTGGCTGCCTTGCCAAGGACCAGGTCCTCTTGCCCTTCCTGACTGCCTGCAGGCTACTTGGACCCACACCAGCAGGCTGCCCTTCCCCATCCCTCCTTTGGTTTTCCCTGTCAATGAGGTCCTCCTGGAGACTACCAGCCCAGCCACTCCCACTGGGCGCTGACCAGGTCCTCCTGCAATTCCTGCAGGCTACTCAGACCCAGGCCAGCAAGCTAACCCATTCCCTCCCTCCTTGGGGTTTCCCCGCCACCGAGACCACTGCCCCACCCACCAGCCCACAGTGTACCTCCAGGTCCTCCTGCACTTCCTACAGGCTACTCAGACCCAGGCCAGTAAGCTATTGTCCACATGTCCCTCTCCTTTGTCTCTCTCCCTTTCCACCACTGGGACCGCCGCCCATCCCCCATGCACTTCACCTGACCCACAGCAGTCCCGTACCCAGTAGTGCCATCCACTCTCTCCCGCACAGTCCCAACAGACCTCGCCATCCCATCCCCCCACCCCTCAGCATTGCAAAACCTCCTAACCTCTGCCGCCCCACTGCAACACCACTTTGCTTTGTCCCATTCCCCCTGCCTCCTGTCCCCTCAGGCCACCTGACCACGCAGTCCCATACCCTGAACTACTGACCAACAAACCCCAGGTCCTCTGGCCCCCACCAGAGCCTTGCAGGCTGCTTCTCTCTGAGCAGACAGGCCACATCACCACCAGAAGCCTAATGGAAGCAAACTTAAAAGTGAATTATCACTGAAGACACTTCAAGGGTAGACTACAGCTTCCTCCTAAATTAAATAAGATTCCTACACTAAGATGGGCAGACCACAGTGCAAAAGGAATAATATGGAAAATCAAATGCAAGTAAATCCAACAAGGTTGCCCAGTCCCACAATGTATGTCTCTAATCAAAACATAGAAGAGACAATAGGATCAGAATCTGTACATGAAGATACAAGCTATGCAACCCTGGCCAAGCAAACAGAACTTGCAGAAAATCAACAAAGGTCCAATAATTGTATGAATGCTGTCCTCACTAGATATGCCTAATAGAAAAGAACCAGGAAGGGTTCCAAAAATAGTTAATGATCTGAAGGAGGGCAAAAACAAAGAACCTCATTAATCAGCTGGCTAAGCTCAATGAAGACAAATAAATGCAAAGATGAATTCCAAGAAGCATTAAGAAAATCAGAAAATTATGTGAAAAAAGAATTCAACAGAGGGATGTAAACTGTACAAAAAAAAAAAAAAAAAAACAAAGGCAGTAGAAAATACAAACCAAATTAAACAACCCCAAACTCTATAGAAGCTCTCAGGAATAGAGTCAGCCATGTGGAGGAGAGAAACTCAGAACCGGAAGACAAAACAGAAGAAACAGTTCATGATTCCAAAAGTTTTAATCAGTGCAAAAATTTTTGTGAGCTGAACATACTGGAACTGTGGGATACCCTTATGCATCCCAGCATGCAGATCATGAGAATATTAAAAGGGGAAAAAATTCAGACCAAAAGCATGGAGAACTTATTAAACAAAATTATTGAAGAAAACTTTCCCACCTCCTCAAAAGAAAGTCTCATCCAGCTACAAGAAGCTAACAGAACTCCAAACAGACTGGACCAAAGGAGAAATTCTCCAAGACATATTATCATTAAGACTCTAAACATCGATAACAAAGAGAAAGTCCTAAAAGCAACTAGGGAGAAACAACACATTACATTACATATAAAGGTAACCCCATCATAATCACTTTAGACTTCTCAACGGAAACCCTGAAAGCTAGAAGGGCCTGAAATGCAACACTGCAAAGTCTAAGAACTTATGGCTTCCAACCCAAACTACTCTACCAGCAAATGTATCCCTCACAAAGATGGTGAAAGAAAAACTTTCCACAATAAAAGTTAACTTAACAACTATATGAAATCAAAGCCAAACCTGCAGAAAGTACTTCAGGAAATTCTCCACACAGAAGAATCAAATAACCAACCTCAAGTGCCTACAAGAAGCAGATCACAATAGCCAAACTCAGAGAAGGCACCAAAAACTACAAAGTCCAAGAAAACACCAAAACACATAAACCACCACAATATGGCAGGGATTAAATCAAACCTCACAGTTATTACCCTAAATATTAATGGCCTTAATTTACCCATCAAGAGACATAAGGTAGCAGGGTAGATCAGAAAATTAGACCCTCAATCTTCTGTTTTCCAGAAACCCACCTCACCACTAAAGACAGTCACCCCCTCAGGGTGAAAGGATGGAAAATGATATTCCAAGCAAATGGAAATAAGAAACAAACAGGCATAGCTATACTAATACCAGATAAAATAGACTTCAAACCAAAAGTGATCAAAAAGACAAAGAAGACCACTTTTTACTTATGAAGGGAATGATCCAACAAGAGGATATCACAAGCTAGGTGTGGTGGCACACACCTTTAATCTCAGCACTCGGGAGGCAGAGGTAGGAGGATTGCCATGAGTTCGAGCCCACCCTGAGACTCCATAGTGAATTCTAGGTCATCCTGGGCTAGAGTAAGACCTTACCTCGAAAAAATAAATAAATAAATAAAGAGGATATCACAATCACAAATCTTTATACACCAAACACATGTGCACCATAATTCATAAAACAAAACCTACCTGAAAACAAAAAAGAAATGACTACCCACACCATCATAGTTGGGAATTTTAATATGCTACTATCAGCAATAGATACAATATCCAAAGAGAAAACTAACAAGGAACTGAGAGAACTCAACAAAACCATAGATCAATTAGACCTAACAGACATCTACAGAACATTCTACTCACAATCCATAGAATACACATTCTTCTCAGCAGCCATGGGACCTTCTCTAAAATAGGTCATATGCTGGGTCATAAAGCCAGCCTCCATATATTTAGGAAGATTAGCACAATTTCCTGCATGATATCAGATCACATTGCTGTATTGCTAGAAATTAACAACAAAAGATGTGCCATGAATCCCACCAGCTCCTGGAAACTGAACAACACACTTTTAACAATAAATGGGTAGTGGACAAAATAAAAAATGAGGGATGGAGGGATGGCTTAGCAGTTAAGTGCTTGCCTGTGAAGCCTAAGGACCCCAGTTCAAGGCTCCATTCCCCAGGACCCATGTTAGCCAGATGCACAAGGGGAAGCACATGTCTGGAGTGTGTTTGTAGTGGCTGGAAGCCCTGGTGCTTCTCTCTCTCTCTCTCTCTCTCTCTCTCTCTCTCTCTCTCTCTCTCTCTCTCTCCCTCTCTATCTCTATCTCTCTCTCCCTCTTTCTCTCTCTGTTGCTCTCAAATAAATAAAAATAAACAAAAAATTAAAAAATGAAATTGCAAAATGCCTAGAAATGAATGACAATGAAGAAACATTGTACCAAAATTTATGGGACACAATGAAGGCAGTCCTTAGGGGAAAATTCATAGCATTAAATGCCTTCATAACAAAGACTTAGAGATCCCAAATCAATAACCTAACCATCCTAACCATCCACCTGAAGGCACTGGAAAAACAAGAAGAATCCAACCCAAAAAGCTACAGATGGAAAGAAATAATTAAGATCAGAGCAGAAATTAATGAATTGGAAACTAAGAAAACAATCAAGAAAATTGATGGAACAAAGATATGGTTCTTGAAAAAATAAACATGATTGATAAACCCATGGCCAATTTGATCAAGCACACAAAAAAAGAGATGCTTCAGATTAATAAAATTAGAAATGAAAAAGGAGAGATCACAACAGCTATAAGTGAAATTGGGAGACTCATCATGACTTATTTCAAAAACCTCTACTCCACAAAACTAGACAATCTGAAGGAAATGGATAAATTCCTGGATACATACCACTCACCAAAGCTAAACTCAGTGCAGATTACTCTCCAAAACAAACCTATCACACCCATGGAGATTGAAAAAGTAATCAAAACCCTCCTCAAAAGAAGAGTCCAGGACCAAATGACTTCTCAGCTGAGTTTTATCAAACTTTCATGAAAGAACTGAAGTGGATTTTTCTCAAACTTTGCCACATAGTCACAGAACAGGGAAAGCTCCCCAACTCCTTTTATGAAGCTAGTATCACCCTAATAGCAAAACCAGGCAGAGATGCCACAAGAAAAGAAAATTATAGACCTATTTCCCTAATGAACTTAGAAATAAAGATACTGAACAAAATCCTCACAACCCAAATTCAATAATAAATCAAAAGCATTATCCACCTTGATCAAGTAGGCTTTATCCCAGGAATGCAGGAGTGGTTCAACATATAGAAATCTGTCAATGCAAAATCCAATATCCCTTCATGATAAAAGTCCTACAGAGACTGGGAATAGAAGGAACATATCTCAATATAATAAGGGCTATTTATGACAAGCCTATAGCCAACATATTACTAAATGGGGGAAAACAGGAAGCTTTTCCACTAAAATCAGGAACAAGACAAGGGTGTCCACTGTCCCCAATTTTATTTAATATAGTTTTGGAATGCTTAGCCATAGCAATAAGGCAAGAGACACACATAAAAGGGATACAAATTGGAAAGAAAGAGATCAAGTTATCATTATTTGCAGATGACATGACCCTATACATAAAGGACCTTAAAGACTCTACCAGCAAACTGTTAGAGCTTATCAAAACCTACAACCATGTAGCAGGATACAAAATAAATACACAGAAACCAGTAGCCTTCATATATGCTAACAACAAACACACAGAGGATGAAATCAGAGAATCACTCCCATTCACAATTGCATCAAAAATAAATAAATAAAAAAAGTACCTTGGAATAAACCTAACTAAGGAATTAAAGGATCTCTACAACGAGAACTTTAAAACACTCAAGCAAGAAATTGCAGAAGACACTAGAAAGTGGAGAAACATCCCTTGTTCCTGGATTGGAAGAATCAATATTGTGAAAATGGCAATCTTACCTAAAGCAATCTACACATTTAATGCAATTTCAAAGGCATTCTTCATGGAAATAGAAAAAACCAACCCAAAAATTCATTTGGAATCACAAAAAACCTTGAATATCTAAAATAATACTGAGCAACAAAAAGAAGGCTGGTGGTATCACCATACCTGATTTTAACCTATACTACAGAGCCATAGTGATAAAAACAGTGTGGTACTGGCACAAAAACAGACATGTAGATCAGTGGAATAGAATAGAGGACCCAGATATAAGCCTAAGTAGCTATAGCCACCTGATATTCGATAAAAATGCCCAAAATACTCATTGGAGAAAAGAAAGCCTCTTCAGCAAATGGTGTTGGGAAAACTGGATATATATCTGCAGAAGGATGAAAATAGATTCTTCTCTCTCGCCATGCACAAGAATTAAGTCCAAATGAATTAAAGAACTTAACATCAGACCTGAAACTCTGAAACTGCTAGAGGAAAAAGTAGGGGAAACCCTTCAACATATTGGTCTTGGCAAAGATTTTTGGAATACAACCCCAATTGCTCAGGCAATAAAACCACAGATTAATCACTGGGACCTCATGAAATTACAAAAATTTTGCACTGCAAAGGACACAGTGAGAAAAGCAAAGAGGCAACCTACAGACTGGGCAAAAATCTTTACCAGCTATATATCTGATAGAGGATTAATATCTAGGATATACAAAGAATTCAAAAAGTTAAATAATAAGGAATCAAACAAGCCAATCAAAAAATGGGCTATGGGGCTAAATAGAGCATTCTCAAAGGAAGAAATACGAATGGCATATAAGCATCTAAAAAAAGGTTCTACGTCACTAGTCATCAGGGAAATGCAGATTAAAACTACATTGAGATTCCATCTCACTTCTGTCAGATTGGCCACCATCATGAAAACAAATGATCATAAATGTTGGTGGGGATGTGGACAAAGAGGAACCCTTCTACACTGTTAGTGGGAATGCAATCTGGTCTAGCCATTGTGGAAATCAGTGTGGAGGCTCCTAAAACAGCTAAAGATTGATCTACCATATGACCCAGATATAACACTCCTAGGCATATGCCCGAAGGACTCATCTCATTTCCTTAGAAATATGTGCTCAACCATGTTTATTGCTGCTCAATTTATAATAGCTGGGAAATGGAACCAGCCTAGATGTTCCTCAACTGATGAGTGGATAATGAAGATGTGGCACATTTATACAATGGAGTTCTACTCAGCAGTAAAGAAAAATTAAGTTATGAAATTTGCAGAAAAATGGATGGACCTGGAAAGGAATATAGTAAGTGAGGTAACCCAGGCCGAGAAAGCTAAGCACCACATGTTCTCCCTCATATGTGGATACTAGCTACAGATGACTGGGCTTCTGTGTGAGAAGGAAAATATTTTGTAGCAGAGGCCAGTAAGTTAAAAAGGAGATATAAAGGGAAGAGGAAGGAAGGGAGAAGGGTACTTAATAGGTTGATATTGTATATATGTAAGTACAATGATTGAGATGGGGAGGTAATATGATGGAAAATGGAATTTCACAGGGGAAAGTGTCGGGGGGGAGGGAGGGAATTACCATCGGATATTTTTTTATAATCATGGAAAAGGTTAATAAAAATTAAAAAATTAAAAAAAGAAATCTGTCAATCCAATACACCACATAAATAAGCTTAAACAAACACACACACACATGATCACTTCCATAGATGCAAAAAAGGCCTCTGACAAAGTGCTACATTGTTTTATGATCAAAACATTGTAAAGAATGGGTATGGATAGTTTATATCTCAACATAAGAAAGCTCCTAAAGCCCAAATAATACCTAATGTAGATAGACTGAAGGAATTCCCATTGAGATCAGGAACAATACAGGGGTGTCCACTCTCACCTCTGCTGTTAACATAGGAAGTCTTAGCTCAAGCAATAAGACAGGAGAAAGAAATAAAAGGGATACACATTGGAAATGAATAAGTTAAGTTAGCCCTATTCACAGATGACATGATTCTATACATAACTGACCTCTGTCTCAAAACTCTTAAAGGTAGGATCTAGGCAAGCTGGTGCACACCTTTAATCCCAGCATTCCATTCAGGAGACAGAGGTAGGAGGATGTCCATGAGTTTGAGGCCACCCTGAGACTATAGGTTAGCTTGAGCCAGAGTAAGACCCTACCTCAAAAACCAGAAAACAAAAACAACAATAACAAAAAAATCTCTTAAAGGTAATTAACTCCTTCAGCAAAGTAGCAGGATACAAAATCAATGCACAAAAATTGGTAGCCTTTCTATGTAAAATACAAAGATACAGAGAAAGGAATAAGCAACATTGACCCATTTTCAATAGAAACAACAACAAAAAATACCTTGGAATAACATTAAGAAAGGATGTGAAAGACCTATATGTTGAAAACATAAAAACATTCAAGAAAGATATTGAGGAGGACTTGAGAAAATGGAAAGGCCACCCATACTCCTGTATAGGCAGAATTAACATTGTGAAAAGGGCAATCTTATCAATGGCAATATACAGACTTAATGCAATGCCAATAAAAACCCCAACAGTTTTCTGCACAGAGGTAGAAAAACAATCTCAAAATTCATGCCTCAGATATCCAAGCATATCCTCGACAAAAGAAACACCTCTGGAAGCATTGTCATACCTGATCTAAAGCTATATATCAAAGCTATAGCAAGAAAAACAACGTGGTACTGGCATGAAAACAGGATTATAGACCAATGAAACAGGATTGAGGAGCTCCCAGAATTTAGGTCAAATAACTAAAGCTATTTATATTGATATTCAACAAAGGCCCTAACAATATAGGCTGGAAAAAAGACAGCATCTTCAACAAATGGTGCTGGATAAACTGGATATCTATATGCAGGAAACCATACACACATCTCACCATGCATAAAAATCCAGTCAAAATGGATCAAAGACCTCAATTTAAGACCTGAAACTCAGCTACTACAGAAAGAAAAAATAGGAGGAACTTTCCATAATATAGGATGGGAAAAGTCTTCCTGAACAAAACCCCAGTAGCTCAGGAACTCAATCACTCAACTATTGGGATCTTGTGAAACTGAAAAGTTTTTTCACAGACAAATATACAATAAGCAGATCCAACAGATTACCCACAGAATGGAAGAAAACTTTTGCTGGCTATACAATTGATGGAAGCCTAATTTGTAGAATCTACAAAGAACAAAAAAAAAAAAAAAAAAAAAAAAAAAACCTAAGCAATAAAGCATCAAAGAACCTCCTCACAAAATGGGGCAAAGAACTGTACAGGGAGTTCTCAGAGGAAGAAATACAAATGGCAAACACACACTTCGGAAAATGTTCATCATCCTTAATCATCAGGGAAATGCAAATTAAAACAACTACAGGATTCTAACTTACCCCAGTAAGGACAGCGAACATTAAAAAATCAAATGAAAACAAATGCTGTCAAGGATGGGAAATAGGAACCCTTATTCACTGGCAGTGGTAATATAACATGGTACAACCTTTATGGAAAGCAATATGGAGACTCCTCAAAAGGTTGACCATAGAGTTACCAACAGACCCAGTTATTCCCTTACTGGGCATTTACCCTAAAAGGTCCATGTCTCAGTTCAGAGAGATTTGCTCAACCATGTTTACAGCTGCTCAATTTATAATAGCTAAGAACTGGAATCAACCCAGATGTTCATCATTAGATGAATGGATAAACAAGATGTGGTATATCTACATGATGGAATTCAACACAGCAGTAAGAAAAAATGAAACAATGAAATTCAAAGAAAAATGGTTGAATTTAGAACAGATCATCCTCAGCAAACTCACCCAATCACAAAAAGATAATCATCACACGGTCTCACTCATCTGTGGCTCCTAACTTGAATCTGCATGAGATGCTGATGTACCTAATAGGCATCTCAAGCACTGGACTATTGGGAGGATGAAGCAGGAGACGATGTAAGGGTAAGGGTGGGGGACACAAACGGGACCCAAACGGAACTGGTACCATAAATTCCTGTATCCTGAAGGACAGACTAAGTGGTTGAACCTTCATCAGTTCCTTAGAGGGAACACCTGAATCAAAGGGCCCTGGAGGGCTGGAGAGATGGTTTAGTGGTTAACTGCTTGCCTGTGAAGCCTAAGGACCCCAGTTCGAGGCTCGGTTCCCCAGGTCCCACGTTAGCCAGATGCACAAGGGGGCACATGCATCTGGAGTTCATTTGCAGAGGCTGGAAGCCCTGGCACGCTCATTCTCTCTCTCTCCCTCTATCTGTCTTTCTCTCTGTGTCTGTCACTCTCAAATAAATAAATAAATAAATAAATAAATAAATAAATAAATAAATAAATAAATATTTTTTTAAAAAAAAAGGGCCCTGGAGAGGGTATGATGAAGACTAACTTTAATTTTTTCCTATCCCCCTCCCTCTCTCTCTCTCATTTTATGTTACCTATTTATCTCTTCTTTTCCCTTGACACTGGCCTAGTACCAGGATGCAGTTAATATCCACAATGAGCTGTTGATCAGAGATACCTACAAATTTTCCCAAAGGAAAACAGATTTCTGTCAGAGCAGTTGATTACCCATCAAAGGTTAATGGTAAGACCCTACTGCCAAAGACACCATATGCTGTTGGTACAGTACATAGAGAGACTTGGCTGGAATCTGGAAGAGAGTCAGTCCCCAGACAGTTAGCTTGTCTAGTGCCAGAAGTTGCTACATGAGTGACTGGGAAAAAATGGCTAACATCTGTCCAAGCAACTCATGGTCTGTGCTACTCAGCAACAAACAACCTGATGTGATGCTCACCAAAGTGCAATAGTAGCACACAGCCATGGTGGGTAACCGACTGCACTTGAATTAGCTAATGGATCTACTCAGTGGGATGGAACCCATAGCTGGAACTGGGAAATAAGTCAGAACCATATCCAAAGAAAGAATTTGTTCACTATCAAGCTCCCACCAATCTTGGGCTTCAAGAGGGCCTATACCTATTAAATTCTCTCTAAAATAATAATGGTTATCTGATTTATCTGGTGCTGACTTCACTGTCTGATGGGGAATCTACTTCTCTTTTTCAGATGGATGCCGAACCTGAGGACAGAATCAGCCCATTGCACCTCAGCAGAGTCCCAGCTGGAACCAGAGAGTAATTGGGAAATGAGCAAGATTGCTGCTTTCTTGGTGAACCTGGCATCAGCACAATGGTGAAGGAGATAGATACAGAGAACACTCAACTCCTACCAAACCAGATATACAGAGACACAGAGGCTCCCAAGACCTCATCACTGAAGTAGACCTAAAATGAGCCCAACATGGCTCAGGGAAATTCATGGAAGAGGGGGCAGAGAGATTGTTAGAACCACAAGTTGGGAGGTTATGCACAGAGACATTTCCTCTTCCCCACAATTGATGGCTACCCCCACAGTGCACAACCCACAATACCCAACAGAGGGTCCCTTCTGAGGGAGGAAGACAGGGAGGAGGCTAACGATGATACCAGCATGGCTGTTTACACACTGAGTACCTACATAACTAATAAAAAAAAAATTAAGTTGGCCATGTGGGAGTTTTTTCTTATCATTGCTTAAAGTAGCTCATTACATTTTACTAGTAATCCTACTTCATCATTACATGTATACTACTGAGCTGTTTACACACTGAGTATGTACATAACTAATAAAGAAAAAGGATAGGGAGGGAGGAGTGTTTGGAATGTTGTCTTCCATTCTGAGGTAGCTGTGCATTCATGCCCTCGCAGAGACTATAGTTACCTGCACAAAATGTGTCCAGTATTGGACTCATCAACACTCTTATGGGTGGGGGAGGGGTGTATAAAAATAAGAGGCATCAAAGTATAAGAGGGGTTAACTAGAAAGAAGAAGGAATTCAGTGGAAGGAGGGGGGGCATGTGAGAAGGCAAGGGGATTGTGATCAAAATATATTATATTTAAGTATGAAAATTGTCAATTTAAAAAGCTTGTAAAAAATAGAATACACAAGCCTCACTTGAAAGGTGGATATTTAACAAGGAACTAAAACTTTAAAAAGAGATTTTTCAGTAGGTACCAAGATGAAAAGGAGTTGTTCTTCCTCTAAAGGGTAAAAGGGATTGATGGTAGTGCTGCGGATTTATGAGAGTTCCTTAGTAAGTCAGGATGCCTCACATATAGCCAGGCTGCGTACTGAAGACTGCTTATTTCCCTTCCCCTGTCTTCTGCAGTGGGGGTGTGGGAAGCTGATATATAACAAAATCCCATCGAAGGGTTCTGAAAACAGTTCACTCTCTTACATAGTAATACCAGTAACCCAGAGTGGGTATGGAGTGCTCCCCAGCTCAGATAACAGGAAACCTCAGAACAGACATAGGGTAGAGGCTACAGAGACCATCATCTACTCTTGAATCTGCTGAGACATACATCCCTAAATATAATCTACAGGAAAGATCACAAGGGTTTGCTTTTAGAAGCTGAAATGGCAACACTGTAAAAGAAAAAAATTGTATAGTAAAAAGAAACTTTATGGCTGGAGAGATGGCTTAGTGGTTACAATGCTTGCCTATGAAGCCTAAGGACCCAGGTTTCATTCCCCAGAACCCACATAAGCCAGATGTACGTGGTGGCAAACACATCTGGAGTTTGTTTGCAGTGGCTAGAGGCCTTGGCAAGCCCATTCTCACTCCTACAAATTAATTAATTAATTTTAAAAAGACACTTTAATACAGGCATGGCAATTTGACATATAATTGGAAGTACGTGACAGTAACAGGTAATCTTGTGACAATTTCTAATTCATCAGGCAGAGTTTGAGGTAAGAAATGTAATTCATTACTGCTAAAGAGAAAGGAATAGGTCTGCAGAATGTGGTAGCTTGCTTATCTAGCACACTCAAGGCCCTGTGTTCATTAGCCAGATGTGATGGCACGTGACAATAATCCCACCATTTAGAGGCTGAGGCAGAAGTACTGTCATGAGTTTAAGGCATGGCTGGTCTACATAACAAATTTGAGTAAGATGGTCTGAATAAACAACAAAATCAAAATCACAATAAAAAGGAACCTCATCTTTTGCCACAAAATAGATATAAGGGCCAAGGAAAGAATCTGCAAATTTGATATGTTCATCACTCACTTAATATAACACTTAAAAAGTACAATCTGATTTGATAGTAGGAATCCAGGCATGTTTCATTTAAGGAAATACAGAGGCTGAAGGACTAAGCTAGGGTGGTGGATCCAGTCATCCTAAGTCCAGGCTCTCAGCCTTTCCACACTAAAATCTTTGAGTTTACCTTATGGTACAAGAGGATTGGCGGAGCTCTAGTTATTTAGATACACACTTCAGAAAACAGAAGAAAAATATTCATGGACACAAGAATTTTCACAGATAATTGTCCTGACAAGTTCTACTAACCCTCCTTGATCACTCCTTTTAGGAGGTCAGAATGACAGTCACTTCCCAAATTCTAAAGATTAGTAATGAGGGCTGGAGGTATGGCTCAGCAGTTAAAGGTACTTGCTTTCAAAGCTTGACAGCCCAGGTTCAACTACCCAGTACCTATGTATATGTAAAGCCAGATGTACAAAGGGGCACATGTGCCTGGAGTTCATTTGTAGTGGTAGGAAGCCCTGAAAGACTGTATCTCTTTCTCTCTCTCTCTCTCTTTCTCTCTCTCTCTTTCTCTCTCTCTCTCTCTCTCTCTCTCTATATATATATATATATATATATATATATATAGAGAGAGAGAGAGAGAGAGAGAGAGAGATACATATATATATCCCTTCCTCCCTCTGTCTTTTTTTCCTCTCTCTCTGCTTGCAAATAAAAATGTATTTTTAAAAGTGCTAAATCTTCTTCTTATTATTATTATTATTATTAACAATATATTGTATATGGATAAATCTTGTGTTGGTACCCTCTTTTCCTTGGTCCCTGCCTCTATTCCATTGGGCACCCTCCTCAGTGGAGTCGCAGGTATTCCCTATGGCGTTGTGGCTTATACATTATAGAAGCAGCAGTAAGTTATTGGGGGTGGGGGATATGCCTCTGGTCATGATGTCTCAACCTAAGCTTAAATGAAATTTCTTTTTTTGTCTCTGGCCTGTAACTCCCAGTACCACAAATTGGTTGCTACCCACATAGAGCTGTTGATGGGAGAGATCTCTATGTCCCCAAATCAAGACAGTTTTCTGTCAAAGCTCTTGATTACCCACCTGAGGCAAAAGGTAAGACCCTATTGCTAAAGACAACATATGTTGCTAACACAGAGCATGGCTGGAATCTGGAAGAAAGCCAGTCCCCAGACAGCCAGTCTAGTGCTGGAAAGCACTATGTGAGCTACTGGGGGAAAGCAACAGTTTGAGCAACCAGAGGTCTAAGCTACTCAGAAGCAAACACTCTGACAGGATTTACACACCAGTGTAATAGTGGCACACAGCCTTGGAGGGTAATCAATAGCTGTCAGATTGGCTAGGAGATCCACTCAGTGTAAAGGAACCCATATCTGGAGTTAGGAACAAGATCAGAATCCTATGGAGACAAAGATTATGCTCTCCAGTGTCAAGCTCTCACTAATCTTTGGCTAAAAGAGGGGTTACATACATCAAATTCTCCCTAAGTTAATAATGTTTATCTGACTTAAACTATGCTGACTTCACTCTCTGTTGGAGAATCTGTTCTTTTTCAGAAGGCAGTGAGACCTGAGGAGATAAACCACCCCTTGCACTTCAGCCAAGCCACAGCTGAAACCACAGAGGAACTTGGGAGATGAGCAAGAGTGCTGCTTCCATGCTGAACCTGATAACCAGAGACAGAGAGTAGGAAACAGACCCTGAGGAGACTCAATACCTACCTAAGAAGAGGTCCAGAGGATCCTATGAGCTAAGCACTGAAGTAGAATTAAGAGTTTTTTTGTTTTGTTTTGGTTTGGTTTGGTTTTTTCAAGATAGGGTCTCCCTCCATACCAGGATGACCTGGAATTCACTATGTAGTCTCAGGCCGGCCTCGAATTGACAGTGACCCTCCTACCTTTGCCTCCTGAGTGTTGACATTAAAGACATGTGCTACCAAGCTAGCTAAACTTTTTTTTTTTAATGATTAAATGATTAGTAATGAAAATAGAAGGATAAACATTGAGTAGTCCATTTTATAATACCAGTGTTGGATGAAAATATTAATTGTAATTTTTGCCTAATAGAATATAAAACTATAACTGTAGCTTTTTGTTATCTCAAGCCATGATAACAACAATTAACAATCAAGTATTAACACAATAACAGTCAACATTCCAATTACTTAACAAATTTGAATTTATGTGCTCTCATAACCTTAGAAATAGATTTTATCTGTAGACAAGAAACTAAAGTACAGAAATTTTAAGAAACTAGCTTCAGAGACAGAACTGGCAAATGTCAGAGCCAGGATTTTGAGACAAGCATTTTACATGATTCTATAGAATACAGGGCTATATTATAAAAGAAATATCCCAAACAAAAAAAAATGGCTCAAAAAGGAAGAACTATGCTGAAAATTATAGCATTTTGTTAATGTTAGCCATATTTTTTTTTCTGATTGTCAACCATCTGCTACTTTCTTTAAACTTTTCAGAATGCTTCAAATTCCCCATAATACATGGGTATGCTTTTGTAACGAGAAAGAAAATGTTTGACCAAATGAGGGTGTCACTGAGATAAAAAGGGAAAGGCATTTTTCTGGTAAGCCTGGCAATGATATGAAGAGATGGAGGGAAAAGAGTACCCAAGGGAGCCCGGATGCTGACACTGATACATGCACAAGCGTGTCACTTGCTGCTCTGAAACAGAATGCTCTCTACAGGCAAACACCCTGGATTCCATTTTCTGTAAATAGTTATCAGGTTAAATGCTGGGTGTTTAAACATGCACATTAAATTCATCTCAAGTGTATACAAATTCTAATAACCATGTCTATTGGAAACAACACATTGTGATTCAACAATGCTTAAAGAATAATCCAATCATGCTGACAATGAATAATTGATAAAAAAAAAAAAGGACCAAAAGGTATAAGGGAAATGTCTATGGTCAAAATGACTAAATTTTGCTTAATGACCAACTTTATCACTTTGAATGTGATAAAAACAAAGTCTTTGTGCTAATGGAAAAGAAAAAAAAAAGTCCTGGTAACTACCAAAAGGGCGGCTGACTAAGCATTGTACAAAAATACACTTTGTTTTATAGGTCTTTTATGTACAGCTATTACAATAGAAGCAATGACAGTCGAACATTATTGAACCTAAATCTGGGTTTTGGGTCTTTTATATCATCAACAAAACAGGACCAATAAACTAAGTCATTAAAAAAAAAACTTTTTTAAAAATTGATTGTATTGCAAGACCTACTCAATTATAGAACTCCCTTAAAAGCTGAATATGATCTTAGGAACAAAACAACAACAGCAAATCTGTTCTGTCGCACTCCCATGTAATAGACCCGTGAACAAAGGGTTCTCAACCACTGAAGAAATGAATAGAAAACATTTTTACACTGGTGGGATATCAGAAGAAGACAGAGTCCTGTTATGTTAGACAGATGTAACTAGCTGAATGGTAAGACTTGAATCAAAGAAGTCTTCTAGATAATAAACAAGCCA
This sequence comes from Jaculus jaculus, assembly GCF_020740685.1. Lineage (NCBI taxonomy): Eukaryota > Metazoa > Chordata > Mammalia > Rodentia > Dipodidae > Jaculus > Jaculus jaculus. Next base: position 41,315,609 of record NC_059105.1, on the reverse strand, counting down.
TTCTCCTCTCCCAGAAAAGCACACCAGAAAGGGATGCAAGGAGTTAAGAATGTGTAAATCTCAGAAGGCCCAGAATGCCAGTCCAGCACACCTAAGATAAAACAAAAGCCCAGATGCTTATCTGGACCTTCTGTAAACCACCTGAGTTTGCAAACTGAGCACATCCACCTGCCCACAATGTTAGCCTGGGGAGAATGTTGGACTCTACCTCTTAGCTAGGTGGGGACTATTCAAATATGAGCTCACCATGTGCCTTCTCTGGAATCCCCTCCCAGTTCATATAACTGATATCCATTTCAGTATTTTTCACTCCAAGTGATACTTACATAGCATTTTCCTTAAATTACAAAGTTTTGAATAAAATGGAGTTTATTGTATTTCACTCATGCTTGTGAAAAAAAAGAAAACAATATTCTCTTTTATTTTGTCAGATATTCTTAATAAATGTCATTGTACTGTACTTCTTGGAGAAACACTTATTTGCATCTGAAATAAATGCCATGAAATATTCTTAACTGATTATATGTGGTTTCTATGCTCTTTCCATGTTTTCTTTATGAAGAGACATAATGGAGAACTACAAATGTCTTTTCCTCACTTGTTCTCAACAAAGCCTTCATTGCTATATATATGCTTCACTTTTTGAATACCTTGAGGAGTGATTTTGATATCTTTTGATGACTGAAGACTTGCGGGCAAAAGTTGTCACATAGGAGACACAAAGAGCTATCTCTCCCAGTTGTGAAAGAATTGAGCTGAGTCTATGAATTGAGACATCATCATCATTTCATCTTTGAATTTTCAAGAATGCTTCAATTTATTCATCTTTATTTGAAGAGGAGATTGATTTGTTTTTCAGTGCTGGAGATATAACCTTGCTACACCCTCAGGCCCAAGAAAATGATTCTAACTCCTGTACATGCACATCTAAGAAGGAGAACATTATAAGTGACTTGCAAAGTTCAATATCTAGCCCTTTACTAGTGGGGAGGTTAGCAGAGGTTAGTTGTCTCTAAATATTTCTTCCTTCTCCCGCAGTAACTGGAGACTTAGTTATGCAGATGTCGTATCAAAAAGGAAGAAGACATGGCCTAGTCTCTCTTATAAAGCAAACAGTGGGCAGGGTACAAAGTTTGGCCATTGCACAATAGTAGACATTTGCTTTAACAACCTCTTGTGAACTCTGAGTAAAATAAAATTCAGGGCCTTACTCTTTTCAATTCTTCCTCTGAGCCTGAATACTAAAGTATGGTGAGGACCATCTTAGACCCCAAGAACAATAGCCCTTTTCCAGGATGATGCTGGTTCCCTGTGCATTTTATGAGGCCGATTTGCCTGCAAAATTTTTAGACTTTTGTATGGAGATAACTCTTTCCATCATCCTCCATAATATTGCCTGAACATGATAAGCATCGTAAACATCAGGCCTTCTACACTTGTCTTCTCCTGTACTGGACTTACTTCCCCTAGGATATTCTTGTTCCTTGGTCTTTTATTCATATGTCGGTTAGGTTCCTTCTCAAATGGAGTCCTTGCTTGCTCCATTTAAATCATAATCCTACCTCCATTTTTTTCTTCTCATCCTTCCTGTTTTATTTCCTTTTTAGAATTTAACACTTAATTCACCAAATGTTTTCCTGTTGATCTATTTTCTGTTTCTTCTATGAAAATGTGAAGGATATATGTGTATGTGTGTAGAGATATTACAAATATATATAGATATAGATATAGATATAGATATAGATATAGATATAGATATAGATATAGATATAGATATAGATATATGTAAGTAGTATGTAAACTAATGGCTCACATTAAATAGTTATCAAATAATTGAAATCAAAATTAATGTAAGGAAGGGGCTGGAGAGATGGCTTATCAGTTGAGGAGCTTGCCTGTGAAGCCCAAGGACCCATGTTCAGTCTCTCTCTCCAGATCCCACATAAGTCAGACACACAAAGGTGAGGCAAGTGCAAAGTTGCACATGCCCGCTAGGTGGTGCAAGCATCTGGGGATTGATTTCAGGGCTGAGGCCCTGGCATGCCAATTCTGCTCTCTCTCTCTCTATCTCTCGCTCTCACTCTTGCTTTCACTCTATCTAAAAATTTAAAAAAAGTAAAGATGAAAATCAATCATAATAAGGTGAAGTTAACTAAAAGAGATTTTCCTGGTTCATTCTGTGCCCATGTCTTTGAGCCCTTAATTTTGCCTAACATATTGTCCTTATTTGTAACATCTTACACGATCTCACAGAATCCCAACAAGAGCCTGCTTCAGTAGTCATTGATACTCAATTCTTATAGATGAGAATCTTGAAGTGCAAAAGAACATTTTGAGAAAGTTACTAATGCAAGCGAGACAAGAATTTCAGAGTCTGATGTCTGGTGATATCCATTCCACAGAAAGGAATGATACAGGTGAACTAAAAAGAGAGACAATTCACCAAGTGTCTGAAATTCAAAGCAGTCATTAAAACCAAGGCCTTGGAAGCAGCCTCTTCCTCCCTTAGTACATGGGCTAACACGTAATCAGATTGAAGGAAATTCCCATAAGCACATTTGCATGAAAATCTTAGGAAAGCAATAGCTTAGCTACTAATAAAATACACAAGGATTTTCCTTAGTAGCATGTACAGACCAGACTTCAAATCACACCAATACCACAGCTATTCTCTCCAAATCTGCACTGGTTACCAATCTGCTGAATACTATCTCCTGAGTAAAAGTAACACAAATATGAAAAAAAAAAAACAAGCAAATAAGGAAACTTTCAAATTATTTTCATATCATCACTTAGGATAACAACAGTGATGGTTAATCTTGTTAAACTTGATTGTAATGAAAGGTACCTAGGAGATTAGTAAAGTACACCACTGTGGAGGTCTTTTGGAGTATACCAGACATGATTACATCATGAGAGCTCTGACCAGATATAACTGCCTAAATTATTCCTCCAGATTGTCCCCAATTCTAAAGCTTCTGACACCGCTCACCATCATGCCATAGTGACCAATCAAGCATTGATTACATGAGACTGTGGAAGACAATTCATATTCAAAACAAAACAATAGGGCCATACAACCGAAGAATTTTTTTGGGCTCTGGTTCCTTATTATCACACGTTGCTTCTCTGCTACCATGAGATGAGCAGTTCTGTTCTACTCCAACTTTTTTTTTCTGTAATATTTTGCCTCATCCTAGGCTGGGGGAAGGAGGTATGTCTGTGACATCAGAAACTGAGCCGAAATAAGTCAATACTCCCTTAAATTATCTCTCTTTGGTATTTGTTATGTCCACACACACAAAAAAAAATGTAACAACATTACAACTAAATAAATTTATTTTATTTTAACTAAAAATTCCTGAACAGGTAGGCATATGATAGAAATTGGTTTTCTCTGTTGTGCCCTTAAATATATTCTTTGTAGATACATGTTTTAGCAGACCACCTCAGGTAGCTGGGATGAACTTCCAAACTAGACACAGTTTATGGGAGGAATGGCATTTATTTGAAGCTTACAGATCCAGGGAAAGTTCCATAATGGCAAAAGAAGTTGGCCCCCTTTCACAGGCCCACGCAGAGAGAAAAGCCAAAAGCCAATACCAGCACACACAAGAACACTTCAGAAACTCCAGGCCTAGCTCAAGGACTTTGCATTTCTTTGGACTGGAATTCTGGGTCTGCCCTCAGTGACACCTCTTCCAGCCACATGGCTGGAGATCCAAATTACAAGCTTTAATAAGCTCCTGAATTAGCTGGGGGATAGCTATTCAAACCACCACACATGTGAATAAAAATATAGAACAGTCTAGGAAGATACATGCACACACACACACACACACACACACACACACACACACACACACATACATAGATGATAGATAACAGATGTATAGATAAATAGAAAGAATAAAATACCTGCCCTGTCACTTAAATCCCTCTCCAGTCAGAGTGCTCATATTAATTTTATTCCAAAACTCTACCATTGTTTTTGCATAGAAGCAGTGATTTGGTTTGATTCAGGTGGTGTCCCCCATAAATTTAGGTGCTCTGAATGCTAGGTTCCCAGCTGATGGAGATTTGGGAATTAATGCCTCCTGGAGGCAGTGTGTTGTTGGGGGTGGGCTTGTGAATGTTATAGTCAGTTTCCACTTGCCAGTGTTTAGCACACTCTCCTGATCTTGTTGTCTACTCTATGTGGGCCATGGGGTGATGTTCACCCTCTGCTCATGCCATCATTTTCCCTGCCATTCACAGAGCTTCCCCTTGAGGCTGTAAACCAAAATAAACCTCTTTTTCCCACAATCTGCTCTTGGTTGGGTAATTTCTACCAGTAGTGAGAACTGGACTGCAATAGTAAAGTAGTACTGAGGAGTGGAATTGCTGCTAGACACCTGACTGTGTGGCTTTGGCTTTTTGGAACTGATTTGCAAGAGGAATGTGGAAGGATTTGAAACTCTGGCCTAAGAGACACCTTGTCATGCTGTAAGTACAGCTTGATGGACTGTTCTGGTCAGAATAAAAAGACCTGAATGCAGTAAGAACTATGGACTGTGAAGTTGGGCTTATGAGGGTGAGAAAGAGCTTTGCTTGGACTGGGCTAGCAGCTTGTGTGAGAAGCTTGCTGTTATCCCTGTGTCCTGAGAAGTTGTACAGGGTTGCTTTGCATAGAAATGAACTGGTGTGAACAGAGGGATATGGCACAGAAAAAAAAAAAAAATCTTTGGATGAGCTGTTGCCTATTCAGCTGTAATTGAGAGATTATATAACCTTTGAGACAGGGCCAGCTGACCTGCACTGGGGCAACAGGAAGAATATAGACTCTTTTGAAGGGAGTGAATGCTCAAGGAATGTCCGGTTCTTCAAAACCTGGTTTATCTCCCCTGAATTAACAAATTGGCAATACCTGGTATTGAGGAGTATAAGAAATGTAGGAAAGAGAGGGTAATTGAGTTTGCAACACCGTCTTGTATTTTGGAAATGGCTATGGGTGGTATGAAGCTGGATTGCCTGCATGGAAATCCGATGAAGTCTTGAGAATGAACCACGTATTACAGTGGAGATGTCAGGACCACGAGATGGCTACTAAAGAAAGCTGCCTGCCCAGATGAAGTTTTATAGGACTGTGAGTAGCCTAGCTGGAGGGGCAGAATTGAAACTCCAGAGACTATTTGCTGGTTCAAATTATTGGACTTGGGACTTGTCATCAGCTAAAGTTGCTGAACTTGGAGCTAGAGAGTTTGATGTGCGCCCTGTTTAAATCTTGCATTGGTTAAATATTTCTTTGCTATGCCCAATGCCATCTTTTGCAGTGTGAGTGGTTATTCTGTGCCATTATGGGTTTTGGGGGGATTTTTTTGGTATTGTGGCTCAGTTAAAAGACTTTGAACTATGGGCATATTTGAACATCATTGGGATTGATAAAAACCATGGGGACTTTTAAGTTGGACTGAATGCATTGCATTTTACATCATGTATGGATATCAGTTTATAGGGGCCTGGGGTTGGATGTGATGGTTTGATTCCGGTTTCCCCCATAAACTTAGGTGTTCTGGATGATAGGTTCCTCAGCTGACGGCAACTGGAAATTAAAGCCTCCTGGTGGTGGTGTTGGGGGAGGGCTTAGGGATGTTATAGCTAGTTTCTCCTTGGCAGTGTTTGGCCAACTTTCCTCTTCCTGTTGTCCACTTTATGCAGGCCAGGGGGTAATATCCACCCTCTGTTCATACCATAGTTTTCCCTGACACCCTGGAGCTTCCCCTTGAGCCTATAAACCAAAATAATCCTTTTTTTGCACAAGTTGCTCTTGGTTGGGTGATTTCTACCAGCAAGGTGAACCTGACTGCAACAACCAGACTATGCAAAAGGACATCAGATGGTCGAAGAGAAGTGGAATCAAATATATAATACCAATTCTACTAGTGACATACTATGAAGAAATTATCAAACACTTTTAATCACTATCAATAATTCCCTACCAGCAATATGAGACAAATTTACATTGCAATGACTGCTAGCTACCAGGAATAGAAATAAAATCTATGTGAAATGGTTGCAGAGGGGTGTTTAACAATCCTAATAATTAGTATGATCATTCTAAAAATTAAGTGATTGGGCTGGAGAGATGGTTTAATGGCCAAAGGACCCAGATTTGATTCCCTGGGATCTACGTAAGAAAGATGTATAAGGTGGCACATGCATCTGGAGTTCGTTTGCAGTGGCTAAAGGTCCTGATGTGCCCATTTTCTCTTTCTCTCTCTCTCTTTCTTTTTCTCTCTGCCTCTTTCTCTCTCTCGCTCAAATTTATAAATAAATCATATTTAAAAGTTAAGCCATTTTACTTCTCTTCTTTCCTAGGAGGTATAATTATATTCCCTCCTCTGAAAAACCTTAAGAAAATAGAAAGAAAGCAACATAATAAATGTTTTATTATTTAGATAACATGTTCTTAGAATTGAGTCTCCTAGGGCTGGAGAGATGGCTTAGCGGTTAAGCGCTTGCTTGTGAAGCCTAAGGACCCCAGTTGGAGGCTCGGTTCCCCAGGTCCCACGTTAGCCAGATGCACAAGAGGGCACAAGCGTCTGGAGTTTGTTTGCAGTGGCTGGAAGCCCTGGCGTGCCCATTCTCTCTCTCTCCCTCTATCTGTCTTTCTCTCTGTGTCTGTTGCTCTCAAATAAATAAGTAAAAATTGAACAAAAAATAAAAAAAGAGAATTGAGTCTCCTAATTCTTCATTCAAGCCCAGTCTCAAAAAAAAATTGTCTTTTTTTTCCCTCCTGATTAAGGAATATAATCTACATATTGTAATTCTTATCAAACATTTGCTAGCAAAATATTTACTGGGAAAGGTGTGAAATTTGCAATCTTGGAATAAAACCAGATCACAGAAGACATGTTGTTTCTTCCTGGGATCATTCAAGCAACCCAAGTTGGACTCAGTGGTTAAAAAAGGATAGGTTATTTGTGGGAGGGAGGGCAAAGAGAGCCAAATTGTATAAATAAAATGAAAATATATTATCTACAGGTATGATAATGTTAAAAGTAGAAAAAGTAAATAATTTTTACAAAGAAACCCCAAGCTCAAAAAAAGAACATTTATTCCCTTTCATACTGAATAATGTTCCAGATGTTTTTGGGCAACACTCCTCCAGTGCAGCTGGTGTCTGTAGCAGTATACCTGGGATGTTCTGACACTTTAATCATTCAAAGAGATGTGCTAAATAAAATCACATGAAAGATGTGCATCTGGGCTATCAGCAAGTAGCTGATTAAAATGAAATGATTACTGGAGAAGTTGAAAAAATGGCCACTTATGCATGTATCCCTGGAACTTTGTAAAAATAACAAACAAACAGTACTTTGTATTAGTTAGAAGCTTGCCATTCAACTATCATGTGTTTGGAGAGTGCCACATAGCAAAGAAAACAGCCCAAAGGTAATTCAGTCTCTTGATGGTAAAATCACACTAGACTTGGCCTGGCCCTCAATGTTCATTCAACTAATGAGTACAAGATGAAATCATCCAAGTTTTTGTCTCAAAGTACTAAGCTAGTGAAGTCAATATGAAACTATATCATATAACCTAAATATAAAAGCTGTAATATATATTACATATATTATTATTATTAATAACAATATTATATATTGTTGTTGTCAAATGTTGGCATGACAGAGTAGTTTCCTTCTGCTATTTTCTCCACTTAGAGTATACAAAATTCTTGCCTTTATTAAAACATGACAGGCCCATCTTATCTTCTATATGTTGCTAATTTTATCATATCTATTGGCTGTTTCCAGTTTCACAAAACTCCACCATGTTATTAGAAACAACCCTTTCCTGAAACTTTGGATGCCAGGTACTCTGGTCATCTTTTGTCTTCTAAAATTTACATGCTTCAAATCAGATTAATAACATGGTACTAACATTATATCATAGTCTTTCCCAATTGGTTTGGAAAGGTATCCAAGACTTTTTCAAGGAAAGGGCTGTACTCACTTTCCCCAGGTCTTATCAAAGCTACAGAACATAGGTAGGTAGTCAAGGTCCAAAGAATTCCTTTCACTTGTTCTATTGTGAATTGTTGTTCATTCATTTCCTCTGGGAAACTCTCTTCATTTCCATGACAGTTCACCTTTCTGACTGCCACTCTTCTTCCCTGGACCTTGCCTTTCAGCCTACCTTTCAAGTGTCTAAAGTGCTGTACTTGATCCTTAGAGTTCAGTCCTTAATCCTCTGTAACCTTTCCATTCCTATGGCAAGGCTAGTGATTTCTAGACATCACTGTCAATCACTTCCCTTTCTCTGTTCCTCCTGGATTCTCTCTTCCAGAGAACATGAACACTCCTTATGTTATTCCAGTTGGGAATATAGGCTGCTCAGATTCCTTCCCTTCCCCCACACCTTACATCCAATAGCTGCCAGATTCTTGCTCTTATCTCCTCAATACCTCTTCATCCTATTTGCTTCTTCTCCTTCCTGAATTACTGCAGCAGACAAACTAATCTTTCTGTTCTAGCTTCATAACCTTTTCTTTTCATTCTGTATTATGCAAGGAGAATGGAAGAATACAAAATGTCATCGTTCTGAAACCAAGTTACTAAGATATTGAAAATGCCTCAACAGAGTCCTTTTGCCCTCATATAAATTATAAATAACTTAGTATTTTATAGTAGACCTTTAGTGATGCCACCCATGTTTAACTCCCTAGACATCACATCCCCTTTAATTTCAGATTAGAGTAATATAATTGCAGTCTCACCAGTACATCAGAGTCCCTTTCACTTCTCATTGCAATGTGTACTATTCTTGCAGCAGGAAAGTTTCCCTCCCCCACATTCATTTGCCTAATTTCTCTCTGGTGATATCACCTGTTCCGCATTCTGACCACCTCCTTGTCAAGCCTAGTTTAGATGTGTTTCTGAGAACTAGTATATCTCTGTATTGCTGAAGGTGGAAGAAATACAGAATGGGTAGTAAAAGAAGGTAGTTACAAATACCAACTGAGGCCATGTAATCAGTTATGAAAACAAGGACTATAGATGCAATGTTTCTGTCCTACCTTAAGATGGAGTGTATGTACATATCTACACCAATATTAAGATTCAATCACTAGCTGTTGTTGAATTTATATTAGGCCTATTATATTAGAGACTAAGCATTCCCCAAATAATCTTGCTTTGTATTGCAGGGGAAAGATTTTGTGTGCTAACACTGTAACTCCTTTCTTAGACTGTTGCTCTTAGCAAGACATGACTCAGGATTACCAAATATGTATGTCTCATGGAGTTATTTAAATAGTTCGCACCATGGATTATTAGTGCCCTCCTAATTTCCAGTGAAAACACTCTCCTTATCACCAAGAGGGCCTTTAGTAGTAGTGAAGTTGGAAAGCCAACCCCAGATAGCACCAAGCCCACTAGAGAAATCCATCCTTACAATTCTGTTTCTCTAGAACCACTCTTGGTACCAAAATCTGTATTAATCAGGGTTCTCTATAGGAACAGAACCTTTAGAATGAATTATATTAAAAAGGGAATTTATTGGATTAGCTTATGGTAGTGCAATAGTAGTTGCAGGCCTGAGAATCAAGAAACCCGATAGCTGTTCAGTTTACGAGGCCAGATGCCTCTGCAGTCCCAATCCAGTACTGAAGGCCTGTAGGCTTCCTGAGGAGCTACTGATTTTCAATCCACGTGGGTCTTCAGTTGACCTGGTTTTCAATCCATGCTGGAAAGCAGTAAGCAGCTCTGGCAGCCAAGTGGAGAGAAGGGGCTCTTTTCACCCAGAGTTTCCTTATATAAAGTTCCTATCTGAGAGAGCCCACCTGCTCTGGGGGAAAGACTCACTCTGGGAGAAAGACTTCCTCCTTCAGTTAATCCTTCCTAGAAGCAACCTTAGAGACCCACCCAAAAGGGATTCCTGTGGATTACTAAACTGATTGAGTTGACAACACCTTAACCATCACAGTCTCCATGTAAGCATTTGTGTCATTGTACTTTAACTTCCTGTTAGTGCCTCAGGCATACCTCTACTACATGATAAGCTGTTCTAGGCAGTGTGCAGTCCTGTGTTAACCTGCTGCACATGGTACACTGTAGATATAAAGAAGGTACTCGATAATATTCATCAGGTGTACAAACCCTTAGACCACAGGAGTTAGAAATGCAGTTCTATTAAATTTTCCCATTGCTACTGTATTGCAACTTTCCCACTAACCCAAAAGTGCCATTATACATTTTTTTTCCTTTTAACTATTTGAATACTTTAGCTCAATTCATAATTCATCTCTTCTTTGAGTCCTAAAATAAACTGTCAGAACTAAAGTAGAATAGTCTTCTAAAAGTCTATATAGTGTTTTTATCCCCTTGTCACTTCTTTCAAAAGCAATCTTAGGTGGCACATGTGTCTGGAGTTTCTTTGCAGTGGCTAAAGGCCCTTTTACCCCATTCTTCCTCTATCTGCATCTTTCTCTTAAAGAAATAATAAATAAAATATTTTAAAAAATAATCATGTAGGTTTTTATCAGAATTTTATATTGACATATAATTCATTCCTTCACATCTGAATAAGAATCTCTTCATGGATTTAATATAATTTAACTACATTGTACTTAACACTGTAGCAAACACAAACCACTTAAAATTTATGATTTTTAAAAAATTATTTAGATACTTAACTGGGTTATTTTCAGATTGCCTTTTAAGACATGAATATTCAAAGCTAAAACTTCTTGCAAAGTATTTCATCAACTATATCCCATGAGTTTTGACATGCAAAATTTTCATTTTTATGTAGAATTAAAGTGTTTTGCTAATTTTTAATTTGATTTTCATACAGACTATATTGAAATATATTTCTAAATTTAGAAGTCTATTCAGAGAAAGTGCAATATATTTTTGTTGTTTTAACTTTGAGACAGAGTCTCACTCTAGCTCATGTTGACCTGAAACTCATACTGTTGCCTAGGCTCTTCTCAAAGTCATGGTGATCCTTATACCTTAGCTTCTTGAGGGCTGGGATTAAAGGTGTGAGTCCTCTTTACAATATTTTTTTTAACCTTATTGAATTATGGTCAGTGAAAATGATGTAGAATAAATTCCTTTTATGTAGTATTTTGAGATTTTCTTTGTTGTCCAATAGCTGGTCATTTTTTATTAATTTATTTATTTGAAAGAGAGAGACAGGCAAAGGGGCAGAGAGAGAGAGAGAGAGAGCAAGTGCACGCCAGGGCCTCCAGCCACTGCAAACAAACTCCAGATGCATGCGCCCCTGTTGCATCTGGTTTATGTGGGTTCTGGAGAATTAAACCAGGATATTTTGGCTTTGCAGGAAAACGCCTTAACCACTAAGCCTTCTCTCTAGCCTTAGTTGGTCATTTTTCTAAAAAATGTTCCATAGCTTGAGAAATGACAGGCACTATTTCAATGTTTGGAATAGCTTTATAAATATAACAATTAGAGTGGGATTGTGTTGCAGTCAGGTAGAAATCACCCAACCCTTAAGAGCAGCTTGTTGGAAAAAAAAAAGGGGTGGGCTTTTTAAAAATTTTGGCTTACAGGCTCAAGGGTGAAGCTCCATGATGGCAGGGAAAACAATGGCATGAGAAGAAGGTGGACATCTGGAACATCAACATCAGGTGGACAACAGGAACAGGAGAGTGTTCCAAACACTAGCAAGGGGCCTATAACACCCATAAGCCCACCCCCAACAATACACCACCTCTAGGAGGTGCTAATTCTCAATTGCCATCAGCTGGGGAACCTAGCATTAAGAACACCTAAGTTTATGGGTGACACCTGAATCAAACCACCACAGGTTAATATGCCAATTTTTATCAATGTGATCTACTAACTTTAATCCAGATATATCCAAATCTAATCATAATTGCACATTTGTCATTTTATTCGATTTTTCAATTTTTCTTTACGCATTTCAACACTCTAGCAGCATTTTCATACAAGCTTGCTTGATGCATTGGATTTTATTCAATATTTAAGAGGCTTCTTTAGCAGTGTTTTACAATTTTAATATGTAAATTTTGGGGTACTAAGAGAACTGTACTAGCTTGCTTTTAGGCAGTTTTTAAGTGCTATAGCTATTCTCTGTCTTTGCACATTCTACTATCCTATTGTGCTAGATTTTGGTGTTTCTCATAAATAGAAGATGGTTAAATTTTGATTTGCTCTTCATATTCTGTCTGAAAAATTGTTTAAAAAAGAACATTGATTATATGTATATTGAGATTTCTGTTCTTCTAACAACCATTTCTCCAAATTTATTATTGATGTGTTATATGGACAACTTGTTTGAGGTTGGCTTTCCTCCTCTGACCCCTTTCACTTTTTTATACTAGAATTTCTGTATCCTTCCTTTTATTTCATTAATACATTTGGATGTATGATCTGCTTATTTTTCTCCAATAGCCACTCTGGATATGTAAACGTTTACATTTAACATTTAGAATGCAATGAACTCTAAAGTTAATTACCTCAACTTTGCAGTGAACAATTCAAAAACTTTATAAACACTACCTCTATTTCCTTTAATTTATGTGTACTTGCTATCTAGTGTTTATATTCTTTTGATTTTTAATCCTATACAATAGATACTATTGTTTCATACAGTCAGTTATTTTATTATATATCTTCCATTCGTTCATCATTTCTACTTGTATCATATTTTTCTTATGAAACTATTCTTTTTTCTACAAGCTCACTGTTTTAAATTTTTCTAACTAAAGGTCTATCTATAATAAATATTCTTGCTTTAATATTTTGAATTGAAATTAATCCTTCTTTGCGGTCATCCCTGAGACACTGTCTCACTGTGTACAGAACTCTAGTTTACATTCTCAGTGTTTGAAGATATTACTCCATTGGTTCTTAACTTCTATTGATGCTGCTAATATCAGTCTGTCATACAACTCCCATTCATTTATTATCTTTTCTCTGTAGCTATTTTCAAATTGTGTTCTTTATATCTACTACTATAAAGGTTTACTACAAAAACAATCTTGTGGATTTCTTTTCATTTACATAGCTTAGAATTCATTTGGCTTCCTACATGTGAGAACTTTTAACAAAAATTTGGAGAATTCTCAGACATTAGTTCTTTGAATATTGACAACCAATATTTTCTTTTGGAGGCATATAGATATATAGATCCTCTCATTCTATCATGCAACCTTCTTCATCTTAGAATACCTTCCAGGGCATTCACTCGGACTTGTCATCTAGTACTCTAATTATCTTTATTAATCATCATTATGAAATACTTGTGCAAAAAATATATAATACAGGGGCTGGAGAGATTGCTTAGCAATTAAGGCACTTGCCTGCAAAGCCAAAGAATCCAAGTTTAATTTTCCATAAGCCTAGATGCACAAGGTGGCACATGTATCTGCAGTGGCAAAATGACCTGAGCATGCCCATTCTTTCTCTCTCCATATATAGATATAGATATAAGTATAGGTAGATAGATAGATAGATGTAGATATATCTTTCTTTTTATCTATCTATCATTTATCTGTCTGTTTCTCCCTCTTCTCTTTCTCAAATAAATAAAGAAAAATAAAATATATAATACAAATGTTAAAGCTTATTCTATTAATCCTTATCTAGTATAAAAAACCGAATATTACTAATATACAAGAACATACCCCCCACATACACTTCTTTGCAAAGATAATCTCCTTGCTATTTCCTAAAGGTAAACATTCCTGTCTTTAATCTTTTACTTCTGCCTCATATTTGAACATCATGTAATTTGAATTATGAAGCATTCATTCTTTAATGTGTAGCTCATTTATACAGTCATTACATTGTGACATTTGTACATATTATTGTGGATAGCTATATTTTGTTCACTTTTGTTCTTTTGCAAGTTTATTTTTATTTATTTGAGAGAGGGAAAGAAGGAGAGAGAGAAAGCATGGGCTCACCAGGGCTCCCAGCCACTGCAAACAAACTGCAGATGCATGTTTCATCTTGTGCTCCTGGCTTAGGTGGGTACTGGGGAATCAAATTGAGGTCCTTGGCTTTGTAGGCAAGTGCCTTAATCTCTGAGCTATCTCTCAACCCCCACCCCCACCATTTTATTCTTAAAATAAAACTACCTCAGTTCCAAACATCTGTCTCATTTCTTTGGGTTTCTATACCTTTCCAAGTTTGGACCCAATAATCTTCATTTCCCTGCCAGTACCTTCAAGCAGAGATACTATGATTTTTTTCTGTTTTTGTTGCATATTAGTCTAAATTATTTGAAATGTGTGAGTCCTAACACTCCTGCTTCCACTGTGTTGTATCTATTCCATTTATTTGCAGAAGTTTGCTTTGCACAAATACAAATCTTCCTAGTTAATTCTTATATTTTCTTATTTCTTTGGAATACTTTCATTTCTCTTTTAAAAATTAATTTATTTTAAATAAATTTGTACATTTATTTGTTTTTCCTTTGTTTATTGTTTCTACTGGGTCATGAAATATATAGTCTTAGAATAGATAGTTGTCTGTATTTTAAAAACTTCATAGTTTTTGGAACGTTGTAGAAAATATTTGAATCCTGTTTAAACTGTAGTGTACTCCAGCTGGGTGTGGTGGTGTATGCCTGCAATCCCAGAATTTGGGAGGCTGAGACAAGAGAATCATGAGTTAAAGATTAGTATGTGCTGCCTAGCAAGTTTCTGTCCAGCTTGAGCTACATAGCAATACTCTGTCTCCAAATAACCAAAGAAAATTTTAGTATATTTTTTAAAAGCTGTGTTTCTTCTACCATGTGTATAATCTCAGACATTTTTTAGCTCAAATTTTACAAGAATACAAATATATGATCCAACTCTTATATGAGAATATTCACAGAAGATTTCCCCCTTTATTTTTTAGAGCCACCACATCTGTTTTATTCAATGGGATATTTTTTAAATCCATGTTTCATTTCTGTGAGATTCTTAAATGATCCAAACTATTTGAGGCTATCTCGTATCCACCTCATATATTCACACAGTCTATAAAACTACATTAAATTGCCAGGAATGCCGGATTCTCCTAGGTCGAGTGCCAGTTCTATGATCCACTAATTTTTTTGATTTATGTTTATGTATGGTTTCTGACCTCAGAACATTTTCTTCTTTCCCTGTCAGGTTGACTATTATTATATTGTTGTGTATTTCAGCATTGTAATGATTCTGTATTATATGGGTATTAAGTAATTCATAATAATGGGGAAACAAGCATATACAAAAACATTTTCACCATGGGCATGGATTTCTGTTGATTGAATGACACTTCCTACCTGCAGTGCCTTTGCAAGATGATTATCTAGATGTTAAAGGAACATTTGTATCTGTGGAACAGAGATGTGTTCTATAAGAAGTCAATTTGTCCATATGTTCTCAGCCCCACTGGAAAGAGCCTTATACAATGTGGAATCTCTACAATGTTGGGTTAACATTCTATTAACCACTTGGAGCTTTAAGTGACAAATCAAATACATTTCATATTATTGTAATAAATTATTAGCTTTCTGCAAGGAACAGCATCAAGTCCCTGAAACATTGTTTTGTTTTGTTTTGTTTTTATAATGTAAGCACTTACAATATGAGGTATCATGAGTACTATTTCTTTGTAGCTGATTAGAACTTGTCTCAACCACAATGAAAGAAAATGGAGCAACTCTGTTGCTAGGGCAGGTGAAGCAGAAACACAGAAGGTAAACATCTTGGGGACTATTTTCAGAAGGTGATACTTTCTTGCAGTGACACCAAGACTGTGGAGGAATATACAGCAACTGACTTCTTGGCACAATATTTGAAATTTTCAGTGCATTCTAATTTTTGCTTCAAGCATATTAAAGGGGTTATATGACAATTTTTCAGCTATATGCTGAACTTTTCATGATGGCTCAGTTAAGTAATTTAATTATTTTTGTTTTTGTTCATGTAGTTTTACTACAATTCATTTCTCTGAAAATAATTTGTCTACTGAAAAAATTTAGAGATGTTCAAATCACCTAGATTATACTCAAAAATTCATAGTATTTTCACTACAGCTTTCTACATAAGTTTTTTCAATAGTTGTATTTCTTGACCAAATCAGTCTAAATCTTGCCATCAGATTACTTACTATTCATACCTTATTTCACAATATTTATTAAGAAACCTCTTAGATACTGTAACATTTCTATTAATTTCTTTTAGTTGTACAAATATTTTAGAAAAATTTGCAATAATATAACCTATGCAATGTAAAAATAGCAGAGAAATGAAAATAATAATTATTCAAATGTATACCACCCTGACATTTTCTTCATTTTTCATATTTATGTTTATTTACTCTAAAGTTGTTTTGCATTCCAGTCATGCTACATATATTGTTTTATGTCTAGTTTTCTTCACATTAAAATTACCCCAGTGTTCTTATTCTGTAATTTGATAATTTTCCCCATGAGAAATGCCACAGATATATTTAACTGGCCATTTTCATTGTTATTCACATTATTTTCCAGTTTAAATTATAGGTTATGTTGCAGTAAAATTACTAATCTTTGTTGTTATTCAACATTATTTCTGAAAGTGAGTTTTTAAAATTTTAATGACTTGATCAAAAATACCATTTCCCTGAAATACTATCAAAATAATTATATACATAAATATCAATACATATTTTAAGCAAAAATAAGTTATCCCCTGATGCTCCATAAAGTTAGAAGGAATCATGGGCAAAATATTTCTTCTTGTTTTTTTAATCTTAGTAAGTACCTTGAGACTTTTTGCCACCTTGTTCTCAACCCCTTTTATATATTTACTTCATACACAAATTATATTACTTCCAGAGATCTCCCTGTGGAGGACTTGAAATGGAAACTCTCTTATTTACCAGTCTCAGAACCAAAGCACTTTTCATGATCACTTTTCATCAAATTATGGCAGGAAGCATGCAATGAAGGCTATTACCCTATAACTAGTCAATATTAATATACAAAAAGCTTGGCTACCCAGCTCAAACTCAATGATAAGAATGCTCAAATTATATATTATATATTGCAAATACAAGATATGAACAGTAATGATATTTTTGTTCAAAATGAATATATATATATATATATATATATATGAATGAGTATATATATGTCATATATAATATATATTATAGATATTATATATATATAATAGCTTTTCCCCCTTGAACTCTTCATTAATTAAAACCAATTTAATTTAATTAATTAAAATTATTTTTTTCTCCATGTGAGTGTCATAATATAACTCTTCAACCACATTATCTTTAAAGGATTTTTTGAGGAATTGGAAAGGATGCATACTAATCAATACACACATTTCAGGTATGTTATCAGTTACTTTGTACCTCCCTTGTACATAATTCATCAATCCATTTCACAGCAGTAAATCTAAAAATAAGGTATGGGGAAGCTATACACATAGACTGGGGAAATGGTTCAGTGGTTAAATGTACTTGATTGTAAGTCTGC
This sequence comes from Jaculus jaculus, assembly GCF_020740685.1. Taxonomy (NCBI): domain Eukaryota; kingdom Metazoa; phylum Chordata; class Mammalia; order Rodentia; family Dipodidae; genus Jaculus; species Jaculus jaculus. The sequence goes on along the minus strand of NC_059105.1, from coordinate 41,298,128 downwards.
CAGCCAGAGTTTAATTCTAATGCACCCACTTAAAGCCAGATACAAAATGGTACACATGTTCATAATCTCAACATACCTATGGAAATGGGGGAAGAGCCAAGAGAATAGAGAAGCTTGTGGGACAGACAGACTGGCCTATCTAGCTGAAAAGAACAATAACAAGGGGGAGAGGGTGCTGGAGAGATGACTTAGCAGTTAAGGTGCTTGCCTGCAAGGCCAAAGTGCCCAGGATCAATGCCCCAGGACCCATGTAAGCCAGATCCACAAGGTGATGCGTGCATCTGGAGTTTGCTTGCACTGGCTGAAGGCCCTGGTACATGCTCTCTCTCTCTCTCAAATAAATAAAAATAAGTAAATAAAAATAAACAACAAGAGAGAACCTGTCTCAAAAAGAAGACCTGGGGCTCAGGGAACACTGAGGGGTAGCTCGTGGAGGGAGTGTTAGCACCGGTCTCACCACTCACCAGACAAGTTCCTTTAACGGAGTTGACTGAATGCAGGAGCGCCTCAGAACTCATCCAAGTGCTGAAAACAAAAAAGTTCAGTACCACATGTAACATCCCTATCATACCACACAATGCAAAGGGAATGTGGTTTTTTTTTTGAATGTATGCCTCCCACAGATTCAGGTGATTTATTAAAGTTGAGTTTGCAGCTTCAGTCCTTAGCAGACAGGCTCCTGCTAGGGATGGGGCATGATATATCCCTAGGGGTGGGTTTGAATCCAACCTAAAGATAGGCAGAGAAGTTTTGAACTCTAGCTGTGCTTGCTTGTGGTGCTATTTGATGATGTCTCTCTGCTTGGATTTATGAATGGGAGCCAGCATCTTCTGCCATTTGATGGAACTTCCCCTAGATCTATAAACTTGAAATAATTCCCTTCCTCCCATAAACTGTATCTGGTTTGGATGTGCATCCCAGCACCATGGAACTGGCTACAACAAGGGACTACATGGGAAGAGGAGTGGGGTCACTAGAATTGAAGTTGGGGAGCAGGAACTAACGAAGGTAAAGAGAAGGGATTTTGGTCAATTTATAGTATGTTCATATATTAAAATTCGCAACTACAAAAGAGAACCAAAGATAAAAATAAAAAAGAACAACACAGAATTGACAGCCTCCACATGTACAGCATGGCACGCCACACCTACACACACACACACACACACACACACACACACACACACACACACACACTCACACAAACATGTGCATGCATGCACACACAAAAAATAAACCTTGAAAAGCTGTACACACAATCACAATAGATTTTGTCTAATCTTATCTAGGCAAATGAATATAATTTATATAGAAAAATCTTCATATCCTCACTAAAGTATCTTTGCTATTATTTTAGTGGAAATTCTAGCGATGTTAATAGCCTTATTTTCCAGGATGTTATAGACTGCATGAAGCAAAACAGAAGTTCTAAAAGAGAACCAGCATTGGGAGAGAAATGGAAAAAAAAAAAATCACTGAATGCATTTTATATTGGAGTAAGCATTCTCCCCATAGGTGAAACACACATCCCCTGGTTGAGTGAAGTAGAATGCACACATTGAGCGAAGCCATCAGAGATTATGTGATTGTACTCAGTATTTCTCATTCCAAGAGGCATAGGAGAAAGTACAATGTTTCAAAGGAATTTCATTTAAAGTGTTTGAGATGCTTTCATCCATTTAAATGTGTATCTTAAACTTTTAAGATTAATGTGGCTATTTCTGAAGTTAATATAGAGATAAGCATTATATATTCTTGTGTCAAACTCCATCAGCTTCCTTACCACTTCATGTCTAGCATTTTATTTACTTTTTTGTTGTTATTGTTAATTTTGCTGGTTGGAGTCTGTGATAGATAATCTGGTTGTCAATTTGACAGAATTTACAATCCCCATAGGGACAAATCTCTGGTCATGTCTGTGAAGACTTTTCTACATTAGATGAGTTGAAGTGGGAGGACCACTCTAACTGTGTGTGGCACCATCCCATGGTCTGGGTTCCTAGACTGCAGTAAAAGGAAAAAGCTACCTGAGCATTCAGCATTCGCCTATCTCTACTTCCTCTCTGCTGATATGACAAGGTAATGGGATGGCATGGCAGTTTCCTACTCCTATCATGCTCTCTCTATGACGATGACACTTTCCCACTGGGCATGGTGGCACATGTCTTTAATTCCACAACTATGGAAGCAGACATAGGAGTATTGTTCTGAGTTCAAGTCAGCCTGGGACCATAGAATTAGAGTGAGACCCTACCTCAAGAAAAAAGCTCCAAGAGGTTTAGGAATTCAACACATTTTACCACTCAAATTTTCTTCTAAAAGTTAAATTATTTTGAAGCCTGTTCACTATGCTTTTGAAAAGTAATGGCAGCTTATTGCTAAATTAAAAGGGAAATTAAAAGCACTTGTTAGCAAATCACTTTAAGTATTTTAAAAAAAAGTTAACCTGTAATATATTTTACATTAGTAGACATTGAACCTGGGGAATTCACATACGCTAAGCAAGCAGTCTACTATTGAACAGAACCACCAACCCAGTGTCTGTTTCAGTCATCAACAAAATGGTATGTTTTAATTAACATTCAGAAATTCTGGATATTGACCTAGTCTATAATTATATTTCTTAGATTATAGCTATTGGCTCAAATTAGTAGTTCTAAGACTTACAAAAGCTCCCATACTGGAAATACAGCACTTTAGTACTCTAATTGGTGGACACAACTTGTCTGGGTGGTCAGTGTGCTATTACCTCCCTCCACCATGACCATCTCTTTCATGTTTATGTCAGCACACTTGCTCTCATATTCTCTCTCTCTCTCTTTCAATTTCTTCTCTCTCTTCTCTGTCCTCTTCAATGACATGTCATTTCAAGAAGGAAACCTATAGGATACCGTTACTGCAGAATTAGTTATTCTTAGAATCAGAGTAGTTAGAGTAGCAGGTCTGAGCTCTGACTAGTCAAGCTCTGTGGTCTAAGAGTCTGAGAATCTGGCCAGGAGAAGAGCAGTGCTCACCTGTCCTTAGCAGAGCCAGAGACATTGTCATCCATATCTTATTGCCAATGTTACTCAAAATTTAAATGCTTCACTTTTTCCTTGGCCCACTATGTCAAAACTTCAACAATGACTTCTTAAGAGATCTAATGGCTTGTTTTTAAAATGTTATCCTTGTTAAGTACTTTGCAACAAAACATTGCCAAAAATTCTTTCCTTGAAATTCCTTCAACCTTCATCATTCAGTCTCTCTGCACTGGCATTTTCCAAAGTGTTTTTTTTTTTTAATTTTTTTTTTCAAATCAATGGTCTAAAAAGATGAAACTCAAAAGAATATTTATGGGCAAGTAGTTTTGCCAAACACTGCTCCCCTAGAAGACTTGTAATCCTTATTAACATATTAAAGTCTCTGTGAAGTCCAACATTAAAAGAAACTTGCATAACTGTGGTAAATCCAAACTTGCCAGACTACAGTACTCATTTCCTCACACCAGCTATCTTATTTCATCATTTTAAAGGCATACATGTTTATCACATTTTAATAGGTTTGGTACTGGGTTGCTTCTTACTCAGTAGCATCCTAAAATCACTGTTAGCTAATAACGGTCACGTGGCAGTTGTCACTTCCTGTGAGAAAACAAACATGGTCATAGCTGTTAAGTTTTTCATTACAGTAACTGAGTAAGATATTTTTATTGGTATTACACATGCCAAATTTAATTTCTACTTAAAATGACTTTTAAAAAGTATACTGCAATTCAGCACTTAAATAAAAATATTAGTTGAGAGCCAAAACACATGGAAATAGAGTGGGTTATAAAATGATATTAGTAATACAAATATTTGTCATTGGAAAAACAACTAAGATGGCTTAGTTTTCTTATACAACAATCCATTGCTTTATGGGGATATAAGAAACAACCACCTACACATAGATGAACTGTGTTTTATTACTGAGATATAGATAACTCTGGCATATGATGCACTGAACATTATAACTGAATGTTGGAGAAATTGTTAAATCTCTCAAAATAAATAAAAGAAATTTTATGAAATTTGGGGGCCTTGATTAAAGAGAATTGTAAATATTTTTTTGACTAAGGACTGATGGCCTGACTTCCCAGATCTACAGGTCTGCATCTGCTAGTTGTACCTCCAGGGAACCACCTCTGGAGCATTGCCTGCCTTCTGATCCCATCAGCAAAGCAGCAAGAGATGTGTTGGCTCCCAGTAGCCTTTCTCAGTAAGGATTTGGAAAAGCACAGTAGGCCTGGGAAGAGCCCTGTTCTCCCAAAGGAGCATGATTTTTTTTAATGCATTCCTTTTAAGCTACTACATTTGTAATCTAGTCTGAAAGTTGCCAAAAAAGAGATACGCTATTGAGAATGGGATATGACCGATTTGCACCACCCCTAGAGGGCAATGCACTGCGAGAACCAAAGTTAGCTGCAGTATGCTTTTCTTAATTAGTACAGACAGGCATTTTAAATGGTGAACTCATCTGATATGCTGAGTAATGCAACCAGGCCTGAGACTACAAGTTCTCCCCTTCATTGCTATTTAAGAACTATGACGCCACAAACCATTTAAAATTCCTCCAAAATATATGAATGGATTACCTTAAAAAAAAAAAAGTGATTCAGTATGGAAATACATCAAAACAAGTATAAAGCATTTCACCATCCATGTCATTTAATTTTATTAAAATACAAGGGTTTTTGGGAAATTCCACCCAGTGTAAAGCACTCAGATTTTTATGAATAATATCTTCATAAAGAAATGACCGTGTTTGGGGGGGGGTGTTGTGGAGGAGGTCAGGGACGAGTGGCTGGGGTGCAGAGTGAAGACTTTTAAGTACAAGCTCACGGCAAAACATCTGAAGCTCATTGCCAGGACTGTGATGGTGCAGGAAGGGAACGTGGAAGGTGCATACCGGACTCTCAACAGAATCCTCACCACAGATGGGCTGGTTGAGGACATTAAGCGACGGCGGTACTACGAGAAGCCTTGCCGCCGCCGCCAGCGCGAAAGCTATGACACGTGCCGGAGGATCTACAACATGGAAATGACTCGAAAGATCAACTTTTTGATGCGAAAGAACAGGGCAGACCCATGGCAGGGCTGCTGAGGCCTGTGGATAAAAGGCCCACATCCAGCTGTCTTCACCTCTTTTCTTTATTCAGCCCTATTTTATCTTTCTCTCCAATAAACTCAAGAAGACCTGAGCAGATGGAAGCACTCTCATACAGTGGACACTTTCTTTTATTAAGTGAAAGGAAAAACGATTCCAAAAGCTGCTTAGAAGTAGTAACAGTGGTTTCCCAGGTGTAGGGTGGAAGCAATCAAGAGTTACTGTTAAACGGATGGATTTTTCCTTTATGAAGATTTGAAAAACTTCTGGAAAACCTTGGTGGGAATGATGGCACAAAGAAAGAATTAAAAACCTTTCTCTAAACTGGGCATGGTGGTGCACGCCTTTAACCCCAGCACTGGGAAGGCAGAAGTAGGAGGATTACCATGGGTTCAAGGCTACCCTGAGACTACATAGTGAATTCCAGATCAGCCTGGACTAGAGTAAAACCCTACCACGAAAAAAACAAAAAGAAAGAAAACCATTTTCTAAGCCTGAATTTTATATTTTGGGGGATATTCAAGGAAGGGTGTCACTCTAGCCCAGACTGATCTGGAATTCACTCTATAGTCCCAGGCTGGCCTTGAACTAACAGCAATCCTCCTAGCTCTGTCTCCCAAGTGCTGGGATTAAAGTATTGCTCCACCATGTCTAGCTGTTTTTTGGAAGTAAGGTCTTTCTGTAGTTCATATTGTCCTAGAACTCAGTGTTCACCCAACCTGGCCTAGAACCCACAGCAATCCTACTTCAACCTCCTGAATGCTGGGATTAAAGATGTGCACCTGGTAACACCTGGCCCTATTTATTTATGTATTTATTTGTAAGCAGAGAGAATGGGCACTCCGGGGCCTCCAGCCACTGCAGATGAAGTGTAGATGCATGCACCACTTTGTGCATGTGGCCCAACTTTTACTAAAGATTATTTTTGGCAAAAAAAAAAAAGAAATGACCAATAAATTCCAATAGCTTGATGTAAAATTGGAGCCTGGCTCAGAAAGTGTGTGAGCAGGCACAACGGACTGAAGTGAATAGGCTGATCCTGGTTTCCATGCTCCTCCAACATCCCTGGGCTAGGTTCCCTGTACTAGTCTGTGTGCTGGAAGGCTCTAGCATGAAATAGGCAAGATCCCTGTTCTCTTACTCTGCCCAATCCCCTGGTCCTGGTAGGTACCATTGTGCCTTGCTTGGTAAGGCCTGGTACCTGTATGATCTGTGGAATCAGGCCTTTTGCCCTGGTACCCTGACTGGCCACTGATTACCAATATCCCTGTTCACTAGAGTCAAAGGGTACAAGGGCCAAAGGGGGAAAATAATATTGCTTACTCCTCAATAAAATGAAGAGCATTCCTAAAATGGGTAGACAACTATGCAAAAAAAAAAAAAAAAAAAAAAGCCAACAAAAGTCTGAAAACAGAGAGATCTCCACCAAGGATGCCTAGTCCTACAATGGAAGCTTTTAATGAAATCATAGAGAAACCAACAGAAATTCATTCCCAAAATGAAAACATAACAACCAATAAGACCTTGATTTAAAAAAAAAATAATTGCTGAACTTGAAGGAAACTATCAAAGAACCAACAATCGTATCAATGAAATTGAACAGAATCATCTTCTATATTGAGCTTTTGACAGTAGCCTTAACTTGATGTAAGAAAACATTAGAACCCCTCAAAAGAGTTATGAATAAATTGAATGTAAGTCAGGAAATGGAAGATCTTAACAACTGGTTTATTAAGCTTAATGAAGACATGATCAAATGTAAGAATTAACTATAGGAAACATCAAGAAAATCAGAAATAGAATTAAAATCATACCTTAAAAAAGAGATGGACATGATGAAAAATAACACAACAGAAAATAAAAATCAAATAGAAATTATAAAAACTTCTCTAGTACCCTACACCAAGTCATGTGGAAGACAGAACCACTGACCGGGAAGATAAGACAGAAGAAATTGATTGGGAGGCCAAACACTTTGCTAAGTTGACAAAATCAAGTGAGCAGAATATGAGGGAACTGTGGGACACCCTAAAATGACCAAACATATGGATCATCGGTATACAAGAAAGAGAAATCCAGACCAGAGGCATAAAGAACATATTTAATAAAATTATTGAAGAAAAATTTCTGTATCTCTCAAAAGAAATGCCCATTCAAATACAAATACAAGAAGCCCACAAAAAATAACCCCTCACTTGTGTTCCTCTAAGTAATCCCAGTAAACTCATTGGTTTACTATGCTAAAAAAAGAAAAAGAAAGAAAAGCTGTTTCTTTAACATATTATATTTTATTACTATTCTCTATTTCAGATTTTCTGTTCTAATGTATTATTTCTTTTGTTTTACCTAATTTAAGTTTTATTTGTTTTCAGATATTTGAGATATAAAGTCAAGTTAATATTTTGAGATTTTTTTTCTCTCTCTCTCTTTTCTTTCGAGATAGGGTCTCACTCTAGCCCAGGCTGACCTGGAATTCACTATGGAGTTTCAAGGTGGTCTCAAACTCATGGCAATCCTCCTACCTCTGCCTCCTGAGTATTAGGATAACAGGTATGCAACACCATGCCCAGCAACAAGATATTTCTCTTTTTAATTTAAGCATTTTCTAATATAAGTATTCCTCTTTCTATTGCATTTTTTGTATCTCGCCATTTCTGGTATGTTTTTCCTTTGTTTTTCTTTACATCAATAATTTTTTAATATCAACTTTTCTTCTTTAACCTTTCTTCTTTGGCTGTTTAACAGTACACTGATTAATTTCCTAAAACATATGAATTTCAATGTACATTAATATTCTAATGAGACTGAGCAACTCATAGCTTAATCACTATGTATTTATTGCCTTTATAGAAGTGTCCATCCATTCTGTTGTGCACACATATTAATTCTGCTAATTTTCAGAAGTCCTGTGGGTAAATAGGTACAACCTGTAATATTTTTCAGTGTTTCATCTAATGTTGCAATTTCATTGGGATAAACCATTTAAAATACTTTTTAAAAAGAAGTAAACAGAACACCAGACAGGACTAAAGAAGAAACTCTCCAGGACGTATCATAGTTAAAACTCTAAACAACGAAAACAAAGAGAGAATGTTAAAAAGCAGCAAGGAAGAAAAAAGTCACAACATACAAAGGCAATCCCATTAGAATTACATTAGATTTCTCATTGGAAACCTGGAAAGCTAGGAGGGCTTAGAATGAAACACTTCAAAGTCTGAAAAACTTTGGCTTCCAACCCAAGCTACTCTACCCAGCAAAAGTATCCCTCATAATAGATGGTGAAAAAATTCCATGAAAAAAGTCAACTCAGTATGTCTATATGATAGAATTCTATTCTACTCAGTAGTAAGAAAAAAAAAAAATGACACATTGACATTTTTAGACAAATGGCCAAACTTGGAACAGATCACTCTAAAGGAACTCACACAAGCACAGAAAGACGACCATCACATGATCTCACTCCTCTGCAGTTCCTAACCTGGATCAGCCCAAGTTGCTTACATAACTGAATAGTATCTTGAGGCATGAACAATAGGGAAGGTAGAGCTTAGGGGAAGGGAAAGGGTATGGGGCACACAAAACTGAACCCAAATTGAACTAGTGCCATAGATTCCTATACCTGGAAGTCAGACTAAAAGGTGGAACCCTCAAGAGGACCTTAGGGAGAGCACCTGAATTGAAGGGCCCTGGAGAGAATGAGATTAAACCTAACCTGAAACTTGTCCTGTTTCTCTTTCTTCTCTTTTTCTTTTTTTTCTTTTCCCTTGATGCTGACCTATAATTTCCTGTACCAGTATGTGGTTTACATCCACAATGAGATGTTGATCACAGAGATCTAGGAGATCTCCCAAAATAAACAAGACAGATTTCTAGCAGAATGCTTAATTACCCACCAGAGGTTAATGGTAAGCCTTACTGATGAAGACCCCATATGCTGTTGGCACGGACTATGGAGAGACCTGGTTGGAATACAGAGGAGAGCCAGTTCCCATAAAATTAGCCCATCTAGTGCTGGAAGGCACTACTTGAGCTACCAGGGGAAAGTGGCCAACACTGTCCAAGCAACTCAAAGTCTAAGCAACTCACAAGCAAACAACCTGACATGATGCTCACACAAGTGCAATAGTGGCACACAGCCATGGTGGGTAACCAACTGCTCTTGGATTGGCTAACAGATCCACTCAGTGGAAAGGAAACCCTATCTGAAACTTGGAGACAAGTCAGAATCATATCTAGACAAAGATTCTGCTTTCCATTGTCAAGTTCCCACTAACCTTATATTATAAGAGGGTTTGCACCCTTTTAATTGTCTCTAAGTTAATAATGGCTATCCCATATAACTGGTGCTGACTTCATTCTCTGTTGGAAAATCTGCTTCTCATTTTCATATGTGGGCTGAAACTGAGGAGATAAATAATCCAATGTTCTGCACTCTGGCCCCAGCTGAATCCACAAGGGAATTAGGGGAAATGAACAAGAGTGCTGCTTTCTTAGTGAATCTGATATCAGCACAAGGGTGATGGAGATGAGATACAGAGGATGCTCAACATGTACCAAACCAGAGATCCAGAGGCTCCTAAGTACCCATCACTGAAGTGGACTTAAAATCCTCCTAGCATGGTTCATGGAATTTTGTGGAAGAGAGGTGGAAAGAATGTTAGAGCCACACAGGACATTGCACGGACATTGCCTCTCACCCTCCCTCCTCATCCTCCCCCCCCCAGACCGCCATAATACATGACCCACAATCCCCATGGGGTTGATTGCATCCCCAAGGAGGATAACCTCTTCAGGAAAAGAGCAAGGAGGAGAGAAAGGATGTTACAGACATGTGTTGTTTACATATTAAATATGTCCATATCTTTTAAAAAAAAAAAAAAGAAAAAAGAAGGAGCAAGCACACCACAAGGCAGAATACTAAAGTTTGGATCTCCAGCACCTACACAGAACTGGATGCAAAGAGGTGTACCTGTCTGTAATCCTAACGTGAGACCCTGTCTCAAAAATCAAAACAATAAGAAGAGAGAATGAATATAAAATATGAACCAAATTCCCATGTCATTCTTATTCAATTCAAGACATGTTCACTTTATTCTTTACAAGTGTCTTCTAACTCCTTTTTTAATTTTACAAAAGTTAAGTTATTTAATTAGGCTACTCAGCATTCCCTAGCCAATAAAATAAAATAAACCTTCAGAATAAACTGCTTTGGTTTAAAGTAAAGAAGCAGCAAATTTAAAAAAAATAACATCATATTTATACTACTTAATTCCAGAAGGTGTGCAAATACATAGCTAAAAATTTTATCTCCAGAAATTCTAGTTAGATAAAATGTCTTATGACACTCAATTAATTTTAAATATTCTTAAAGAGAAAATAATTTTCAACACATTTCTTTGCACCTATCAATACATTCAAGTTCCTTAAAGCACCATATTTTCTTTATTTTGGTTCCATGAGTATAACTACTTGCTATAAATTTAACTGTGTGTCCACAAAATTCAAATGTTGAAGCTCTAACCTCCAGGGTGATCACTTAACCTGAGACTTTGAGAAAAATTAGGTCTCAATGAATTATTAAGAATAGGACCTTATAACACATTAAAAAGAGCCATCATAGGGAATGGAGAGATGGCTTAGCAGTTAACACACTTGCCTACAAAGCCTAATGACCCAGGTTCAATTCCCCAGTACCCACATAAAACCAGATGAACAAAATGATAAGTTTTCATTTGCAGTAGATAGTGGCTCTAACATGCTCATTCCCTCCCTCCCTCCCTCCCTCCCTCTCTCTCTTTCTCTCTCCCTGTCTCTCTTCTCATCTACCCTTGTTATGACCTCTAGACATTGCCAAATGCCTCCACCCCCCACATTGAGAAGCCTCTCTTTTAAGCCATTCATAGAAATAGTATTTAAACATTGTGATATGTTCTCTACCTAGCTTATGCTTAAGTACCATATTTTTAAAGAGCATATGACCAGTTATGAACATTTATTTGAAGAATTTCTCAAATGATACTATATTTTACCATCCCTTGTATGAATATGTAAGACCCCCAAAACGAGGACCCCACGCTCTGCCCGGATATGGTGACACCCCAAATCACTCACGAGAAGCAGTCTTGATGCAAACTGCAAGAGGATTTTATTCCAAGCCTGCTGGGGCCCACAGTCGTATACCGCACAGGGGTAGAGGACTGCAGAGCCCTGAATGCAGGAACGGGACAGTTTTTATAGAGTTTCTAACAAAGCCTGTGCATTAGACCAATCATTTTTTTAATATCAGGAGCCTGCGGAGTGCGAGCCAGTCAGTTTGTGCCACTCCATAGTTTCTAAGCCAATTAGTTTAATTTGTTCAAGCTCCTCGTGGACCAATCAGTCTCTTATGACCTTGGTGGTCAGAATTTGCGCAGGTCCTTGGGTGGGAGTAGCAGAGTGTGGTATCAGTCTCCTATGACCTTGGAGGTCAGCATTTGCGCAGGTCCTTGGGTAGGGGTAGCAGAGTGTGGTATCAGTCTCCTATGACCTTGGTGGTCTGAGGCAGGCTGCTACAGCTTATGGTGCAGGCTACTAAGGCTTACAGTGTGGGCTATTAAGGCTTATGGTGCAGGCAATTTACAGAAACCAAATAAGTGGTTTACTTCATTACTCATTTCCCATCCTTGAGGGCTATCTCATGCCCTTTTTACCTAGTTTTATATTAGTAGCAGGCTCTGATATAATGAGAAGATGGATTCTTTACTTGCTTTCAACAGAGAATAAAGCCTGGAGTTTGAGGTATGCAGGGGCCCGCTTAAGCTCCCTTTGGAGCGTGATAGTATTTCTGGGCTTCTGAATTCTTGGGCCTTTCAAATACAGTGTTAATGTTTACTTACAATTTCCCTACTATCCTCACTTTTTATGCTGAGCTTCTATGAAAAACAAATAAAGAATATGAATTTTAATTATAGTTAATCACAGAATTTTATCAGGCTCTTGTATTAATACCAACAACTCCACCTTCCAAAAATGCAGCCTGGAATACTATACCATTTCTGTTAAGGTGCACTGAAGAGAGAGTCAGATACCTCCAGGGTCTAGTCTAAATTGAAGTCTTAGTGGAGCTATTAAATAAGGAGGGAAGAAAGATATTGAAAAGAATTGACTGTAGAATGAGTGATTTGTGAAGACTAGCGAGTGATAACAGTATTTTCCTATTGTCTTCAAAGTAAACAAACAAACTTTCTCTGTGAAAGTGTTTAAATTGGTGCTTATCTTCCAAAGAAAGCTGTTAGTTCTAGGGTCTTGCTACTTTCTGGCATATGTTTCTGGTTTATGTAGGGAATGAAATGAACACTTCTCACATTGTTTAAATGAACAAAAGAAATGCAAGTAGCCAGCAATTTATTTGCCAAAGAACTGATAGAACATAATTTGCTCAAAAACTCAGAGCCGGCTGAATGGGAAGCCAGAGGCAGATGACACTCTTCTCCTCCACAGTCACCACACTTCATTTGCAGATTCTGTTGCTCTGGGAAACCACAGAAGTACCTGCAAAGTCAACATCACATAGACTCTGACTTTGTGATCCTTCTGGGAAAACAAGAACTCTTCACACCTTTTAGCATCTACATCACAGAAAACAACATAATGTTGTATATTTTTAAAAAATCTTTTTTAAATAGAATATGGGGAGCCAGAGCTTTTCTCTACCTATATCAGAAACATCTTGATAGAAGTAGCTTCTGAGATAATCTCCTTTGAAAAGGTAGTATGCTCCATCTTCTTATCTGCCAAAAGGGAGAGGTTTTTTTTTTTTTTTAATTTTTATTTATTTATTTGAGAGCGACAGACACAGAGAGAAAGGCAGATAGAGGGAGAGAGAGAGAATGGGCGCGCCAGGGCTTCCAGCCTCTGCAAACGAACTCCAGACGCGTGCGCCCCCTTGTGCATCTGGCTAACGTGGGACCTGGGGAACCGAGCCTCGAACCGGGGTCCTTAGGCTTCACAGGCAAGCGCTTAACCGCTACGCCATCTCTCCAGCCCTGTTTTTGTTTTTGTTTTTGTTTTTTCCCCCCTTGGTAGATAGAATCAATCAGATCTCACAGAAAGTAGCACATAGTAGGAATCTAATTTATTTTACTCTTTCTCCTCTCTCATCCCATCACCTGTGACATAATGAGCTTCTGTTTTGTTAGAACCAACAAAAGAGTTAGAGAAAGAAAGACAGAGAATGGGGGGAGAGGGGGACAGAGCAGTGAGGACAAAGCAGAGAGAAGCTGTTCAGTCCCCAAGAAACAAAACAGAACCTACCAATATCCAACATCACCACGGATTTCTATCTGGAAAGAAAATGAAAGATAGTCATTAGGATTCTGAGAAATTGAGGAGTTCCCCTCTACTGAAAAGTAAAATTATATTCCAGATACATGGTTTTCAAAATTGACAGGTTTATTAGAAACTGGACCATTTCAACCATGATATAGCAAATGTGAAAACTACAGGACTACACCCAATTCTCCCTTAAGGCAAAGTTCTATGCCTTCCATGCCTTGCCTATCTCACCTGCCTTTCTCCCCAGTTCCTTCAGTTGTAGAGTGGTGAGCAGTCAAAATATAAAAAATAATAAGTACTAATCATATGGAGTTAGAGTTAACACAGTTCAGTCATTATTAATTGGCATGCTTTTGATTATCGACTTACAATAGACATTCCCAAAGGCTAATCTCTTACACACAGTTGAAATGTTAACCAAGAATGCTGATAGCATAAAGGATTGACCCACTTGTAAATCTTTACCTTGATTCCTGAGCTCATAAAACTGTAATATAAACTTATTTTTATCTTCATGTCTATAAAATAAAATGTACACAACTCTCTGGTAGTTTATATTTCCTGAAAGACTAATGTTTGCTTTAATTATGATCTGTATATATTATAATAATTATAAAAGGTATTTTGAATAGGTTTTGAAAAATATAAATGATGTATTTTTTCAAGGACAATTTGATATCTAGGAATTAAAATAGCTTGAATCGATATCTTTAATAAGCTATAACACAGATAAAGTGGGACTATAAAGGATTAATTTTTCCCTTATATTATCAAAGAACAGCTGTAAAAGTACAAAATCCACTGTAAAACTCATGTTTACAGTTGGTAAGGCAGATTTACAAAGTAATGTGTTAGCAACAGTTTTCCTATCATGATTTTATTATATTTTTTTTCCAATAGAATTAAAACCCTCTCTCTTTTTCAAGTCTAATGTTGAAGATTCATTGGTAACTGCTATTTTTATTGGGTTTCATTTCTTAGCTTCTATTGTCCTTTTGCTTTGCTTTTAAGTTGGAAAATATGTTTTGTTTAAAAATACAGTATAGCCAGGCACATGCCTTTAATCCCAGCATTTGGGAGGCAGATTTAGGAGGAGTGCCATGAGTTCAAGGACACCCTGATACTACATAGTGAATTCTAGGTCAGCCTGAGCTAGTGTGAAACCCTACCTCGAAAACCAAAAAAAAAAAAGTACAGAGAAGTCAACAAGTCAGTCTTGAGTGTATGGAGAAATACCAGAGAGTTCTCATGTAAAGAGATGATAAACTCTCTTAAAGTTTTGAATTAGGCCACAGTAATTGGAAAGAACTAAACAGGACTTAGTAGCTGAAATACCAGACTGAATAATTCATGTTTGGTTTTCTGTTCACTATTGTGTATTTCCTATTTTCTTTAGTTTTGTAATCCACCATTGGTTTAGAAAACTTGGATGTAAAGATGACATAGTAATTACAAGAAGGATCAACTCATCCGGAAGTGCAGCTTCTTCTTCCGTCCCTTGTGTCTGAATCGCTTGTCCATAACACACTGAGAACCGTTCTACTTCATCTCACTTCAAGAAATGCAGTGAATGTTAATGAGTCTGATTTAGAAATGCACTAAATCTTTTTTGGTATAAAATAGTATCACAGCAAATCTACATCTTAGTTAAGCAGCAATTTTTCTGCTCATAATTTTTGCCCCCTTTGCGTAGAGTTAAGTGAATTTACTGATGTCTTTATATTGACAATATCTTGTTAGAGACTTCCAGCACCCTTTCCTGAAACTGTCAGAAGATATAAAGAGTTACAAAACTGGTCAGAATTTTCTCTCTCCAAAAGATAAGTGATTTACCGGTGAGTTTCCAAGTATTTTATATGGAGGTTTTAATTGAAGGAATTTTAAACTGTTTTCACTGGTGATTTATCACCTCTGTGAAGAGAGTCAGAATTACAAACTTACTTTAAAAGTTAGAGAATGCAACAAGTGATTACTAGTAAATAACAGAACTAGAAAGAAGAAAACTAGGTAGTATGTAGACGTGAGTAGTAACTGTCATGGCCTAATTCTGAATAAACTGCACAGGAAACCTTATTTTTCAGTGCCTATAGTACATTTGCTTGGCTAAATCATATCCTAGGTCATAAGTAAAATGTTAAGAAAGTTTTAAGTAACTGAAATCATGCAAAATATATTCTGAGATGATAAAGGATTCAAACTAGAAATCAGTGATGGGAAAAAATAAACCCTCAAACACTTGCTAAATAAATACTAAGTACTTACATACTTATCCATTCATAAAAGAATAAATAAATAAAATCTTACAGGGCTAACAAAGATGAAAGTCAGGCCACATCATAAGTATCAAAAGAAGTGGGAAACAGCACAACAGGTCTAGTATATAAATACTATAAACAACTTATTCTCAAATAACTTAGAAGAAATGGGTCAATTTCTTTTAAAAACCACATACTACTGTTTCTTAGGAATGACAACATGAATAATTGGATTAGCCCTACAGTTATTAAATAAGTGAGTAATTACAAAGCACACACATACAAAAGATGTTTTAGGACAAAATGGTTCACTGGATATTTTTATTAATATTCAAAGAATGATCACAAAATTAAACAACCTCTTCCTGAAGGTAAGACAGGAATAAATGCTTCCAAATTTGATTCATGATACCAATATTACATTGATTACAAAACCAACAGCACACAAAAACATAGACCAAGACCTCCAGCAAATTGTGATGGAAAATTCTTCAGTGAATTATTAGCAAGCAGAATCCCAAAATGTATAAAAGTAATTAAGTATAAAAGCAATTAATTTCAATTCTAATGATACAATTCTTGTTCAATATTGGAAGATAAATCATTTCAATATACTATATTAACAAGCTAAATAAAAAAATCATATGATCAAATCAATTGCATAATATATTTGACAAAATTCCATACCTGTTTCATAATCACTGTCAATATCATAAGAATAGAGAGATTTCTCAATTTTATAAAAAGGTTTTCAATAAAATATCAGGATAGCATCATAGTTAATGTAAAGACTGAATATTCTCCTGTTAGTATCAAGGATAAGAAAGTATATTCATTTTTGTTATCATATATATATATATATATATATATATGTGTGTGTGTGTGTGTGTGTGTGTGTGTGTATGAGCGCCACAGACACAAAGGCAGAGGGAGGGAGAGAGAGAGAGAATGGGTGCTCCAGGGCCTCCAGCCACTGCAAACGAACTCTTGATGCGTGCGCCCCCTTGTGCAACTGACTAACTTGGGTCTTGGAGAATTGAGCCTCGAATGAGGTTCCTCAGGCTTCACAGGCAAGCACTTAACTGCTAAACCATCTCTCCAGCCCATTTTTGTTATTCTTATTGAACAATTCTACTCATTGTAATAAAGAAAGAAAATGAAACAGTTCATTTGTAATAATGGAAAAGAAGTAAAACTATATTTGTAGATGTCAAGATTGTCTACATAGAAGAGCTCAATCTATAAAACAAAAACTAGACAGAAAACTCCTAAAGCAATTCCAATTTATATTTCTTCAACAAACAAATGGAAACAAAACATTTTAAATGTAATATCATTTATAATTTCCTTGTACCTTCCATTAAATACAGAATTATTTTAAAATAAAGAAGTAAGTTAGGTTTAGGTTAATAAATAAGGGCTGGAGAGATGGCTTAGCAGTTAGGACACTTGCCTGCAAAGCCAAAGGACCCAGGTTCGATTTCTCAGGACCCACGTAAGCCAGATGCACAAGGTGGTGAGTACATCTGGAGTTTGTGTGCAATGGCTGGAGACTCTGGCAAACCCATTTTCTCTCTCTTCTTTCTCTCTCAAATAAATAACTAAAAATACATTTTTTTAATTAGCAAATAAATCACCTGGGTCTGTAAGATACATTAAATGTCAAAATAACATCTAAGATCCTCTACAGTACTATTTTACAAATGGGCATTTTTAAAGTCAGTTGACAAATCTTTTTTTTTTGTTTTTGAGATAGAGTCTTATTCTAGCTTAGTTTGACCTGGAAATCACTCAGTAGTCGAGGTTGCCTGGAATTCATAGCAATCCTCCTGAGTGCTGGGATTAAAAATCAATTCTTAGTTAATGGGCTGGAGAGATGGCTTAGCGTTTAAGCACTTGCCTGTGAAGCCTAAGGACCCCGGTTCGAGGCTCAATTCCCCAGGACCCACGTTAGCCAGATGCACAAGGGGGCACACGTGTCTGGAGTTTGTTTGCAGTGGCTGGAAGCCCTGGTGTGCCCATTCTCAATCTCTCTCTCTATGTCTCTTTCTCTCTCTCTGTCACTCTCAAATAAAAAAATAAATAATGAACAAAAAAATAATCAATTCTTAGTTAATAATGAAACAAGGAAACTAATTTATCATATAGTTATCTAAATTTATAATCATGAACTTGTCATTAAACATTTCTCCCTTTTATATGATAGATTTATATGTTGTAAAATTTTATATTTGAGTTGCTTAGTTTATATGCCTCTTCATTTCTTCAGAGAATAATCCTAGTCATGCCAGTGTCTCTAGCCACCGCAAACAAACTCCAGATACATGTGCCACCTTGTGCATCTGGCTTACGTGGGTCCTGGGGAATTGAACCTGGGTTCTTTGGCTTTGCAGGCAAGTGTCTTAACTGCTAAGCCATCTGTCCAGCCCCCAGGGATTTCTTTTTTAAAGATTTGCTTATTTTTTTTTAAAATTATTTATTTATTTATTTGAGAGCGACAGACACAGAGAGAAAGACAGCTAGAGGGAGAGAGAGAGAATGGGCGCGCCAGGGCTTCCAGCCTCTGCAAACGAACTCCAGATGCGTGCGCCGCCTTGTGCATCTGGCTAACGTGGGACCTGGGGAACCGAGCCTCGAACCGGGGTCCTTGGGCTTCACAGGCAAGCGCTTAACCGCTAGGCCATCTCTCCAGCCCAAGATTTGCTTATTTTTTGTGACTACATTTTTTTTAATCAAAAATGTTTAACTAGAAAAAGAATAATTACAGTAATGGGTCTGCTGTTTTTGAAAACTGAGAGATTTTGAAATATTAGCAAAGTGAACTTTTTGGTTCAAAAAATTTGTTTGTTTTCTACAGCTACCATGACAAACTCATAACCTTGATGTGGCCAAAAGCCCTATTGAGTAGAAGTGCCACAGACCTGAACCCAGCAGCTCCAAGAGAGGATCCATTCCAGTTTCTAATGTCTGCTGACATTCCTTGATTTATTGCCACATCACTCCAATCTCTGACTTCGTAGTCATAGGGCCACCTCCTTCTTCTTGGTATGTACAGAGCCTCCCTTCATCTCTACCCCTGTAGGGATGTTTGTGAATGCATTTAGCGGCCACCTAGCTAATCCATAATAATCTCACTGTAGCAAGATCCTTACTTCAGTCCTATCTGCAAAGATCCTCCCCCTTTAGACAGGAACACTTGTAAATTCCAAGGAGAAAGAGCTGCTTTTATTTAAGTGGTCATTTTCAGATTTACGGAAAAGTAATTAAGTACAATATAGTTTGGATTCTTTCCAGTTTCTGTGTAGTGTAATATTCAACGTATAGCTGCATGTGGGTGTATGTTGTTTCCATGACTGTATTTTAGAGTAATCCAGTACATCTTTCTTTGGCTTCTGTCTTCACAGGCCTTTTTCAACTGAAATTCTAACAAAAAATATGGATTCAACCAATACTATTTAAAATTAAGTACAATAGCTAAACTCAAGTTAGCTATTTATAGTTAAACTGTACTCCTAAAAATTACAAATAGATTTTTCTATTAAAATCCATGTGCATATGAAGAATTTCAGAAAAACGATTGTTGATAGTCTTATAAAATATTTAATTTCATTGCTAATTAAGGATATACAAATAGAATCAGTAAGATCTTTGTGTTTATTTTTTTAATAGTGAAAGAAGCAACATATATTAGTTCAGATTTGCCAAACCATAGCATGTTGTCAAGTTAGCTTTAAAATCTGTAATTCGGGCTGGAGAGATGGCATAGCGGTTAAGCGCTTGCCTGTGAAGCCTAAGGACCCCGGTTCGAGGCTCGGTTCCCCAGGTCCCACGTTAGCCAGATGCGCAAGGGGGCGCATGCGTCTGGAGTTCGTTTGCAGAGGCTGGAAGCCCTGGCGCGCCCATTCTCTCTCTCTCCCTCTATCTGTCTTTCTCTCTGTGTCTGTCGCTCTCAAATAAATAAATAAAATAAAATAAAATAAATTAAAAAAAAATCTGTAATTCTATAAGGAAAAATAAAATGTACCACAGGGTCTGGGGCAGTATCTCAGTAGAAGAGCACTTGTGTAACACTCATGATACCCTGAATTCTACCCCTAGCTCTGGAAAAAAAAAAATAAACATTCCACACATGTTATGGAAGCAACTTACAGAAGGATATCTCAATGATTTCATTCTTTTCTTCTTCCCTCACCAAAGTAAGTATCTTGAGTTAGGTAAATGATTGTTCCTCAATATGTCTTACATGCCCTTTCTATACATATGTGTACTCCTTATTTCTTAACTATTCACATGTATTTTTAAAGAATTAGAATTGTTTGCATGCTTTACATATTCATACAAATTTATACTTTATGGCCTGGAGAGATTGCTCAGTAGTTAAGGCGCTTGCCTGCAGAGTCTCACAACCCGAGTTCAATTCCCCAATACCCAGGTAAATCCAGATGCTTAAAGTGCCACAGGTATCTGGAGCTTGTTTTCAGTAGCTTGAAGCCCTGGTATGTCCATTCTTGCTGTCTCTCTTCTCTCTCTCTCCTTGCAAATAAATAAAAATATTTTTTAATTTAGTTTGTGATTATTTTGCATGTTGATACACATAGACCTACTTCATTTATTTCAACTGCTAAAGCAAGTTTTCTTGTATAGTCATGCTTGCTTTTTAATTAAAATGTTTCCATTGTTTTAATATTTTATTTATGTAATAATTAAAAATCCTTCATACTATGAAACTTGCTAGTAGGAATCAATTTAAATAGTCTTCCTAGAAAACAATTTGACAATATATACTAAGAACTTTTATCAGTCTGGTTAGCTCAGTTAATTAGAGCAAGGTGCTAATAAAAATAGATACTTACTGGGTTGGAGAAATGGCTTTGCAGTTAAGGTATTTGCCTATGAAGCCAAAGGACCCAGGTTTGATTCACCAGGACCCACATAAGCCAGATGCACAAGGGGCACATGCATCTGGAGTTTGATTGCAGTGGGTATAGGCCCTGGCATGCCCATTCTCTCTGTCTGTCTGTCTCTCTTCTCTCTCTCTCCTTGCACATGAATAAAATTATATATATATTTTATAATCTCACTTCTTTTTTAAATTTTTTTGTTTATTTATTTATTTGAAAGTGACAGAGGAAGAGGCAGAGAGAGAGAGAGAGAGAGAGAGAGAGAGAGAATGGGCGTGCCAGGGCCTCTAGCCACTGCAAACCAACTCCAGACACATGCATCCCCTTGTGCATCTGGCTAACATGGGTCCTGGTGAATCAAGCCTCGAACCAGGGTCCTTAGGTTTCACAGGCAAGCGCTTAACTGCTAAGCCATCTCTCCAGCCCTATAATCTCACTTCTAAAAATGTACAGCATTTCAATCATCCTCAAGTATGATCCTGAACAAAAAGTATGGACACAAATAAATTTCAGGGTCCCATCTCAAATTCACTCAGTCAGAGGCTTTAGGAATGGAAAGAAACACTATATATTTTAACAAGTCTACCAGGAAACTCTATACATGATAAAGTTTTTTTAAAAAAACTTACTTTCGATAAATAATAAGAAATTGTTAATAATACTCAGTGCTGAATCATTTGCATTAGCAAGAATGGAAGTGATTGCCAGTGTCCTACAAAGGAAAATGCTGTTATAAATGATGAAGCAGCATAGGTTAACACTGCTACTGGGTGTGCCTGTGCAGCGTGTGTGTGTGCGTGTGTGTATTGAGAAATGAACATAGGACCTCAAAGATGCTATGCCCTACCATCAAGCTGTACCCCGGCTTCTGCATGATTTTCCATTCTAAATACCACGATGCTTTGATGAGCTAGTAGTATTCCAACAAGGATAAAGTAAACTTAGCAAGATGTCTTATTATACATTATCTTACACAATATTCTTCTTAACATTGTTAGACATTATCTAGATAGTATAGCATGCATTCTCACATATTCAAAAGTTGACTTGTAGAAGTTCAGGGAATATTAAAACTAGGTGTGATATCCACGGAAATAGATGTAAAATCTATGTCTAGAGAAATTGCAAATCTACAAGAATAAGCTTTAAATTCTTTGGCAGCTAAATTTCTATATAAAATTGTTAGTATTCTCTGTGGCTATCAAATGCAGTTCAACCTTCATGTATACAATTCAAGCGTTATTTATTCTATTATATAAAACCTAGTTATCACAAAAATAATATTTTGCTCACATCTGATGTATATGCCATGATCAAAATTTAATTCTAATTTTCCTGAAATGGAGAATAGGTTTTGTCTGAGCTCTATAGCACTCACATTCAATTTTAACTTGTAATTCTCAATATGTTCTATTACATTCAGAGAATAATAGGGAGTATGCCTGTAGCTACTTTAATACCTTCAAATCCCTGTGGATCACAATGAAAGACCATGGTGCCCAGCATGCTTCCTATTTCAAAGGTTGTGAGCTATTAACATTGTACTTTTATTAAAATTCCTATTAATTTCTTTGCTGTCAAACTGATCGTAAAATTACTTTATCATTTCTCTACAAAATAAAAAAGTGAAGAAAATATTACTCTATTTCCAAGTACTTATCTGACCAAACATGGAGAAAGAAATCTAGAACAAGTCAACTATATCACAACCTAAGTATACACAGTTCATAAATATTTTATTGTTGAAGTGATATAATTTCACATTCATGTAGTCAATTCAACAGTGCTTAGAACTGGACATCTACTTTGTGTCAGACATAGTGATGAACACCAAGATAGAGCAATGAGCAGGACAATTAAATCACTGCCTGCAGGAAGCAATCATTTGCTTTCTTGGGAATGATGGACAATAAACAGTTCTGGGGCTGGAGAGATGGCTTAGTGGTTAAGACACTTGCCTGTGAAACCCAGGGACCTAGGTTTGATTCCCAGTACCCATGTAAACCAGATGCAAATGGTTCTCTCTTTCTCTCCCCCCTCCCCCTTATTTCTCTAATAATAAATGAATAAATTTTTTTTAAAAAATAAACAGTCCAAATAGTTATAGGATATTATTTTTTAAAAAGAAGAGCTTCAACTAACACCTAGAAAATAGCAAAATTGAACGTGATAAATAGAGGGGATATTCCAAGAATATAGCATACTGTTAAGAAAAGACCCGGAGGCAAGTATTTGCCTATGAGAAGTGCTCCAAGAAGAGAGGTGAGAGATGGAGAATTGAGTGAAAGAGGACAGGCTGGGGTCAAAGCAAGCTAGTTAAGGTTACCAGTAACCTGGTAAAGGCCAGGTTACAGAAGTCTCTGTAATCAGGAATATGTTATTCATGAAGAACATAGAAGAAACTGGTAAGCACTCTCTCAGATCAGTACTAAAATATAAAGAAATCACAGTGGACCAAGCAAGAGAAGATGGAGGGACCTAGAAAAGATGGAACGTTTCAGATTCAGGGACACAAAGGCATTCACAGTGTGCAGAAATCATTGTTGGAAAGAGAAGTAAGCCATAAGTAATCATGGGGTAGGTTGTAGAAGTCAGCCATAAATAATCATGGGGTGGGGTGTGAAAGGTGCAAAGGTGTTCCTTTCATGACTCATCGGAAAGGAGCAGAGCATTTGGTATAGTGGAAGGCATTGAAGAGGCAGACTTAGTATGTACAGCCAGGGCCAGCTAACTTTGAGGTTCTGGAGAAATATGAAAAATAAAACTATATATAATCAATCTGGCATTCAAAAAACTGGGTTAAAATTCCAAAATCCTAAATTCATTTAGGCATTTGTCTTCATCTCAGTGAGTAGGTATTTTCCCTAAGTCACAACCTATTATTATTACAGGTTACCATTTGTGATAGAGGTTAGCTGTTTCTCTCTCTCTCTAACACGTAAGAGAAACAGAAAGAATCATTTTTCCAAGACTGGGCTTTAGAAAGCAACATCCAGCAGGCCTGCACCCCAGGAAACACAGAAGAATCTGATAAAAGCCGCTCAGAAGAGGATGTGGCCCTTCTCTAATGCCTTCTTCTAAAATGCTTCGACGACAACAACAAAAAGATATGTGGGGCAATCTGCCTCCTTTGAGAGTCCACTCACTGCTGAGCATGGAGGGGGTGCACTGCTCTTAGAAAGAGACATCACCCAAGCGTTTAAAACTCTTCTCCTTCACTAGTCCACCTGCAAACCAGAAATGGAAGAAGTGTCTCAGAAACATGAAATCCTCCTCTGCCTGGTGGGATATCTTTATCCCTGAGCAATTTCTCCAAATAACACCCTTGAGTCTCTGAAAATATAAAAATTGCCTGTCGAGTCAAGGCAAATCAGTACTAAATCCATTCATTATTTCCCTTTAGATTCTCATTCACCTCTAGCTGTAGGAAGCATCACAAATGCAGCATTGATAAAAGGACAAAAACATGTTATCCAGATAGTCAAGTTGTCACAGGGAGCATTTTTTGTTGTTGTTGTTTTAGATTTCTATGTAAGCAAAGCTCAGCTGTAGAAATGTTCACATATAAATATAGATTTTTTCCTTCTGAAAGATATTTCTCATTTTAAATGATTTTTTTTTTAATTTGAATTCCAAGGAAGTGTCTGAAATTTATCTGGACTTGATCTGTTCATGGACTCTTGCTCGTATCTTCAGGACTCAGCTAGGAGAAGCAAGTCTAACTGACATGCAATGCTGGATCCTAATCTTCAATTTGTGGGCTGTCTTTGAATCTTTCAGGATAGTCAAGACTGTACTTTGGTATCAAAATTCTCAGTGACATAATGCAAAATTAACAGTCGTCAACATTGAGGAACCTTGGGAAATAGGACAGACATGATGTCAATGTTGCCGGTCAACAACAGAGTCCACTGGGGGCTCACACATAAATAGTCCAATGTTCTGACCTGGAAGTAACATTTCCATTCACCCCTGTTTGCAACCCACAGGCTAGAGCTCAACACATGGCCACCAAAATGTCAGTAAGAAAAATAAACCTAACATGTTTCTGGTGACAAAGAGGCAACAGTGAGAAATAACAATAAGGACTGTCCCAACCCATGGATTCAAATCATAACTCTCACCGCAAAGGAAGAGTTTATTCTTGAGCTAAAAGTGTGTGAGAGACCAAGGCCCAGGGAACACAGAACTAATTCAGATTGCTCCAAATAATGCATTCCAGTGTGTAAATTGTTTTCTAAGGATTTTATAGTATCATAACAAAATAAATTCATATATCAAGGCACTTTTCAAATACATTAAAAAAAACATTAGGAAGCTGGGTTATAGCAAATCTCTCCTATAGGTCTGAGATACAACATGTGAGTTGATGGAAGCTAGTGATATGTTAAATTAGTACATTCCAAAACATTTTATCCAACAGTCACAAGGATGTTAGGCAAAGCACAAAGATGAGTAATGCATGGCTTTTAAGTAGATTCAGGTATGTCTGGTTCCACAATATTCCAACTCTCCATACTCATGAAGTTCTAACCCCTGCAAAATCTTTACCATAGGTATGGCTTCCCCCACCCCTTTTCTGGGAACATTAGTTCACAAATCCTTTAAAGAAGAATTTCTTTTTCTTACAAAATTGTTTTAGGGAAACTAAGTGAAGCTTACAAGATAGCAAAGTATGTGAAAACACATGTATATTCAGATCAGCCTGGGATAGAGTGAGACCCTACCTCAGGAAAAAAAAAAAAAAAAAAAAAACACTTACAGCCAACTACTTAATGAAAGAGATATTCAACCATGTACATGCGATGTTGTTTTTTGTTGTTGTTGTTGTTGGTTTTTTTCTCTCTCTCTCTCTTTTTGGGAATAACAACAGGGGAACTATCATTTATCATTATCATTTATCACTCAATGCATTCACTTTGGGATATCTGTCACATATCTCGCTCTTCTTCAAAAAGGTTCTGAGGTATCTTACAAAGCTAAATGAAGAAAACTAGAATAATAAAATTGTAAGCTATAAGAAGGAAGAATGAGTTACAGATTTGCTGAAAAACAAAATTAGAATCTAGTATCTGTGATGAGATCTGATACACTTTCCTGGAAGTTAGTGACAAATTTGGCTGTGAATATTCCAGAAGCTACTCAAGAAGTCTAAGCAGTGAAGGATGATATAAGTAGTCTCCACAAACCAGCTGAAAGTAAACTTAAAGTAACAGCAGAGTAACGCTGACCTTGGAGTTTGACGAGGCATAAAATGAAATATGGGGTTGAGGAGAATATGCGCCACACAATGAAATGAAACACACACAAAAGGTGCGCCACAATAAGCTAAAAGGCCACATCTCATATACCTTTTACTAGTCAATATATAAAATATTATATAAATTTTATAAATACCATCTAAGTAATACAACTGGATGCAGCCTTATAGTATTTTGCTTATTGCATCATAGTTTTGTTACTATTTTCTAGCTTATTAATAATTTGGTGGGTTTTGTTGTGTTTGTCAATAGTCCACATCTTTAGGGTTATCTAGGATATGAATGGAAATAAGAAATAAAGCTTGTGTTCCAAATGAGCATGGAGACTGATGAATGTGGTCTTTAATTATTCATTTACTTCCCAGTGTTGTTTTTGAACTTGACTGAGAGTGAAGCTGAATTTGAACATCTTTAGGGTTGGAATTCATTCTCCAGTTTGGCCTTAATTTCTTACCACTTCCCACCATGGTCTAATTTATGTTCTCCATGTAGGCTCTATAGAAATTTGAGTTTGAGACCTTTGGTATGAGACTCAGTAAAATAAAATGTTTCATAAATTCTATGCCTATTCTCTGTACCAGCTGCTTTGAGGAAATATAAAACAAACAATGACTACACTCATGTTTCTCAAACAGCCAAGTCTGTTGGGGAAGATAATAGCAAAACATTTAAGAGCATATACTACTAACATAACAATAACTATTCTATATATTTTATGGTTCTTTATATTTTAGCAAGCTATTTTACATTCATCACCGCAGTTGCTTCTTCCAGGAGTCTCATGAAACAATCAAAATAGGAATTATGGTTCCCATTTCTCAGATAAAAATCCCAAGTTTCAAAACTGCTAGTTATCTTAACTTAAGGCACATAGCTAACCACAGGTTTGGCAAAACTTAAGTAGGAAAGTGTATTTTTTATAGACTCACATCCTGAACAGCATAACACACAGGAAACAATTTGTGAGAATATTTAAAATTAATATTCATGAGAACCTTTGGTCCATGCTAACTCATGATCATGGACAGTTAGAAGACACTTCTAGGTAAGAATGAGCAGAACAAGCCACAGTGCAGGCCATGTATTGTACCCAAACTCAAGGATACGATCTATGACCCTACCTTGTGGTATGGAGAAAAGATTAAAAATAGAGCAGGCAACTAGGCATGGTGGCACATGCCTTTAATCCCAGCACTTGGGAGGCAGAGGTAGGAGGATCACTGTGAGTTCGAGGCCACCCTGAGAGACTACATAGTGACTTCCAGGTCAGCCTGGGCTAGAGTGAGACTTTATCTTGATTAAGCAAATAAAAATAATGGAGCACGCCTAAAAATATTTGTGTAAATATAAGCACAAGGATTCAAGAAAAGGAATCAAAGATTACTTTCAAAGCCTAGAAAATCAGTAGGATTACTCAAATGTAGCACTCCAGTGTTTGTGACTTTAAACCAAAGCGAAGATGAAAACAAAAGAAAAACAAAGCTAAAACCACATGCATATTTATTTACTGTAATATTTTATATCATAGAAAAATTCTAGAAAATGCCTTCATGTCTATAGACAAAGGCTAATTGGACTATGGTGCATCTTGTCCTCTATAGAGTAATGATAAAGAGAGACACATGTTAAGATGGGTGACTTTTAGGAATGCTCCAAAGTGGAAAAGGAGTCAAGATCCAGGAGCACTTTTCTACATTTATATATGTACATATGAAAATATATTACATCTTTATATAATATAAAAGCTATATGTCTATATACATATACATATATAAATGTATATAGAATAAGCATATATAATATATAGAGTTAGTTGCCAGTATATACTGATTACATATATTCATGTACATATATGATATATAGATATACATAATAGATTGTATATATGTATAGAGATAAATGGCTACACATAAATATATTTAATTATACTTTAAAAGGGAAAAAAAACTGTCAGTATAAACCAAAATCTAATAAAAATAGTAACCCTGGGGTGCAAAGAATGACAGACAGTGATGGAGGCAAAACTTGTTCATATATTTTTAAAGAGGTTTGATTTTGGCCGGGCGTGGTGGCACACGCCTTTAATCCCAGCATTCGGGAGGCAGAGGTAGTAGGATTGCTGTGAGTTCGAGACCACCCTGAGACTCCATAGTGAATTCCAGGTCAGCCTGGGCTAGAGTGAGACCCTACCTCAAATACCCAAAAGAAAAAAAAAAGAGCTTTGATTTTGAAATCATAGAAATGTTTATATGTCCAAGACAAGGAAATTAAAAAGAAATCTCTAAAACTAAAAATCAGTCTGAAATAAGTAAACCTGACTGTATATCAAATTTATGGCACAAACACACACACACACAAAGATCCAAGTGATCTTAGCTCAAAAGCAAGGGTAATTTATTTCTCAAAGGAATAACTGCAGCATGATACAGTGTCACAGTGACAGAAGACCTAACTTGTTTAAAAGAGTGGTCTTGGGCTGGAGAGATGGCTTAGCGGTTAAGCGCTTGCCTGTGAAGCCTAAGGTCCGCGGTCCGAGGCTGGGTTCCCCAGGTCCCACTTTAGCCAGATGCACAAGGGGGCGCACGCGTCTGGAGTTCGTTTGCAGAAGCTGGAAGCCCTGGCGCGCCCATTCTCTCTCTCTCTCTCCCTCTATCTGTCTTTCTCTCTGTGTCTGTAAGTAAATTTTAAAAGTGTGGTTTTGTCTTGAAAATGACTGAACAAGTAGGCAGAACAGCTTCACTTAGCAAGTAAGGTCAGCAAATGGAAATGGGATTGCCAGAAAGAAAGAATCAGATGATAAAAACTTCATGGATTAGTGGTGCCTCTTCGTTATCAAGCTCCCACCAATTGTGGGCTATAAGAGGGCCTACACCTATTAAATTCTCTATAAAAATAATAATAATAAGGGTCATCCCATTTGTCTGGTGCTAACTTTACTCTCCACTGGAGAATCTGCTTCTTTTTTTCAGATAGAGGCAGATCCTAAGGAAAGAACCACCCCATCATACCTCAAAAGGGCCCCAGCTGAAACTAAGAAAAATTGGCGAAACAAGCAAGGGTGCTGTTTTCTTGGTGAACCAGGTACCAGCGCAAGGGTGAAGGAGATCAACACAGAGAAAAATCAATTCTTACCAAACCAGATATCCATAGACACAGAGACCTCCAACACCTCATCACTGAAGCAGACCCAAAATGAACCCAACATGGCTCAGGGAAGTTTTTCGGAAGAGGGGACGGAAAGAATGTCAGAGGCACACTTTGGGTCATGATATGCAGAGACATTTATCCTACCCATAACTGAGGGCTAACTCCACAATGCATGACCCATATACCTCAACAAGGAGGGCCAGTGGGAGAGGGTAGGACATGGAGGAGGCTATCAATCATACCAACCTGAATGTATTCACTGAATACAAGGCTAATTAATAAAAATATTAATTAATTAAAAAAAAACTTCATGGACATGTAAACTCCACCATTTCTCTCAAGGAGGCACAGAGAGAAGTCCCCATTATGCATACAACAAGAAGTAACTAGAACACACGGAACCATTTAGAATGCCGCTTATAATGAGAATATTTTAAAAGAAATTAAGGAAGCTGTAGAAACTAGGCTTACCACAATTTTATAAGCCCCAAAGTGATGTGAACATTATCAACTAGATATTATTAACCCAGTCATGAGTAGAAAAGAGATGGATTACAATGGAAGCAGAAGGCAATTAGATCAGACAAAAATCCTCTCTGAAAAGAAGGATCAAACACCAGAATAAGAAAATTATGGGACAACTTTGAAAAACAATATATCATTCATTTCCTAGACTAGAAACTAAAGTGAAATCAATCATTATATACTAAAACATAAAATTTTTTTTTAAGTTAAACATGTAGGGTGGGATGGGCAGAGATAATAGCATTTACAGAATACAGACTGAGGTTGAGTTTCAAGCCAAAAGTGATTAAAGATTCTCAAGTTACTTTACATTTTTTATGGTACCATTATTTGAGTAAATACACACAAAGCCAAGATGAATAAAAAGCATTATACTATTCACTTGTAAATAAGAAAATATATGCTATTATCAAATTATAGAATTTAAATAATTGGAATCTTTGCAGCAAATTATTGCAGAACAATTGGGTATACAAAATCATTGAGCATTGCAGAAGGAAAGAAGAGAGGGAGGGATAAAGGAATGTAGGGAGGGAGGAGAGGAAGGAATGAAGGGGTAAGAAGGGAATCGAGATACAAACTTCAGCCTTCACAAAACTAAAGACCCGTCAAAGGCCTATACATGTAGTATGAAGCTATGAAGTTCCCAGAAGATATCATTCGAACAAATCTAGATGATCTGAATTTTGGTAGTGATATTTTTCAGACCCAATACCAAAGGCATGACCCATGAGGGAGCTAATAATTGTTATATTTAAAATTTTCAGGTTGGAGACATGGCTTAGTAGTTAAGGTGCTTGCCTACAAAGCCAAAGGAACCAGGTTTGATTCCTGGCATGTCCATTCTCAATCTCTCTCTCTCTCTCTCTGTCTCTGAATCTTTCTCTCTCTGTCTCAAAAATAAATAAATAAAATGTAGACTTCTGCTCTGCAAATATCCAAGTCAAAAGAATGGAGTGTTAAGCACAGAATGGGAGAACATGTTTACAAAAATGTTATCTGATAATGATTATACAAAGGACTCTTAAAACTCAGCAATAAACCAGTAAAGTGCTTGCTTCTCAAGCATGAGGACTTGAGTTTGGTCCCTGGAATCCACATTTTAAAAAGCTGGGCAAGGTAGCATGCATTTATAATCCCAGTGCTGGAGAGGTAGACACAGCTAGATCCCTGGGCTCCCTGGCCAGCCTAATTGGTGAACTTCAGACCAATGACAGATCCTGTTGCAAAATAAATAAATAAATAAATAAATAAATAAATAAAGGTGGATGGCATCACTGAAGAACAATACCCAAGGTCATCTTCTGGTCTTCACATACACATGCCCACACGTACACATACAGTCACCATCACAAACATGTACTTGCATATAATAAACAAACATACTTGCCGGCATACCTGCACATACTCTGCATTTGTACACACATACACGTGAACACATTTAGAAAAGACAGGCTGGAGAGATGGGTTAATGTTTAAGGCATTTGCCTGAGAAGCCTAAGGACCCAGGTTCAGCTCCCCGGAGCCCATGTAAGGGAGATGCACAAGGTCGCTCATGTGCACAAGATGGCACACGCATCTAGTGTCCCACTGCAGTGGCTAGAGGGCCTGGTGAGCCAATTCTCTCCCTCTCTCTCTCTCTCAAAAATAAATTTAAAGGGCTGGATAGATGGCTTAGCGGTTAAGCGCTTGCCTGTGAAGCCTGAGGACCCCGGTTCAAGGCTCGGTTCCCCAAGTCCCACGTTGGCCAGATGCACGAGGGGGCGCACGCGTCTGGAGTTCGTTTGCAGAGGCTGGAAGCCCTGGAGCGCCCATTCTCTCTCTCTCCCTCTACCTGTCTTTCTCTCTGTGTCTGTCGCTCTCAAATAAATAAATAAATAAATAAAATAAATAAAAAATAAATTTAAAAAAGAGTCAAAGACAAATATTCACTATTGAATATACAAAGATAGTTAACAGGCATATGAAGATATCCACGTCATATTTCATTACAGCAAAGCTAATTAAAATAGTAATGAGGTACCACTACACACCTACCAAAATGATTCAAAGGCAATGCATTAACAACAGCCAAATGCTGCTGATACTGATATGTCCCAAAGCTTTATCAGCTGAAATAAATGTACTTTTTCTGTAGAGGTTAGTGACAATAGGAGAGGCTGAAGATGTGCATATAGGTGCAATCTCTGTACATCTCACTGATCACGGTGTGAATACAGGAATGTTCATTCATTGCTAGTGGGAATGCAAAATGATACACTTGCTTCGCAGGACAGTTTAGTAGTTTCTTATAAGATAAGACATACCGTTACTACAGGATTCAGTAATCATGATTCTTGGTACATATCCAATGGATTTACAAATTTATATCCACACAAAAATATTCACACAGATGCTTTTGGCCACTTTATTCATAATTGCCAATTTTCCAGACCATAATGATGTCCCTAAGTAGGTGAACATTAACTGTGATACATTCAAATAATGGACTATTGAGCAGCACTGGAAAGAAGTTAGTTCTCAATCCATGGTTTAAAAAAAAAAAAAAAAACACTTCATTATCCTTTATTAGGTGAAAGAAAAAAATCTAAAAAGACTAGTTCAAAAAATTCAAAATTGAAGAAAGAGCAAAAAGATGAGTGAATCGAGGGCTTAGGAGACATACAGGGATGAACAGGCATCCAGAAGAGTGGGAAAACCACTCTATGTGGTTATTATGCATTTGCTCAAATAAAGAAAATGTACAGTACTAAGAGAGAACCCTAGTGGGGGACTATGTTCTTTGGGTGCTAATGATGCCTCTCATACCAATTGTGCTGTGAATATTAAATTGATCTAGAATAAAATCAATTTCTTAATAAGTAAAAGCATGTAAGGTCAGCTTTTATTACAATAATTCAAATTAGGTACTAACAACTAATTGAACCAGGATATTTTTTATGAAAGCTTAAACTTGCTTAAATATATCATTCTAATATGTTCATTGTTATATAAGAAACAGGAATATACAGTATATGGATGGTTATGGGGACAAAATGAGCCAACTTAATATAATCTCTCTTTTTTTCTTAGCTGTTCAAGTGTCTTGTGTATGTATGAAAGAAGTCAAAACCAGGGAAACAAAGAGAACAGATAAACTCTGGTAATGACAAGGAGTGGGGATGAAATCCATAAAAATGTTTCATTCCCTAAGATCCAGGAATACATGATGTATGCATGATGTCAGATGTAAGGCAAAAATAAGAGAAAATATATATTATAATATATTTCTTCCTATAGAAGAAATATCACCAAGAATTCAAGATTAAAGAGCTTCAATTTACAGAGAAGCTGTTAAGTAAAAAGCAGCAATAGGACTTTTCACACATACTCATTCAAGGTATGCTCAATTACCAAAGTTTAACTTTATCCCTTACTCTTTCTAAAGAGAAATACATTTTTGCATCTTGTCCTGTAAGTTTAAAAGAACCTTTTAAAAGTAAATACTTAGCTTTTAAAAACAGCCACCCTGCCGGGCATGGTGGTGCACATCTTTAATCCCAGCACTCAGGAGGCAGAGGTAGGAGAATTGCCATGAGTTCAAGGCCACCCTGAGGCTACAGAGTGATTTCCAGGTCAGCCTGAGCTAGAGTGAGACGCCTCCCTCAAAAAAGAAAAAAAAATAGCCACCCAATTCTAACAGTCAAATATCAGTAAGCAGCATTCCAATTCAGATAAACTTCAATGCAATATGAGGTTTCTAGTACTGGTGTCTAGCCTAAGATAGAAATCAAACAGAGGTCATGTATAAACAAATGCTTTTCTCCTACACATTAAATTTCCCTTTCTCATGTACCAGGATCAAAAGTATTCTCAACCCATCTTGTGATTTTTTTTAATATGAGTTTATTAAAGACCAATGTTAAATATATGAGGTTTTGTTGCAACTTTGAGACATATCTGTATATAATTCTCAATTAAACAGACCTTATTTATAGTTCTTCATTGAGTTAATCTCCTTAAATATTCATCTTTTTTTACCTGCGTGATCTCTATCCATGGTTTCTACATGATGCCAAATAACTAAAGATATGTTTTCACGAATGTCATCCTGCTTATGTATTTAAATGTCTGCAGTGAGGTAGTTATAAAACCAACCTTTTAAAAGTAATGTGTTCAGTCACAAAGAGAGTTTAATAGCTACTATAGAATATGTCAAAAAGGCATATAAAATTCACTTGATAAAATATCACAAAGTTACACAAGGAAAGAGACAAAATAAAATAAATTCCCCTAATGTACCACAAATATCAACCACCACACACTACCTACAAGCCATATGTTTTTTCCATCTGTTCTGTTATCTTCAACTAAATTTATAGTATTTGGGCTATCAGAAGGATTGTCAAACATGAGCTGGGCATGATTTTAAAACCTAGGTGTTACTGTTACTTATGAGGGTTTTTCTTTCTTTCTTTCTTTATAAAAGATGTGCCCTTCTTGCCATTGATGACATTTTCAGGGGCTCAAATTAAGATTTCTCCAGTATCTCTGAGGAATGTTATTCAGTCTTCAGGAGGCTTAGATTGATCTTGGAGCCACTAATTGATCAATCATTGACTGTTATAACAACTTGAGGGTTACTATTCACAGAGGCCAGGATTTCTGAAGGTAAATAGGATTAACACACAAGCAGAATGGTTGAGTTTATAGCTTTTGATTCAGAGATGGTATGTGGCAAGCAGACTCCTAAGATGATCTGAAGTGAACTACCACTTGTCACTGTGTATGGCAAAAGTGAGGAAATTCTTGTTACTCCCTTGGTTATAATACAATGTGATGGAAAGTTTTCCTGGGTTTCTGCTCATTACCTCAGATTCCAGTGCAGCAGCTTGAAGTGAGAGTTTTGTTGGCTTTGAAAAAGGAAGTTTCTATATTGTGAGAGGTGTGTGTATAGTCTGTATAGCACTGAATTGCAGGGGCCTCTAGGATCTAAGGACAGACAAGTAAGCATGATAATAGAGTCTTCAAGTCCTACAACCATAAGGAACTAAATTATGTGAATTTATTAATTTGAGAGATACCCCAGGCTCTGAAACAATCACAGTTGATGACAAGTTAATTACAGCCTATAAGACCTGGGCAGAAGACCCACTAAGGAATCAGGACTTGAGCTTCTAATCCACAAAAACAGCAAGGCAGCAGTTGCTTCTTATATCAAATGTGACAATTTTTACACATTAATAGAAAACAAATATCCTACATCTAAAAATTCCAATGGCTTGTTA
This sequence comes from Jaculus jaculus, assembly GCF_020740685.1. Taxonomy (NCBI): domain Eukaryota; kingdom Metazoa; phylum Chordata; class Mammalia; order Rodentia; family Dipodidae; genus Jaculus; species Jaculus jaculus. Next base: position 41,263,335 of record NC_059105.1, on the reverse strand, counting down.
AATGTAAGTGAAGCCAGGCATCTATTAGAAGCCAAGATCCTAAGATTAGTCCTAACAGGAATTCAATAAAGAGGAAAAAGTATGAAATTCTCAGACTATGATAAGATCTGAAAGTACATTCTGTGGTAGACTGCATTGTGGTTTCGCAAACATTCTCTCCCTGCCCCCTATTAGGCAAATTATATTTTCCAACTCCATTGATACTAGTTCCAGCCATATAACCTGCTTTGGCAAAGAGAATAGTTGAAGCCAGCATTACAGCCTTGAACGGGTGTGGGTCTACAACCTTCTTTCAGCCTCCAGCTTGAAAAACAGTGTCACCTGGTGTTGACTTATTTTGGTTATCTGAATGGAATAGAGTACCACCTCTTTCTTATGGACCCAAACACCCCCAGTTGACCATGACAATGAGAACTAACCTGCGTGCCACCAAGCTTCCTTGTGCACATTGCAATTGCATTGGTCTGACTGGCAAATTCTGATATCAGTCTTCCGCAATCCTATTGGTTAAATAAATATATATGCCACAAAATCAAAGACAATAAGTAATCAAACCTTTTCCACTAAGTACTAAGGAAAAGCTCTAATGTGACTATCAAACCACCCAGAAACCAGCAAAACTCTCCTTCACTCAAGAAGCCAAATCAGAGGACTTAGAACAGTGACACAGAACCACATGGACAGCTCCTCCCTTAGTTGTCGTGAACCCAAAATGCTTATGGAAGAGATTTTAAACTAACCTTTGATCTCCATTGCAAATATTTAAACATAAATACCAAAGGAAATATATCAATTGAATAAGCTGCATGAACAAGTTACCGAAATTATGGGTTATGCATAAAATAAAACATATTTAAGTTAAAATTGTCCTGACTTCAAATTCATGCATAAACTTTTCTCTGAGAACATTTCCTCTCCCCTCTCCCTCCCTTCTCTCACTTACTCACTCATTCAGCTCTTAACTAGGAAAGAAATAAAACAACTCTGAATTCAAAATACGTCATTAAACTAAGATGGTTTTCATATTCAGGTGCAAAAATGTTCCTTAAATTATCCTAGGATCAATGTTTCAGTGTTATACAATTGCATGCACTTGAATGCGTGAAAGATATATCATAACACCATATGTCAGTAATGGATGGGCTTACATTGCAGACTAATAGATAAATAACTTCAGAACCTGAATGATACTTTAAAATTACTTAAATGAAGCATGATGTGTATATGTGTATGTATATATGATATTCATGTGCATAATAAACATATATATAAAATGTATAATCTCCTGTAAGCCTGGGATTCATGGCTAAGAGAATCCCAGGTAAAAAATGAAATTACAGCTGAATAAAATGGATGGGTCTGGAAAATATTATAATAAGTGAGGTAACCCAGACTCAGAAATACAAACACCACATGTTCTTTTTCATATGTGGACCCTAGCTCTGAATTTTTATGTAAGTTGGAGTGAGAATTGGTAGAGACTAGAAAGCTAGAAAGGAGCCATGGGTGGGAGGGGGTATGGGAAAGGGGATAGTAGAACACTAGTGATATGAAGGTAGAGGGTTTGGAATACTGGGGGGAGAAAGATTTAAGTGGGGAGAGCACTGGGAGAATTGAAGGGAGGAAGAGGAGGGGGCATGGTTAACTAAAACTAAAGACATATGAAAAAGCCATATGGAAGCCTACTTCATTCTTAGCTAATTAAAGAAACATAATTTTTAAAGATTTTGAGCAGAAGCACCCTTCATAGGTAGAAGCTGATGTGTCCAGAAGCCATAGGTTGTTACAGAAAACCCTTGCTGCTGGGGATGGGATGCCTCCCAATGAGTTGCTGGCCAGGAGATCACAGAGGCCCCCCACACAATGCAGCCTATCATCAATGTTCTTCACTTCTCACCAGAACTAGATGGTAAAACCCTATTGCTGAAAGCACCATGTGCTTCAGTTTTATAACACTGAAAAATCAAGCTGAAACTGAGCTCAAGGCTTCTTCCTTGCCGGCTAGCTATCGTAGTGCTGGAAGGTGATATGCAGTTGCTGGGGGAGAAAAGTCATCAATGCTATTAACCAGCAGTGAACTCTGCAAGCTACACAACCAACCTACCAGGAAAGATATTTCCATGGGTGCAATTATGGCATGACTGGTATGGGGATAACCAACTGCTCTCTGTTGAATTTGAAGCCCCTTCTACAGGAGGAATCCCTGCCTGGTATTGAAAGCCTAGTCAAGGACCTATGTCTGAGGAGGTTATAGGCCCTAGAAGACAAGCTACTACTGGTTTGATTGTCTTATTTTTTTTGGGGGGGGGTAAATGAACATGTTGTACCCATTAAATTGCCCTCAAAATATTCATGTTGATGCCCATAGACTAATTCTGTTTCTGCCTTTTGTTAGAGAACCTTCTTCAGTGACTACAGAAAACACGCAAAACTCATCAAAGTGCTCAGTATAAGTGATTTAGTTATGCACAGTGCTAAATAAGACATCTATATCACTTCCTTCAAGGCTCAGGAAACATTGTGGAAGAGGGGTCAGAATGTAAGAGCCAGAGGATGGAGAGGAGTGTTGAGGAATGGGGTCAGCGGGACATGACGTGGCAATCATAGTCTTATAGTGGTTAATGTTACCTGCACAATATCAAGCCCTTCCCATCAACATTCTGCCAAGGATAGTGGAGAAGGGCAGAAAAAGGCATCAAAGCAGAAGAGGAGTAAGTTGGAGAAAAGAAAGGGTACAATGGAAGGAGGACAGGGAGGGTGAACTAGAGAAGGTAATAGGAGGGAATTATGATCAAAATATATTATATACAAGCATGAAAATTGTCAAAAAGTTTAAATGGGGCTGGAGAGATGGTTTAATGTTTAAAGGCACTTGCTTACAAACCCCTTTGGCCCAGGTTCGATTCCCCAGTACCCATGTCAATTGAGATGCATGAAGTGGCGCATGTGTCTGGAGTTTGTTTACAGTGGCAGGAGGCCTGGTAGCACCCACACTCATGCTCTCTCTCTCTTTCTCTTTCTCTCTCTCTCTTTGCCTTTTTCTCTTAAATAAGTAACTGACTATTTTAAAAGAAAATGTTAAAATAAATTTAATATATTATTTTATTACACTGAATAATAGTAAAGAAATGAGATAAATATGTGAGTTATCTGATATGCTATAAAGAAAGCAATGATAATGCCATGGAACCAATATAGGTATCCTGACCATTTTAGATTTTATCAACTCTTTTCAAAAATATAAATTTAAATGGATTTAAATGCTAAAATAATCATAGTCATTGAACAAATCTAAATTTCACCTGATACTAAATTTTATCTGATACTAAATCATGACTTCAGAACTAATTGGTGGGAGCTTAGCAAATGAAATAGCACCATGGAAAGGATATAGTAAGCATCCTTGCCTAGTTCTTCTCCTTAAAGAAAGCAATGATCTAGACATCATCATCATTTCTTGGTTCTAAGACTGTCAAATTTCTTTCATTACAATTCTCTCAAAAGGAAATATTTCTTTGCCAAAAAGTGGGAGTATGATAACCTAGCATATATCAATGAATTCTACCTCTTATTTTAAACCACCCTGCCTGTCTTCAATAGAATACCATCTACATTTGGCTTTGAACTTACTAGAGACAATGAAGAAGTGTGTGTGTGTGTGTGTGTGTGTGTGTGTTGAAATGTGTTTGTGTGTATTTTTATTATATGTGTGTGTGATCTGTCTATGGATTTATGCACATGAGCCTATGTGTATGTGTACATACACATGGATCTTAAAAGAATTCTTACATATCCCTTATTGGTATTAAGCATGGATACGCATGGTTTGGTTAAATTACCCCTGCCAGGTTTATTATCAACTCTTTCCCCTGCTGTTAGCATGTGTAATTGTATGGTTTTAAGAACTTCAATGACTCACCATAAAGCAAGCTGAAAAAATAAGGGACAGATGTGTTTCTATGTTTTTTTTTTTTTTTTTTGAGGGTTGCTAGGATAGGAACCCTTTCTACTAATTTCAGAATCTCATCTCAGAGGTAGCTTTTGCCTCCTTAGAGTCCTTTTCCCCCCAGTCCTCACCCCCTAAACCACCAGAAGAATGGAATGCACACTCTGTAAATGCCACCCACTGACTTAAACAAGGGACAAACAACAGCGCAATACCACCCATCAGCAGGAGAAATGATTACTGCAGTCTCTTCCAGGAAGGTTAAATGAAGGGGAACCTCCCAGTACACGAAGGATGCAGTGAAGTGACTCCCTCCTGTCTTCAAGGGATGAATAATAGGGGGAAGAATAACAGATAATTTGTGGTGAGAGATCATAAACAGCACTATGACTGTCCATCAGGTCTCAAAGCTTTGGTTTTGATCCTTTAACTGCATAGAGAACCCGCCCCATGGTTGACACAACCAGTGGCAGGCAGGAGCCAAAAGTTTTAATGAGAGGTCAAGCTGGCAGCAGAAATTGAACTTTTATAGTTTCAGGGTCAAACACCTTGAAAACAGCATCCAGGTCACCACCACCTTCTACACTTTTTTAAAGGGGGTCTCACTATATGGCCCAGCGTGACCTGGAACTCTTGATCCTGTAGGCTCTACCTCCTGGCCTCAGGAAGCATTCATACAGCATATTCCCAAGTGTTCCACTAACAAAAGCTCAAGGAATTTAAGGCAAGTAAAGAGTGGCATGGAGGTGACTGTGGAAAATAGAGTTATTTTTAAATGAAAGCATCTTAGTAATGAGCTGATAAATAGAGCATGGGAGTAAACTTCCAGGGGGAAGTTTGACAGTATGGGGGTTCTTTTCCTATTTTTACAAAGTTTATATTCTTTTATGATTCTTCTCTTGCTTGCATTTTTAGGCAATTGAAAAGAATATCCTCCATTAATAGCACTTTGATAATTTTGAAAATGGTATCAGGTTACATGGTGAACTGAAGCCTGAGTCCCTCATCACTGGGAGACAACAAAAGAAATTGCAGATCCCGTGTCAACCTTCAACATTACCTAAGATCTCCTTAGGTAGACACAAGGCCCCCACCTGAAGTTAGAAGTACGCAATATACTATAAATCCATCCAGGTTGGAAGGGAGTGAGCCAGCAGCTGGTAGAACATCTGAGGGGCATTACTGGAGTAGGCATTCACTCCAACTGCGGGTACTTTGGGAAAAACATGGCCTTGATAGTCTAATCAGTGAGTTCTAGTCCAGTGAAAGATCTTATCTTAAAAATAAGTGGATGAGGGCTGGAGAGATGGCTTAGCGGTTAAGCGCTTGCCTGTGAAGCCTAAGGACCCCGGTTCGAGTCTCGGTTCCCCAGATCCCACGTTACCCAGATGCACAAGGGGGCGCACGCGTCTGGAGTTTGTTTGCAGAGGCTGGAAGCCCTGGCATGCCCATTCTCTCTCTCTCCCTCTACCTGTCTTTCTCTCTGTGTCTGTCGCTCTCAAATAAATAAATAATTTAAAAAAAATAAGTGGATGATGATGATTACACCCAGGTTGTCCTCTGGTCTCCACACATCTGCACAGGCACATACACCTGCACACACGCACACTCACACACACACATAAGGTGATTGCCTCCTTCCTATTTATATCCACATGTAGATATGTATATGAAAAAGACAAAAATGGAGCCAAAGACTCTAGAATATGGTTCTGTCACTCACCAGCAGAGAATCTCAGTGCAAATTAATTGATCATTAGGAATGCCCATTTCCTTATTTTACATACTTACTTATCCACCTGACAAATCTATTTAATTATTCAATGAAATTACATATGTAAAAAATTTGTGTTTTCCACTGTAAAATCCTATGTAAATGTTATGAATTGTTTACTTCATTTTTTATTATATATAAGAAAAATTAAAATAATGTTTAGTGAATATTTCCTATCCTATTGTCCTGTCCTACTCCAACCCCAGAGTAATCGTTATAGTGAATTAGTTACAACTTGCTCTCTCTAAGTTTGGGATGTTTTCCTATTCTTGTATATGGTATTATTTTATAAGGAGAACAACTGTGTGCTGGGCCTGGTTGTACACACCTTTAATCCCAGCACTTGGGAAGCAAAGGTAGGAGGATCATGGTAAATTCAAAGCCACCCTGAGACTACATAGTAATTCCAGGTCAGCCTGAGCTACAGTGAACCCCCACCTCAAAAACAACAAACAAACAAACAAACAAACTGTGTTGTTCTGAACTTTAGTTTTTCTTATTAAATCTGATAAAAGATCATTGTTGCTTTTCAGGTCGTTTCTGTTCACCTGTACCTTGGTCATGGCTATATAGGGCTAATTCATTTTCATGGTTATACTAGAGCACCTATAAATGGACTATAGCTATAATCTGCAATTTATACAATTAAGTGTATGTATTGAATGCTAAAAGCATTTTTATGAAGAGATTTTTTTAAAGTCCTAAAAGTAGAACTATGATATTTGAAACATATTCAATTTTAACATGATAGTTACTACCATATTCTCCTCTAAATTGTTAAATAAATTTGTAATTGAAAAAAGAAAATTGTGTATGAAGATGCCCATTTTATTATAATATTTATTATGTTTTACACTTTTATAATACTTTATTCATTTTGAGAGCATGAGAGAGAGAATGGATATTCTAGGGCCTCCTGCCACTGCAAACAAACTCCAGACTCCTGCACCATTTTGTGCATCTAACTTTACATGGGTACTGCGGGGATTGAACCCTGGCCATCAGGCTTTGCATGCAAGTACTTTTAATCAGTGAGCCATTTATCCAGGCCAGTTTTATATTTCTAATTAATATTTTGAATGAATGTATTTTTTCTCAGTATTCCTTTAGTCAAGTTTCACAAATTTGATGTGTTGTATTTTATTCTCATTCATGTCAGTATATTTTTGTGTTCCTTGAGACTTCCTTTTTTTTGTCTATGAATTGAGAGTGTGATGTTTGGTTCACAAACACTTGGAAAACTTTCTGCTATAATTATATCATTAATTTCAAATTTAATTTTCTAATTTAATCTACTTGAATCAGAGAAATTACAGCATATAGCATTAATGCTTTTAAATTTATAGCACTTATTTAATTGCTCATATGATGATCTCTCATTATCTGTCTCACATAGGACTCTTTCATCTTTGGAACACATATAGGTAAAAGTAAATATCAAATGCCAATTGACATTTTTATATTATTACTAAATGCAAGTGTTACAAATGCACATTACATGTTTACAGGCCTTTGTAGGACAAGGTAGTCTCTCAGTATAGCTTACTGTGGTTCATCACAACCAAATTTAAACCCTCAGGCACAAAAATTATCAGTGTTTCCCTTTACATCTTTGTTTTCATGTTATGCCTAGGAAAACCTTCTATATGCTTTCACAAAACTGTTTACATTTATTTAAAATTTTTATCATTGTATTTTATACTCAAAATTTGATTCACTAGAAATGTTCTTAACAGTAATAATTTATCATAACATTTCCATATATAACTAATGGAACACTTGACTTATTAATAACTCATATCTGTAGTTGAACAGAATAGTATATTTTTAGCCACTAATATAAGCAAAAAGACTAATATTTAAAGTGGACTTTATGCCAAAAATTTTCTAGAAACTTTACATTCTTTTATAGATGACATTACTCCTTATTTGTTTCAAGTTCCTCATTTTATGAAGAAAACTGAAACTTAAAGCATTAAATAACTTGCCTGACAGAAGTCACGCTCAGGATGAATTCCTGAACCTATAGGGATTTATTGCATTTTCTATTTTGGCTCTAGTCTTGACATGTAAAAGGCATTGTGAAAAGGATAAAATACTAAGATACCTTCACTACCTTCAAAGAGTAGTAAATATTAAGACTTTAAACAGTGATGTAATCTTCAAAGTACATGCATTTATAGCAGTTACTTTGTCATTGTTAGGAAAAAGCAACTTAAGGAAATAAAAGATTTATTTTGCTTTATACTTTTTTAACAGAAGTTTCTATCATGGTGGAAAGAGTATGGCAAGAGCAGATAGCCAGACATCCCATCTTCACAGGAAAGAAGGAGATTGAGCTATGTTCACTCTGTGGAACTGGATTAATAGACCTCAAAGCCCACCCCCAGTGACATACCATGCCTAGCAAGGCTTTCCTTAATAAAAGGTCCACCATTTGGGGATTAAATATGAGGCTTAATCTCAAACACATGAGGCTATGGGAGACATTTCATACTCAACCACAGCATGCATCAAATATTTACTGCTGTCATTTTTAGAGAAGATGAGTATGGATACATATGAAATATAATAATTCACTGCTCCTTTATAAGCATCACTATGTATATTTTCATATCCATGTCTTAAAATAGGGCAATAGAACAGAAGCTTCATACCATTTGAACCATCTCCCCAGCCCCTGTTGCCATCTGTTTTCTTGCAGGTAGCCATTCTGACTGGGATAAGATGGAATCTAAAAGCAGCTTTAGGGCTGGAAAGATGGCTTAGCAGTTAAGCCCTTGCCTGTGAAGCCTAAGGACCCTGGTTCGAGGCTCAATTCCCCAGGACCCACGTTAGCCAGATGCACAAGAGGGCGCACACATCTGGGAGTTTGTTTGCAGTGGCTGGAGGCCCTGGCGTGCCCATTCTCTCTCTCTCTCTATCTGCCTCTTTCTCTCTCTGTCTGTCGCTCTCAAATAAATAAATAAAATAAACAAAAAAAATTTTAAAGCAGCTTTAACTTTCGTTTGCATGGCAGACAAAGATGTTTAACACTTTTTTGCCTACTTATTGGTCATTTACAACTCTTTTGAGAACTGTCTCTTCACTTCATTAACTCATTTATTAATTGAATGATTTGGCTTCTTGACATCTAGGTTTTGAAGTACTTTTATATCCTGGATATTACTCCTCTGTGTGATATGGAATTAGCAAGCATGTTTTTCCCATTCTGTCAGCCTTTTCTCCACTCTGCTGATTGTTTCTTGTGCTACATAGATTTTTAATTTCACATAATCCTGTTTTTCAATGATTAGGCCTAATTCTCATGCTACTGGTGTCCTGGCTTGAAAAGAAAAAATAAATCCTTGCCTATGCCTATATCTTAAAGTGTTATGTCTATTCTTTCTTGTAACACTTTCAAAGTTTCAGGTCTTTCATCCATCTTGAGTTGATTTTTGTGCTTGGTGAGAGATACAGATCTAGTTTCATTCTTCTACATGTGGAAATCTAGTTTTTTCAGCACCATTTGCTAAATAAATTATTTTTTCAGTATGTTTTAACAGATTTGTCCCAAATTAATGGGCTGTAGTATATACGTTCATTTCTGGGTCCTCTATCCCATGGCATGGGTGTATGTATTTGGTTTTGTACCATTATTGTGCTAGTTATGTTAGCATTGTTCTGTAATATAATTCAAGATCAGGTATTGTGATACCTCCAGTATTGCTCTTTCTGGTAAGTGGTACTTTAGCTTTCAGGGCCTCTTATGCTTCTGTATGAATTCTAGGACTATTTCTTTCAATTATTTGAAAAATGTTCTCAGGGGTTTGACAGAAATTGCATTGAACCCACAGATTGCCTTTAATAATATAGCCATTTCCACAATATATTTTGCCAGTCCATGAGCATGGGAGTTCAGCCTTCTTATACTTTCTTCATTTATTTTTTTCCAGTACCTTAAATTAAAGTTTTCATTATAGAGAACATTCACCTCCTTGGTTAAGCTTAGTGCAAAGCATTCTATTTTGTGAAGCTCTTGTAAATGGAATTTTTTCATTCAGATTTCTTCTTGGTGCTTTTGTGATTGGTATATAGAAAAGCTATTGATTTCTGTATACTGATATTTTTATCTTGTTATTTTACTGAAAGGATTATGTATAATAGCCTTTTAAGTAGAGGATCATACATAAACAAAATAAGTTAAATATATGAAGGGGAATAACAAAGAAACAAAATGTGTTTAAAAAAATGCCTTGTAAGCTGCTGCTATTGATGCTAGCTAGTTTCATGTTCATCCATGGACCTTGAGATAGATGGCTCCAGTATTTGACCCACTTATAGCCTCAGGATCAGAGTTTTCTCAGAAATTTTCAGTTGATAATGTCTGGTCTAGTCACCTAGAGCAGGCCAATTTCCCTTTAAACACATTTTGGCCTGAGCCAACCTCCTGGCATCTGCGTTCTTTACTCAATCCATGCCCAGCTCTCCTACTCTTCACATATTCCTCTTTGATCTTTCCCTCACCTGGATGCTATGAGGCACCCAAAATATGGCTCACAACCTATGAATGTTTCCTGATCACAGCCTCCTAGGGTAGCACACTTTTAACAATAGATTCACTCTCACACGGTGCTAGGCTATTGCTTTCCAAGTCCTATAGTGTCATAAAATGAGATTTCTGTCTGCTGTAGACCCATATGCCAAGGAAATCCTGTATCACCAAAACCCACAATTGGACTTGAGGCCCTTAAGGGCTGCAGGTTTGTTCTGTCTTGCTTACTTTTAGGAAGTTGTTGATTCCTTTTCCTTACAAGGAAACTGCACAGCTGAAGCTCTGTTTAGCTTTCTTCTCTGCATGTTTCTGTACTCTTGCAATATTATTTCACTTTCTTTGTGAATTTTTGAAGCTTATCCTCTTATTTTTCATATATATGATATATATAAATGCCACATATATATAAACATTTATTTTAAATATAATCCATATGATGGATAAAGTCTATTTTTTTATTCCTGTGTCTCTCCTTCACTGTCTCTCATAGAGGCAGCCACCAGTCCACTATTACCCAAGTCTCCAAGTTATTTTAGTAAGATGTGAAATAAATGTAGAGTCTCATGTACCACCATCAAGTGTCCAAACACTTCTGTCTTCCACTAAGCTTACTTGTCCATTGCAACCTTCTGCACAGGTAGCTACTATTCTAATCTATTACAGATGAGTCATGCCTACTTTTTGCCTTTTTACAAATTTAATAAGATACTATATTCTTCTGTGTTTGGCTTTTCTCAGACAACATAATGCTCTTGTAATTCATCCACACTCTGATTCAGTAGCTCATTCCTTTTAATGTCTAAGTAGTATCTTATTTTATACAAAATATGCTACATTTATTTAGGCAAGCCCAATAGACTGGATTTTTTTAATGTGTGTGTGAAAGAGAGAGAACTGACATGCCAGGGCTTCTAGCCACTGTAATCACGCTCCAGACACTTGTGCCACCTTGTACACATGTTCCACCTTATGTGTCCCCTTGTGCCTCTGGCTTAGTAATGCCTGGAGAGTCAAACATGAGTCCTTAGGCTTTGCAGGCAAGTGCCTTAATCACTAATCCATCTCTCTAGCCCAAAATATATTGTTTTATACATTGCAGAGAATATACAGAAATGTACACCCTCTTTAAGCTAATCAACATTGGGAGATTTTTTTCTTAGGATGATAATAAATACATCTTTTGTAACAATTTAACAAAACTATGTAAGAATCTTGTAGAAGAGTAACATGAGTCTATTAATATGTGTGTTCATATCTCTTCTAGAACAGTTAAGCTATGCTTTAACTTTGTTTAAAATCTGCAAGTATTTTCTTTCATCAAGTGAGGTGCCATTTTATATGTCTACCAGAAATGGTGGACAGTTCTAGTGTTTAACTTGGCTAACATTTGGAGAACCCCTAGACAATCTAATAGATGTGAACTGCTATGTTATTGTGCCATTTTGCACTTTCTGATAATTAGTGAGGTTGCACGCAGCACTTATGGGTAATGTTTGCATCTTGTTTTAAGAGTTTACTTCTGAAAATCTAGAAGCACAGAAAGATGATATTATTGTCTCTCCATCAAAATAATTTTGTTTTTTTCTATTTTGTTTTATTGCTCATGGTAATTAATCTATAATATGAGGTGAAACTGAGTCTTGAGATGCTAACTTTTCAAAGAGGTTAAATCAAAATATTTACAACAAGTTAATCTAATGTCTAATAGAAAAGACTCTGTATTTATAAAACACATTTTAAAAAATCACTTCTAGTAGCTACAACCAAAACTTACTTGGATATACATTAGAAGAATAAAGCATGACTTCAGAAAACAATGCAAGAGGTTTTAAGAGAGCTCTTTTGTGTTCAGGAATGTACAAAGCTACTTTCACAAGATGCTGAAGAGTAGGTGGGTGAACAAGCCTATCTTAAACAAAACAAAAAAACAACAACAACAAAAAACTTTGGGAAAAGTCTAAAGTGAGATTGAAAACCAATCAAAATGGTAAAGAAAACCAGATTAAGCCTTGGGGCAAACAATTTGAGATGAATAATCACATTGCTGCTCTGGAAGAGTCACAACTTGGAATTGGGTTTAATAAATGTACTAGAAAACAGAGACCTCTTAGAACATGAAATTAAAGGAATTTTTAAAAACCTGACTAATGAAACTGATTTAAACTCTTAAGAGGTCTTAAAGATAACAGAAAACAAATGTACACTAAGTTAACAGAGCAGAATAAAGCAACTGATGCACTTAATGTTCAGAGAAGTCCCCTAACTGAAAAAGTCTAGCTGCAGTCAGATTTTTCAAAAGGAAGTAGAGATTTCAATTCCTTACAGAACTGCATTTGAAGAAACAGAATCTCACCAAATATTCAACTAATAGAAAATTTATCTTGGGGGATGGAGATATGACTCAGTAGTTAAAGGCACTTGCTTGCAATGCCTGAAGGCCCATAGTTCAAGCCCACAGTTCCCATGGAAAGCCAGAGGCACAAAGTGGTGCATCAGTCTCAAGTTTGCCTGCAGTGGTAAGAGGCCCTGGTGCACTCATTCTCTCTCTTTTAATCTGTTTCTCCTTTTCTGTCACTAAGTATTAAAAAAAAAAAAATGAGGACTGGAAAGACTGCTTAGTGGTTAAGGCACTTGTTGCAAAACAAAAAGTACCCAGGTTTGGTTCTCCAGTACCCATGTAAAGCTGGATGTACAAGGTGGCACATGCATCTAAAGTTCATTTGCAGTGACTAGAGACCCTGGGACACCCATTCTCTCTCCCCACCTCTCTCTTTCTCTCTCAAATAAGTAAAAAAAAAAAAAAAAGAGAGAGAGAGAGAGAGAGAAAGTTATCCTGGAAAAGTAGAAGATAATCTTCTTAAAAAAGAGATGAAGCTTATCCATGCATATGAAAAGCTAGACACCAATAAAATGAAAGCCAAATTTGGTGGGAAGGAGTATCCTGAAGCAAGCCTCCCTCCATCGCTGGCACAGAATGACTGATGCACTCATGACCCACTGGGAACACCAAAAACTCCACTGAGAAGAGCCCTAAGTGGATGGGATCAGAGAGGAGAGAACATAAGATGATAACATGATGGGAATAGGGTCAGTGCTCAATAGGGTCATATAAGAAAATCCACCATCAATTATAGTGAGGTTCGATTTCCCAGGTAGAGTTCATTTGCTGTTGCTGGAGGTCCAGGCATTCCCATTCTCTCTCTATCTACCTGTTTAACTCCCTCTCTCTCAAATAAACAATACTAATAAATTTTAAAATACTAAAAAATAAAGTTTTAAAAAGAAAAATAGTTTAAAGAACTATTCGCAATTATCAAATCTAACTTTGTTGGTCAAGATAAATCTTGTTAACTTAGAAAATAAAAGGCTTATATTGAGCAAAAAAAGTTAAGGAAAAAATTAAATTAAGTGCTTCAAAAAAAAAAAAACATTATGTATGTGATGCTCTAAATGGGATGTTAAGCTGGAGAAGGTATGTAGGGATGCTCTGGGTAAGAAGGTACCTAAAGAAAAAGGGACATCAGGCCAAGATAGGACACAGGGTTCAGTGCCTGAATCATCCAGGATACATCATCCCAGAGCCAGGGTCACAGTATCACAATCACTGTGCCAACCCCATTCTGGCATCTCTGCAAGTCGTTTCGGCACTCTTCACACTGATGGACACTTGGCGCAGTCTTCAGCAGCAATCCATACATAAGCATACATACATCTGAAGAGGGCCCTATACCTCAGGGCTGCCTCCCTCCTATCAAATGGATCCCAAGTGGGGGTTTCTGGGAAGAGGGGCATGAAGACAAACTTCCCAGGAGTGACTTCCAAGACAGACCTCACTGGCCTAGTACATATCCCGCCAGTAGCAATAAATGCCTCCACAGAGGCTAGATTTGGTCTTCTGACGTGAAATCTGGAAATCGGCATAGGCCATCCTTTGATTTGAACCTGTCTTCTAACGAGTATACTCATTCTACTACTTGTGGAAATTCAGAACAACCAAAACATGCCCTGCTTTGCTTCTTCTTTGTAATTTCTTTCAGCTTTATTGCTAATAGCAATTAAGTAAAAACACAATGGCTCAAATGGAAAACATTACAATTTCTTAGAATACCATTCTGTAACTATAAATTACCTTAACTGTTCCTTAAGTTAATTCTTTCCTTTTCATTCCAATTGTAGGTGTTATAATTAACATATGCATTGTTATTGACATGTTTACTGATATATTCCAGAAACACAGAAAAATGTATTTTAAAATAATTTTGAAATTTTTTTGCTTTTGCTTCATTATTCTGATTTTAGAATTATGCAATGTTTCAAGTGGAATGTGGCAGAATTATAATTCATGGAACAGTGCTTTATGTTTATACATTATATAAATGTGAGTCGTATTAGTAAATTGTTTCTGCCTTATTCAGTTTCTAGATAGTGAGTAACTCTCTTCTATTCATCTCCAAACAAGGCCTAGAGAAATAGATTAGTGGTAGAGTGCTTACATATTCACTTAGAAACATACACATAATTCCCCTTCTTCTCAAGAGGTTTGAATTTTCTCTGTAGCTTTATTACTATACTTAAGTGAGTATATATTTTATAAATAAATAAGTAAAATATCCAGCTGATGGAATGCCTAGTCGAGAAATTTATTGCAAGATCAAGTGTCAGGTATCAGTACAATCACAACTGAAAATAACCATTCAAACTACTGCTTATCACAAAAGACTTTGTTATATAACTTTAGAATACTTATGTAACTTTTTTATGGTAGGGTCTCACTCTAGCCCAGGTTGACATGGAACTCACTCTGAAGTTCCAGGATGGCCTTGAATTCACCATAACCTTCCTACCTCTACCTCCCAAGTGCTGGGATTAAAGACATGCACCACCATATCTGGCTTTATGAAACTTTTTGAAGCTCATTAATCATATTCCCTTTTTTTCAGTGAGACTTGAATCCAGTGCTTTTACACACCCTACACAAGCACTCTATTACTGAGCTATATCCCAGCTCCTTTTTACTTTTCAGTTTGAGACAAGGTTTCACTGAGTTCTTTAAGCTGCTCTTGAACTCATACATGTCCCTACATAGCTAGGTTTATAGCCATGTACCACCAGTCTTGGATTATAATTCATATTTTTTACTGTATTTCTTTTACTGGGCTTTATTTTATGACTCTTTTTCCTGGATGATAAATCAAAAGAATTTTGTCTTTCACATTTTTTATGCAGGAAACCATCCTTCATTCTCCTTCTTAACTGTAAGGAACCCTTTCACATCACTAAGCTAGGAGCCCTGTCCCATCTCTCAGTCTACCTTCCATACTACAGGCCAAACTCCCTCTTAGAGTGCACTACTCGATTACAGTCCTTGAAATAGATGACTTTTAAGTGAATAACTTACATCCCAAGAAAACCCTAAAATAAAGTTTCTTATCTCCTTGTTTCCCAAGAAAGGTTAGTTTCTGACAAAGTAGGCAAGTGAAATTCAGAAGAATGTGTAATTGAATGACTCTCCCCCATACACTTCAGAGTTTACCTTGCTCATCATGTTCCTATCATGTTCTCTCACCTTAGCATTCCAATACCATGGAACAAAAGTCAGATTTTCTCTGTCTATAGTATTAGTCATGATTTTGAAACTAAAGTTATCAAAATAACTCTGCACTGAGTGATGCTGGTCAATTTGCTTAACTTCACTGAGTATTTACCTCATCATCTATGAACTAGAGATAATAATTTCCACTCCCCAACTCTTTTTTTTGTTTTGTTTTGTTTTCTAGTTTTCTGAGGTAGGGTCTCACTCTAGCTCAGGCTGACCTGGAGTTCACTATGTAGTCTCAGGGTGGCCTCAAACTCTTGGCGATCCTCCTACCTGTGCCTCCTAAATGCTGGCATTAAAGGCATGTGCCACCATGCCCCTCCCACCTATAGAACTCTTTACCCCAAATGGATTAGGAAGTGGGGCCTCTGAGAAGTCATTGTCACAAGGGAGACTTTCATGAGTGAGATTAGTACGAAAGAGACTTGAAACTACTCTCTAGCCCTCTTTTTCTTTTTAATTTAATTAATTTATTTATTTCTGAGAGAAAGAGAAAGAGAGAGAGTGAGAGAGAGAGAAAATGGGTACACAAGGGCCTTTAGTCTCTGTAAATGAACTCCAGACACATGTGCCACTTTGTGCACCTGTCTAGCCCTCTTTCTATGTGAGGCAACAGTGAAAAGCTGGCAAGCTATGATGGAGAAGTGGTCGTTCTCAGACTATGTTGACCCCTGATTTCAGATTCCTAGTCTCTACTACGGGTAAGAAATTCCAATAGTTTATAAGTCCCCAGATTTGTGGCAACTCATTGTAATAGCCCAAGATACTATAATGCTCCAGCCAAATGCAGTCATCAGCCAGTCCGAAGGGAGTTGTTAAGACTCTCCGCCTGTGGCCTGTGGTAATACTTCTCCTGTGCCTCATTGCTCCTGGTTCTGCCTCTTCCTTGGCCCAGCAAGGTCCTAATCACCCACCGAGGTCCAGCTCAAATGTACATTCCTTTGACAAATCTTACCTCACTCCCTGCAGAACAGAAGTAGCTCCCATCTCTGGGCCTCACTGCACAGAAGGTATCTCCAGCCTGTGTCACAACATGACAAGTTCCATGTCTGGACTTTTCACTGGGTTTGATTCCACAAGAATAAGGCCATTTTAGTTCCCTTTTAATCTATCACCTCTCACATTCCAGGGGTCTTCCACAGAGTTTGATACATGGTTGACATTTTCTAAGTATTTGTTAACTGGTAAGATTGTCTTTCCTCCTCCTGCCAACAGATGTCTGCATCAACCTGACTGACTGCTGACTGACAAAAGCGTAGCCCACTGTGTAGAAATCACAGCAACATGGGTACTAATTGCATCACTGTGGAGCTTCCACTTGTCGGAGTTATCAGAAAAACAGGATGCCATTTCAGTAGCATATGGGACTCTTTCCAAACCGAGAATTTTTGACAGACCCCATGGTTCCCTGTTGGATTAAGTTAACTTGCTGTTGACCCATTTGCATCTCAGCAACTAGATCCTCCCTTACTAATAATTCAGCTGCATTAATTTTTCCACATTCAGGGTGGTGAGTATTCTCTCTCTAACCTCAGGATTTGGGGTTTGTGAAATAGGATATTCATATTAAAACCAACAAGAATTTGTGGTTGCATGGCTTTCAGTATACCAGGAATGGAGTTCACATTTTAATGCTTCTCAACCCGTGTTGTTTGTATACCTCTACTTGGTCATGTCTGAAATAAATTTTCTGAAATCTAGGTATTCATCACAAGACCTTTATAAAGCAAAATAAATTAAATTATAATTTATTTCTGGGTAATAAGTAAGCTGAGGATGATGTGTTCCATCTTTTGATGGAATGCAAATTTACCATTAAAAGACAAATTCTTCACTTCCAAAGTTTGAATAGGGTGGTGCTTTAAAAAGCATTCCATCTGGTTAAATTTAGGGTGCTGAAAAAAGCCCACTATAAGAATATTCTCTGGCTCTGGACCCATAACATTTTTACTTGATTATGAACTGGATTCATTTCCAGTTACTTGAAGCACTTCCACATTGCTTTTCTCCCCCTTCTCTCTCTCCTTCTGCAACAAGGCAAAGTTGTCACCATGCATGTTGATTTTGGTAATATTGTCTTCTCTGAATAATGCATTTCAGATGCATTATCACCAGCAAAGGAAAAGCTTGTCTGTAGTGGTTGACATTTTCAAAGGATGTTTCAAAAGGGCTTGTATTTTTTTCTTTTGTCTTTTTTTGTGGGAGTGGGGTTCGAAATAGGGTCTCATTCTCACCCAGGCTCACCTGAAATTTACCATGTAGACTCTGGCTGGCCTTGAACTCTCACTAATCCTCTTTCCTCTGATTCCTGAGCACTGGTATTGCAGGCATGTGCCACCACACCTGGCTGCTCTTTTTTTTTTCTTTATTCATCAATTAATACCTTTCTTCTCCTCATTCAGCCTCATTCTCTTCTCTTTCCTATGCTGCCTTCCTACAGCAACACCTGCTATCTGAATGCTGCAATCAATGTTACACTGCTTTAATAGAACACTGAAGACTGCATCATGTATAAACAAAATAAATTTATTTAGGTTATAGCTCCAAAGGCCAAGAAGCTCAAACTTGAAAGACCATATCTGGTGATAGCCCTATTGTTTCATCATGTATACAAGTGCATCCTTTTATGGGTGAAAAAGTGAAAGAGAAAATTCCCTCCTCCTCCCATCGCCCTCCTCTTCTCTCTTCCTTCCCTCTCCTTCCTTCTCCTCTTCCTTCGTCTTTGAGTCAATGTCTCTCTATGTAGGCTAGGCTGTTCTTAAACTTGGACTAGTCTAGATTTCTGCCTCAGCCTCTCGAGAGCTGGTATTATAGATGTGTACCACCAATTACCTTATTTCCAAACTCAATAAGAGCCCCATTCTCACAGTAATGAATCCGCTCCCACAATATTCTATTCAGGAGAGCTCTGCAAAATTGTGTTTTAAAGGTCATCCTGCTCAACACTGTTCCTTGAGAATTGAGTTTCCAACTTAGAAACTCAGGGGACACCTTCAAACCACACCACCTATTGCAATTTGCTCAACAACTTTTGGTATAGTTCCTACCTCAGTTGTTAACCATATTCTTGCAGCCCAGCACTTCTGCCTTATGTACAGGTAAAATCCATGAAGAGCCGGGCATGATGGCACACACCTTTGATCCCAGCATCCAGGAGGCTGAGGTAGGAGGATCGCTGTGAGTTCAAGGCCAGCTTGAGACTAAAGAGTGAGTTTCAGATCAGCCTACACTAGAGTGAAACCATGTCTTGAAAAATATCTGTAAAGAGGGCTTGGGCCATGGTTAAGCATTTCTTAAGAGCACTTTCCACTTAAACATAGGGACATTGCCAAGTTCAACTATGCAAAGCCTATGTAAAATGATGGGTATGGCCATGTATGTCTATAACAGAGTGGATACCATAGAATAAATAGCTGGAGCTCACTGATAGATAGCAGCTCTGGGTTGAGGGAGATGTGCATGGATAAACAATAAGAGGATGTCCAATGTTCTCCTCTGGTCTTATACACTCATGTCCATGGGGCTCATATTTCTGCATACAAACACATACACATATACCACAAACCACACATACTACACTATACACATAACTCTATATACAAAACAAAGCTAAAAATACAATTCACAAATAAAGAAGAAACAAGTCAACAGACAGATCAGTAGCCCACTCCTACTTGCTGACTGCCGTGTTATGGCAGTTATTGCATTGGCCCCCTCCTCTATAGAGGTCCTCAGTGAATCTCTGGGCAGAGATCATATGTTACCATGAAGAAGAAAGATGCCAAAGGTGAAGACAGTAAAGTTATTGAAGGCCATCTTGATCCACTGGAAGTCCTTCACTAAGGCTTTGAGGAACAACCAACTGGATAGTATAAATGTGGAGATGCTCCCCTGGGCACACTTTGGAGTCAGGGGTCAGTTTGTGAAAACCGCTTTGAGAGGAGGAGCCTAGTGAGCCTGGGAAGGAAATGAGAGCAGGAGTTTAAGAGCAGAGGTTCAAGGTGGTCAGATTCGTGGGAGGGCCACACCTGGTGGTCACCAAAGCATTAAACACATGTTGGTTTGCAAGTATAAGAACGAAGAGTGCTGGAGGGATGGCTTAGCAGTTAAGGCATTTGCCTGCAAAGCCAAAGGACCCCCATTCAATTCCCCAGGAGCCACGTAAGTCAGGTGCACAAGGGGGTACATGTGTCTAAAGTACATTTATAGTGGCTGGAGGGTCTGGTGTGTCCAGTTATTCTCTCTTTCTCTCTCTCTCCCTCATCTATCTCCCTCTATCTCTCAAAGGAATAAATAAACAAAATATTTTTTAAAGAAAGAACTGAGGAAGCCATTAAAAAATTTAGGCTGGGATATTACAAAAGAAGACTGATTTTGTACAAAAGTCCATGGGTTACCATGTGAAAAAAGAGACATGTGGTTGGACAAGGCTAATCATTCCAAAGGTGGTAGTGAGGACCCATAGCATCTTTCTCATGAAGTAACGAACTGTTACATCCAAGCTTCTTTGTCTATGTCAACTAGGAATAAGCAGTCTTCTTTGAAATTTTTTCTTCTTCTTCTTCCTGTTGTAATGGGTTTTCCAAAGTCTTAAACTTATGTGCTAAGAAAGTAGTCATTTATAAGTTGAGAGGTCACTAAGGAAAATCTTCACTGGAAACTCATTTATTACTACCTTTCATAGACTGCAGTTTTGGAATCCTATTGTAGAATTTTCTTGTATTACAAGAGAGATCAGAGGGGAGAAAAAGCTCACTTCCTCCTAACTTGTTGCCTGATGCAAAATAAATAAATTAATAAATCTTGACAATAGTATGATGCTTGGAGAAGACCACACTCTACCTTCAGACCATGAAGGAAGATGCTGTGTATTCCTGAGTATTAGGAAGGTATGTACGGCAGCCTACACTGGCCATTCCTGCACTTAACAGATGAATCCAGTAGCATCACCGGTTTAAGAACATCCTGGGCTGTGTAGTAAGACCTGTCTCCGAAATGGATAGAAAGAGGAAGCTGGCAATGCAGAAGCCCCAAGGAACCCAGACCCTGTGTCATGCTGCTGAACTATAGATCAGACTTGAACCATCTGTTCCTGGATTTCTCATACTCACAGGTGTGCTAGGCGTTGGGACAGAGGCCTGAAAGCAGCAGGGTTTACTAAGAGTTAGGCAGTAGAGATGCTTCTCTTTCCTTCATTAGTAAACGTATGAATTATTTTGGGGCAAGCTTCTTTTGCTCTTCTAAAAGACTTCAGCCTCCTTCCTGGGAAGGTGGCATGATCCAAAAGGATAGCAAGCCTCAACAACTTATTCTATCATTCTATCCAGAGCTAT
Source organism: Jaculus jaculus (assembly GCF_020740685.1). NCBI lineage: Eukaryota > Metazoa > Chordata > Mammalia > Rodentia > Dipodidae > Jaculus > Jaculus jaculus. The sequence continues at coordinate 41,242,152 of NC_059105.1, read as the reverse complement.
CACTTTGCTCCCAAAGTAAGCTTAAAAAAAAAAAAAAGGAAGTGCCCTCCACCCCCCCCCCGTAGTTTAAATGGATGTTCCCCAAATAGACTCAGTTTTATCAAAGCTTCTTGGATTCCCAGCTGCCTGGCAAGAACAGGTGTCTCTGTGGGTGGATCCCAGAGTCTATCCCTAAGGTGTGTTTGGAGAGGATCTGGAATTTCCAGCCTAAGGACCACAGAGTGCTGGGGTTCCTGGAGTGTGCCTGTTTATGGTGCTGCTGGTGGTATTTCTCTCTATGTGGACCTGTGAAAGGGGACAGCTTCTTCCTCCGTTACGGAACTTCCCCCGGATCTATAAGCGTCAAACAAATTCCCTTCCTCCCATTACAGTGTCTGGACTGGAGGCTCATCCCAGCAACATGAAGCTGACTACAATACCCTCATTGCTATGAAAATTCCCCCAGATTCTCCCAGAAGGGGTTCAGACTTCAGCCCACAACCAAACGCTGCATTTCAGGAAAGAAACAGCCTGTATATTGGTAGTTTCCCACCAAACACTTTTCTCACCAATTAAAAAAAAAAAGGAGTGGGCTATGTTCTCACAATATTATAATATTCTCAAGGTTTAAGACAACACAATAAGCAATATTTTTGCAGATTTGGGATGTTGCTAGCAAATACAGTTTGGAGATCTAGCTTGTTTGTTTTATTCCCAAAGCATAAATGAACATCAATAGAATTTGACAATTTCCTTCTATAAGCGTGTTGTGAAGATTGTGGCATGTCCATGGGAATGCGATTGAGGTCAGGCATTGCAGACAGTGGCCTTGCTCTCCCGCTGCCTCTCCACCTGTCCACTGCCGGTGAGCACATCCAGCCACAGTGCTCTGTGTGGCCACCAGACGGGGCTTCCCTGCTGACCCATCCACATGCATGGTGCATCTTTATTCCAGCTGAGCACCTGTTAAGAACTGGCTCCTCAACACTTTCCTTTAAGTGCATTCTTTACTTTGGACTTTATTTCGAATAAAGGGCCTAGGAGAGAAGAACCAGTTTACCCCTATAAGAAAGCCAATGGCAAAATTCAGTTCCCATCAGAAATTATGTAACCCATAATGGGAATGACCAAAACTCAAGGTAGATTCTATATGACAACATATTGCAATTATCGCCATTAGTATTTCACACCCAAAATCTCCTTTTAAGCCATGTGATAGACAAGGTATTTATTATTTTCCTTTTAAGATGAATCCAAGGCAAACCTCATAGTTTCAGACTAGAACCTAGACTTTTATTTTTTACCTCCATCCCTAATGTTATATCATCTTCATTAAGTACAAACAAAGCGCAAAGACAAATATTAGGATTTCTTCAACAATTTTCAGGAAAAATACATATGTTTTTACCATTATAAAAAGCCAGAGAGTTATATTGAAGGAACATACCAAGATGCCCAAATACAAAAATATGAACAGGAAAAAAAAAAAAAACCACTGTGGATACACTGAGTATAAGTTCTCAGATTCATGGACACTTGAAGTCCAAAGTGACTTTCATATATTCTCTTCCTACCATGGAAATAGCTGTCTGATGCAAATTACCATTTTGTAAACCAGCAGAGTTTGGACAGAAACAATTGGTTTGCAGTCAGCCAGAAAGAAAAACAGCAGCCAGGGTGCACGGTGTTACTTTTCCCACACTGAATGAGGCATTAACTTACAAATCTCTGACCCTTAAAATCTGTGTGACAATAATTAATGTGAGAAAGATAACTAATATTTACGTTTGCACCCAAAGCCTCAACTAATAGGAACACAGGTTACGTAAGGTGACAGCAGAGCCTCCCCAGTTCTTACATTTGTTTCCGGCAGGTGAGGCATTAATCTCTTTCTTACTATGCTTGAGCTCCTACCTATTTCAGCAATGCTGTCACATGCCCAGTGGGGGAAAATGGCCCAGAGATCTGAATGGCAAACAAGGAGCAAGTGTCCAATGTTGAGGACTTATTTACTTATTAGATAGGGGCCCTAGCCTTTTGTCAGATGCAGAATCTCTTCAAGTGTACTGATACATATCTACTTAAAGCTGACCATGTTCCTAATCCTTGGCCTCTGCTACTGGCAAGTCCTCAACTCTGAGGCAACATGTTCTTAACCAAGTCACTGCTCCTCGTGGCTCAGAACTCCTCCTTTGTAAACGGTTGCAATTAACTAGAATCAAAATCCTCTGCATCAAAATCTTTGCAATAACCAAGTTCCATACTCACATCTTCCCAATTTACTGAGTTAGGAAACCAAAGTTATTTGTACTTTTAAGTAGCTTTTCATGTAAATATGATGCCAAGCCCAGGATGAGAATCACTGAGTTACTTAATACTATTATTTATTTGAACATAGACAAGCCCTATGGATTTTTGGTGACTTCTTCATTCAACAATGGAATCAGGGCCAAAGTAGAGGGCTGGAGAGATGGCTTAGCTATTTATGGTGCTTGCCTGCAAAACCTAAAGACTCATGTCTGACTCTTCAGGTCCCACATAAGCCAGATGCACAAGGTGAGGCAAGCATGCAAGGTTGCTTATGTGCACGCGATGGTGCACGCATCTGGAGTTTGATTACAGTGGCTGGAGGCCCTGGTATGCCAATTCTCCCTCTCATTCTCCCTCCCTCTCTCTCTCTCTCTCTCTCTCTCTCTCTCTCTCTCTCTCTCTCTCTTTGTTCCTCTCTCCTCTCTCTTTTGAAAATATTTTAAGAAAACAAAGAGGACCTTGCATAACTCTTAAGTCAGTCCTTTAGGTAAACTCCAAGTAAAGAGATATGAGTGTGGTATGGCTAAAAAAAAAATAGAGAGAAGATATGTGACCAGAGTTTGCAGGAAACTTGTCTGTGTCAAAAAACACCAATGCCTAACTCAAGTGAAATTTATTAGAAAAATCTATATTATTATTGTTATTTTTAAAACTGGTTTCTCTTTTTGCCTCTTTGCTTTGTTTCTGTGATTTTTTTTGTTGTCTAACTTATTCTTGTCTTTTGAGAAAGACAAATTGTAAATGAAAAAGTAATCTTTGAAATCAGTTTTGCTTTTATTTATTTATTTATTTCTTCTGATACCAGAAGGCTAACTCCTTATCTTAACTCTAATTCAGTCAGGGGCCCCATTGTCTGACCATTCATTCCCAGACAGCTCTCCACCTCTACTTTCTGCTAGAAAAATTCACTGAGTACTAACTGAGAAACTAGAGAAAGTCAGGGAAAAGCTGCCTTTCAGTGTAGTTTTGTCAAAGATTTTATACTACATATACTTGGAAGCCTTCTTCAGACCTTCAAATAGAAAGATCCACTGTTTGGGCTGGAGAGATGGCTTAGCCAGTAAAGCACTTGCCTGCAAAGCCTAACAATCCAAGTTCAAATCCCCAGTACCATATGAAGCCACATGCACATAGTGGTGCATGCATCTGGAGCTTCTTTGGAATGGCTGGAGGCCCTGGTATGCCCCTTCTATCTCTTTTTCTGACTCTCTTCTCTCTATCTCTCTCCTTACAATAAGGAACACCCATCGTTTAACCACAGTTTTTCCTAGTGCTTTCTACCCACAAGTCTAAACACTCCTAGCTGATAAAAGAGAGCACTAGAATTTGTTTCAAGCTTCAAAAAGTAGGGGAGGGGAAGCAATACAATATCTTCATTTATAAAGAATTTCTGGAACTCCTACCATGTGTCTGGCATCATGCTAAGTGCTATGGATACAACAGAGATCAAGAAAGAATTTGTAAAATTTTGGCAGCTCTACTAGAAACAAGGATGCTTTTACACAGGGCAGTTACAGCTCATAAAACATCAAAATGGCATCAGAATATCTTACACTTATATAGTGCATTAGATATTTTGCCACCATTTGACATTTACAATAACCTCAAGAAGAGCTATTGATTTTTATCTTGGTTTTAATAATGACAATTGATACTATTCACCAAATGCTTAAAGTTACAACAGTGGAGCTAGAGATATATCTTAGTTGGTAGAATGCTTATTTAGCATGCATAAAGCCGCGCTCCATCCCTAGCACCACACTGACCAGGCATGTGGTACACATCTGTAATCCCAGAACTCAGGATTGCTGGCAGCAGGTGGATCCAAAGTTCAAGGACAATATTGGAGACACACTGCATTCAAGGCCAGCCTTGGATACATGAGACCCTTTCTCAAAAGAAATTAGTATGGTAGTAATACTCACCTATTTAATGCTTTCCTCTTTAAAGTTATTGTACAAAGCATTTTAGAAAAAAATGTATACTGGTGTGGTTTTTATCCTCTTTTTATATTTAGGAAGCTGAAGCTTGGAGAAGGTCTCTTATTGAGTGATGGGACAAAGCCAAGCCTCAAGGCCATGTCTATATTCCAGGGTTAGCCTGCTTAACCAGTTTGTTGAATTGAAGGTTAAATGGCTTGACTAACATAATCCAGCCACTAGGAATCGATTTTGAGCCACAAATTCTGTTTCTTCTTCTTTTTTAAATGTTTATTTATTACAGAGAGGAAGAGGGAGATAATAGGCCAGCCAGGGTCTCTAGCCACTGCAAACAAACTAGAGATTCATGTGCCACCTTATGCATCTGGCTTCTGTGGGTTCTCAGGAGTCTAATCTGGGTCCTTAGGCTTTGTAGACAATCGCCTAAACCCTTAAACCATCTTTCCAGCCCCTGTCTCTTCTTATATTATAAATATCTTGATATATAAATGTCTGTACCAGCTACTTTATACAGAACCACTCAGCTTGTGTACAGAGGGGAAAGATTCCATCATTTTGTTTCAAATAACTCAAATGGACTTTAAAGAGTGCTGCTTGTCAGGGAGTGAGCCCAAAGTCCTACTGTGTCTGTTAATAAACTATATTAATTATTTGCAAACATGCAAAATACAAGTGAAAATATTGTATTTTTCAAAGAATTAAGAGCTCATTGACTTTCCAAGAACTTTTCATAAAACAAAGCAGAACATGACAGAAAAGGGGAAAATTAAGAAAGAAGTTCATAAAATCTGCACATTTAAAAGAAAATAGTGACTGAGTATGAAGTTATCCTCCAGATTTCTATATCTACTTCTAACATTTTATAGAGAGGATAAAAGAGAAGGACAGAGAGAGGAGAGAGAAAAGCCAAGAAATTAAAGAAAGTGCCACCAAGCAAGGTCAGTGTGATTTTGAACTAGATTATTTTGTAAATTATACCAAATATAGTTTACAAAGAAAACTGTGAGGTATACAGGTAAAAGACAAATGTTTCATTTAACATTCACAACCTTGCTAAAAGGTGTCACAATCCAATCCTTCATAAAAAAAAAAAAAAAAAAAAAAAAGGAAAAGAAAAGAAAAGGGAAAATGAGGAAAAGTAGCTAAGCAATTATTCTCCATGGGAAAGATGACTATACAGTAAGTGTGCCTCATAAATTATTTTCAGACATGTCCATATTAGAATGAAATAAGATCTTTCAGAGGATAACACACCTGTGCCATGGATAATTGCCCTCATTCACAAATAATAAGCAGTCTACCAGATGTTTAGCCCCACACAGACAGATGTAAGGCAAAGCAGTAGGAGAGGGTGTCTTAGCTCAGATCAGAGACAATCTTTTTTATCCCTTACAAGCTCTCATGCTGTGTCAGCAGCTTATCTAGTGAGGTAACCAAAAGCATAGAGGATTCCAACTGTTAAGTGCTTACATTTCATCTCAGTTATTAAACTGGAGAGATACCCATGGGGTCGTTAGAAATCTCAAATCTGAATTACATGCCCACATTCCTTTCATTTACCCTTTAATTTTAACAGATGAACTTGATAAGATTTTCTTAAATTTTAAGACTTTATCATTATGAAATGGGCATGACAAAGGTAAATGATTTTGAAATGTGGTGAGAAATAACTTTCATGAGTATTATTCAATGTCAGAGAATAAATATTCTTGTTATTTTTGTTATTCAAATAATGGCTCTATTTTTATCATTTTATGCTTTGTAATATTTACTATCAAAATTCCTATCTGTGATAAAGGACAAAATATCTATAAACACTCAGGAAATCTTTCTGGAACCTATTTGGGGCTTGGCAGCAGACTAGTTTAATCAGTAGTGAACATAGAGATTATTTATGATGCATTTTTTTGAGAATTGTGTGTTCAAATAGGTGAAATATTAAGCTTAACCATTGTGATATTGTTCATATTATATAACTTTTCAATAGTTACTACCAATAGATAAATAATAACTAAAATCCTAAACTAAATCTAACTTGCCTATCAAAAAAAACAATAATAGCTAGGGTCTAGAGACATGGTTCAGCAGTTAAGGCTTTTGCCTGGAAAGCCAAAAATCCTTGGTTTCATTCTACCCATGTAAAGTCAGATGCACAAACTGGTATGTGCATTTGGACTTCGTTTGTGGCAGCTAGAGGCCCTGGCATGTGCATTCTCTGTCTCTCTTCTCTCTGTCTCTCTGCTTGCAAATAAATAAAAAAACAAAATAATAATAACCAATTATATTCACAAGTTCACTATCATAAGTTTCTTGCAAGTAGATTTATATATTTTTAAATTATTTTTGTTTATTTTTATTTATTTATCTAAGAGCGACAGACAGAGAGAGAAAGAGACAGAGAGAATGAGAATGGGCATGCCAGGGCCTCCAGCCACTGCAAATGAAGTCAGATGCATGTTCCACCTTGTGCATCTGGCTGACGTGGGTCCTGGGGAATTGAGCCTCAAATGGAGGTCCTTAGGCTTCACAGGCAAGCACTTAACTGCTAAACTATCTCTCCAGCCCTGCAAGTAGATTTATAGCAGCATAATAAGTGAGGATTTTTCAGGAGAGTCAGTCATTAAGGCAAGTATAATGTCATTGTTAATAATATCATCTCATTAATATTATGTGGGAACTGGGTGGCCTTACATAACAACAAATTCAGAAAACTCTCCCCATGTATTCTGAGGTGACATTAACAATGATAGTATATTTGTATTGTTCATGATGCATACTTGTTCTTTCCTTCCCTCATTTGGGAGCTGCTCAGGGACACACACACATCCACATAATCCTATTGCTATACAGAGTCAACTAGTTCAGGATTGAACATCTGACTAAAGTGAGACCAGTTAGGGTCCTTGAAATCAAATCAGCCTCCTCATTTTGAGGGGCTACAAGCCAATGATGCAGAAAAGCCAAGCCTTCAGAGAAAGAGCATGGATGTGAAAGTCTGAGAGCAGCAGGGATGAGAGACAGAAGGAGTACGAAGGTGTCTGTTCTCTGATTTCAGCTGTTCTGAGGCTGAGTCCTTGTCCTCCTGTAGTATAGTTGTTCAATTTGGACTTAGCTTCTATGAAACCATAACATACTTTTTGAGCTTCAGCTAATTTGTCTCCTTTAGCATACAATCAAAGAAACCTAATAACCTCTATTAAGTGCCTGCAGCATATAAGTGAGCTTTCTTTCAAGCATGTTCTTTCAAAACTGTACTTGGCTCAGATGCAACATAAAAGTCTACCACAAGAGAAGCAAAGACTGAGCCTGGTGCATCCAGGGGCAGAATAACAATGGGTATTACCAGAATGCACAAGATTTTTTTTTTATTTGCAAGAAATAAGTCATTTTATCAAGAGTATTATCAAAGTACCAAGAATACCCAAGTATTGTTAAAGGAGTAACTGTTTCCAATATTCACCTAAGCCAGGGAGTAACCATGGTAAAAGCCATGCTTTAAGAAATTTCAGGATTAAAGACAAAGATAGCAAGTAGCCAGTGTGAAGATCTATCCATAACATGCATGCGTATGGGACTGAGAAGAAGGGGAAACAAAGGAGGTGGTGGTTACTCTTCACTGTCGACCTCAGTAGGTTTAGACACCTACAGACACCTCTGGACCATCTTTGAAGGTATTTCCAGGGAGATTTCCTTGAAGAAAAAGATTTACCCTGAATGTGAGTACCACCATCCTAAAGGCTAGGAACCTGGACTGGATAAAAGGTGTGAGGCAGGGGCAAGGGAACAGCAGAACACCAGCATTCATGTCTCTGCTTTCTGACTGTATACAGAGCCAAAATAAATCCACCTTTCCTTAAGTTGCCTCTTGTCAGGGCTTTGGTTAAAACAAAGAGAAAAGCAATTAATGCAGAGTCCATATTTGATAATAAGAATTAAGTAGTAGAAGGTAGAGACTAATATTGATTGGGCAGCGTTTTGTATCATGACTTTAAATAAATATTTCTCGTTCAAATATGTATATACATGTATACATACACAAATACACTCTTATAAACATATCTTAAATCTTCAGAACCACATTACCTGGCAATATAATCTCCACTTTAACAAAAACAACTAAGGCTTAGAGATATTACTTTAAGATTCACAAGTTTATGTATGAATATATAAAAGGAGAATGAGAGACAGAGGCAGACAGAAAGAAACAAAGCAAAGGTTCAAATCTATCTGACCTATTTTATGATACTGCTCAATTCTAATCAGACTCACAGGACGGAGCTTATGGAAACTAACAGAGAGGAAGTAGCTGGGTAAAAATGGAAACAGCCTGAAGGTAGTTGGAACGATAATCAAGTAATCTTTCTCAAATGGCAAATGACTTCAGACCAATAAAGTATGGGCTTTGGAAGCTTGTGTGCATCAGAAATGTGAAAATAACAGATGGATAACATCTCAAAGTGATTAGAACAGTTAGCTTACTGAAAATAATTTACATAATTCAATATAGTAGGAAATGGAAAAAATGTATAGCTTTATTTAAGCTTAGCAAGGTCAGGAATTAGGTCTGCTAACCCTAGGATTTGTTGTAGTGATTATCACATATTGCAATTGGTATTTTAAAATTTTTGATTTATTAAAGGGAATGGATTTGAAAAGTTTATGTAAATCCAAGGCACCTTGCAGTTGTAAATGAAAGATAATTTGATACATTTGGATGATGGTTCACTTTGCAGAGTGATGGAAGAAAGCATGGTGGAAGGTAAGAGAGCTCCTTCTCTTTTAGCTTGTGCATGGGTATGGTGTATATATGTGTGTGGTGGGTTTGATGTGTGTGTGCGTAGCGTGTGTGTGGTACACATGTATTCAGCTAAGGTGCCCAGCACGTGCGTGTGGAAGTCAGAGGAGAATGCGAGTGTCTCCCTCCATTGCTTATGGCTAGTTTTCCTTGAGAAGGAGTCCCTTTACTGATTCTGAAACTTGCCGTTTTTTGTAGCCCCAACAATTCTCTGGTCTCTGTGGTCCACAGGACTGAGCTTATAGATTTGCATGGCTACATGGAGCTATTGATGTGGATTCTGGGGATTAGGCTCTTCAGCCATCATGCTTGCACAGGAAGTGTTCTTAACTGCTGAGCCATTTCCCCAGCCCTTCTTCTTTTTATGTTGGAAAGTTCTGTATGTTAGAGAAATCTTTATGCAAAGCTGCAAGAAGCAAGTCTTCAGCTGTGGATTTTCCATACTTCTTTCACACTGGTTTCCTCCTTACATATTTGCAGTGTTACCCACTCCTGGGAACGATCTCAGCTGCTGGCTTCAGGAAGACCAGAATGGGACAAATCTTTTGTTTATTTAAGGTCTTTATTCTGTTTGTGCTTTTTTCAATGGATCATCATTTGATTAAAATTCCACAATCTGCTCAATATATGTCCTATGGAGTCTACTGTCTAGGTGTGGGACTTTGGAAATCTCTTACTGCCTCAGAGTCTTAATTTGCATGAAACAAAGAAAAGACTGAGAGGTTTGTTTGCTTCAAAGGAGAAAAGACATTTCTTATTTTTAACCCAAAAAGTCTTTGCTGTCATAGTTAAAGTTTCCCAAGACTGCAAGTTTAATGGTATGCAGGTAGACCCACAATAGAAGTCAATGAATCAGAATGCAGGAATAACCTTCGTGGATCTAACTCATAAAGCTATCAATAATATCCATGCTCTTATTTGTTTTCAGAAAAATATTTTACCTGTAACTTTCTTCAGATAATATTTTTAAAATTTATTTATTTCTTAAGTATTATACTCTTATTCCCTCTCCCCAATACCACTTAACTGGGGCCCTCCTCAGTGGGGTTATGAGATTCACTGTGGGGTCACGCAGGCCTCAGTCAGTCCCAGTGGGATAGTGGGGGACTGTGACTCAGTGTATTTCCACTGACTCTGTGGCTCTTCCAATCTTTCCATCGCCTCTTCCACAATGTTCCCTGAGCCATGGAAGGCCTGTTGGCAGTCTGATTTAGTGTTCTTTGTAGCCCCTGCATTTCTGCTTTGATAGATTGTGCTTGATCACTGTGTTGGCCACCATCACCCTGGAGCTGGTTGTCAGGTTAGCAGTAGAAGCAGTGTTCATGGTGCTGCTTACATTGCAAGTTCTCCTGGGCCCTGGCAGATGTGGTAGAGGTGACAAGTCTTGTGGTGGGCAGTCAGTTATCTTCTTGCCTTATTAATGTATTTCAATGCTCCTCTGTTTTCTCTGCCATCTGTAAAATAAAGTAGATTCTCCAACCAAGGGTGAGAGCAGCTTGTGTTAAAGAAGGTGCACAAAGTTATTTGAGAGATTTTTGGTGTGCAAGCCCACTCTTCTTCTCCAGAGAGCAGTGGGAGCTTCTCTATGAAGCATGAGTTTGTAGACTATGGGAATTTGACTTGGTTTCCAGGACCAGGTATGAGTTCTTTCCCACTGAGTGGGCCTCATGTCCACTCAGAGAATAGTTGGTTACCCACAGAAGCTTTGTGACACTACTGCTCAAGTGTGTGCTTCTTATCTGACTGATTGGATTTGTAATCTGCTCGGTCCCCTGCTTATTCATGCTGTTTGTTAGTGACTGTAGCCTTCCAATAGCTCCCATAATGCCAGCACTATGGGGGCTAGCCAGGAGAGAGCTTGTTTCCCTTTTAGTTCCAGCATGGTAATTCGGTGTCCTGTGACAGCAGTCTGTGGTGTATTCAGCACCAAATGGGATTTTACGCAACTTTTCCTCCACCCCCCCCACAAAAGTGGATAATAAATGGATACCTCCACCCCCAAAAAGCAAACAATAAATGAATAATAAAAGTCCAGCTTCCCAGACTAAGTTGAGGTTAGACAGATGGAAATAATATATCCTGCCTGACCTCCATGCATCCTTGGGTTCTTGGCAACTCAGAATCCTTAAAGTTCCTGGAACATTAAGTTCTAAATAAAAACACCAAGTAAAATGTAAAGTTCTTTACCAACTTACAGTATTAAGTCAAAATATCATTCCACTTGAACTTTTACTGGAGATCATGGTGCTATCACTTAAAGTAGTCATTCTCAACATTAGTATCAACCAAAGAGCTGGTTAAAAGGCAGACCGTCAGCATTTCTGAGGTAGATGCTGAGATTTGCACATCTAACAAGTCGACACTCCAGGAGCATGTGCTTTGAGATTTTCAGTTTTAATGACTAAACACTTATCCTAACCAGGACATAACAAATGGCAGAAAATGGCCTTCCAGCACTAGAGAAATGGCTTAGTGGTTAAGGTGCTTGCCTGCAAAGTCAAAGGACCCAGGTTCAATTCCCCAGGACCCATGTAAACTAGATGCACAAGGTGGCACATGTGTCTGGAGTTCATTTGCAGCAGCTGAAGGGTCTGATGTGCTCATTCTCTCCTCTCTCTCTTTCTCTCCCTCATAATAAAATAAAATAAAATGTTTAAGAAGAAAAAAAGAAAATGGCCTTCCAAAGATGTGATCATCTTAATTTCTGGGATTTATGAACAGCTGCTGTTATAAGGCCAAGGACAGTGATATTTGCAAGAGGAATTAAAATTTCTGAGATGGAGGCTTAACCTGAACTATCCTGGTGAGTAATCATGTAGCTACTAAGGTCCTTAAATGTGAATAGTGTGTTGGGAGGGTAAGTGTTAGATGTGATACAACTTCCAGCCACTGCTGCCTCTGGAAACAGAGGGGACCATCAGCCAAGGAATGCGGGTAGCATCTGGGAACGGTATACAGAGAGGAAACAGCTTCCTGTGGATCCTCCAAGATGAGTATAGCTCTCTTGGAACTTCAATTTTTGCCCAGTGAGGTCTATCCTTAGATTCTGATCCAGAGATAAACTGTAAGATAAACTTGTGATTTTAAGTCATTATAGTCATGGAAAGTCATTGCACAGGACTCTAGATATTATTTTTTATATTGATTTCAGAGAAAGAAGAGGGAGAGAGAGGGAGGGAGGGAGGGAGGGAGGGAGAGAGAGAGAGAGAGAGAGAGAGAGAGAGAGAGAGAGAGAGAGAGAGAATGGGGACACCAGGGCCTCCAGCCACTGCAAATGAACTCCAGACATACATACGACCTTGTGCATCTGGCTTAACACGGGTGCTGGGGAATCAAACTCAGGTCCTTAGGCTATTCAAGAAAGAGCCTTAACTGCTAAACCATATCTCCAATCCATAGATGTTGTCAGTTGATGAAGTATTCCAGAAAGAGAAGTCCTCGAGGGAAAAGTAGCATTGTCTGATTTCTGATAGCTGGGCTCGGTTTTGTTGGTTGTTTCCCTCCCAATAGGGTGGTCCTATGATACAGAAAACTATTAGCACAAATCAGATACTTAAATGTGAACTTGGTGTCTAGGATAGATCACTTAACTGTTATACTCTTGGTTTACTCGTCTACAAAGTAAGAAACATAGAACTCAATAGCCAAGGCTCTGCCTAAGCCTTTTGGAGAGGTCCCTCTCTCCATGGATGCCATTCTCAGAGGCACACCCTTGGCTAACAATGTAAACTCCTATGAACTGCTGGCTGGCTAAGGATAAGGTAATATTTGTTGTTGAAAGCTTTACTTTCAAAACTAGAAACCCTGGGAAGCAATTACTCAGATTAGCTATTGCAGACTCATTAAAAAGTCTGCTACTGTATTCACTCCAAGGTTCTTAGAGCACCTTAATAAAACAGGTTCCTAAATCGAGAAGGCAATCCTCACAATCTTAAACATTGGCATAAAAAGTAACAAAAACTCACAAACCTAGCCAAATGACAAATGGTCTATTTAAAGATGAGCAGTTTTCCCTGAAATATTATCTTTCCAACTAAAATTTATGAAGCCATACTTAGTAGTAAAGGGGATATGAATAAGTTAAGGAACTCAAAGAGTTAGAAATGAATTTAACAACATTTAAGTAGTACTTACAGAGTCAAGGTCACTTGAGATAATTACAAAAACAAATTATGCTTGAAGATTAAATATAAAATTCAAAAAAAAAGTTGAGGTGACTTTACGGCTCTTGCCTAGTTCATTTCAGTAGTCACTTTCCAAAACATTGCCTGTTAACAGTCTTTTCTGTAAATACCAGACAGAAATCGACACATGGGGACACTGTACAAAACTCTTTGAAACTATGTTGAAAAATTCACTCCCTGCTACTCAAACAAGTTGGAAAGGGTTCAGAGAAGACCTGGAAAATAAGTTAGTCAGGAAACTTAAGGAAGCTCAAATTTTTCATCCAGTAGAGATACACGTGAAAAGGTTCTTAACATGGTTTGAATGAAGAGCTCTGGTCTGAATGTGATTCACAGCAGTGAGGTAGAGGTGTCAAATGGGCTTCCTCCCAGGCCTCAGCCCTGGAGAGACTGACTCTGTGGTACTGAACTGGGCTCCAGCAACAGGACATTTTTATTAGGCACTCTGATGATGCTATTGCATGTGGTTGTTGGACCACACTTGTTGAAAAACAAGTTGAGAAATGCTTGCTAAACAAATATAAGAAGAACCTCACAGCTGTTCTGAATCTCTACCACGAAGTAAGCGAAACCCATGAAGGCTGCATGAAAGACTTGGTTCCAGGATGAAAAAACAGGCCCTCTTTGGCAGTGGGTCAGTTGTCAAAGGAGACACAGCAGTGTAATGCAGTTAGCTGTACACAGTGTGCACAGATAACTAAGTGAAGGAGAAAGAGACATCAGTGCCTGCTCTTACAGAGTTTGTGGTTTTAAGATGGCCCTTCTTAAAGTGTAGTTCTCAAACCAGCACCAGAGGATCACTTGAGAACTTAAGAATACAATTGAGGGCTAGAGATAAGGCTTAGCGATTAAGGTGTTTGTCTGCAGAGCCTGAAGACACAGGTTTGATTCCCCAGTCCCCATGTAAGCCAGGTGCACAAGGTGGCTCATGTGTCTGGAGTTCATTTGCAGTGGCTAGAGGCCCTGGCATGCCCATTTTCTCTCTATATGTGCCTCTTTCCCTTTCTCTCCAATAAATAAATAAAATATATTTGAAAAAAAATGTGATTGACTGGATCAGTAAATCAGAAACACTGAGACTGGGATCCAAAAATCTGTTTTGTCAACTTCTCACCCCAGCGGGTGACTCTGATGAGCAAAATTTGACAGCCACTGCACAAATATAAGGAAACACCCAATATCAAAGAAGTCCCACAAATAAAGTGTGTGATGTGGTGAGTTTTCTGAGATTGTGGCTTCCTTGCCCAATTGGCTGTTTCAGTCTGGGCAATCAATGAGTCATGCGGAGCACCAGTTTCTTCATCTGGGGGTTATAACTCCTTCAATTACTACATTAGAAAAATATTGAGGATCAAAAGAGACAAGATGAGTAAAAACATTATGCAATCTGAAAGCTTCAAATAAATGTAAGTTTTTAGTAAAGCTATATACACAATACCAGGAAGTAGATGTGTTAGAAAGAATCTGTCAGGCTGGAGAGATGGCTTAGTGGTTAAGGAACTTGCCTTCGAAGCCTATGGACTCAGGTTCAATTCCCCAGTACCCACATAAAAGCCAAATATACAAGGTGGAGCATGCATCTGGAGCTCATTTGCAGTGGCGAGAGGCCCTAATGCACCCATTCTCTCTCACTCTGTCTGCCTCTTTTGCTCTCAAATAAAATGAATATATTTTTTAAAAAATTAAAAAGAATCTGTCTATTCATGATGCACATAATAATGGAGCATTTACCATGTCAGGTGTGGTATCCATGGTAAGAAAACAAATAACTTCTGCAACATGCTCTGTTGTTTGGAAGCAAAAACTCTAATTGAGGAACATGGTTCCACAGTTTGTAAAGTGAAGGCAATTCACAAAGGGATTCTAGGCTCTACCCAACAGACTCTAGGTTCCTAAGGGCAGAGTGCTTGTCTTGTTCAGTGCCATATCTTAGTGCCTAGAGTAGCACTGAGCAGATGAGAGTCAACAAAATACTGTGGAAGTGAAGTTGAAGGTGGCCAGAAGTGAGGGCTGTATGTAGGAGGGAAGCCATGTAATAAAATTGAAAGGTAATAAACCAAGCACAAAGCCCATTTAGAAGCCATATTTCCACCTTGAAAGTAATGAAAAATGAAAGTAAGAAGATTAATTCCTGCCCCTTAGTTTGTATCTCTGAGGAAGAAATCTGTTATATTATTTTTAAAAAATATCAAAGAAAGAGCTAGTGAAAGTGTTCTGATCAGGTACTTTCTTAAAATTACTTCTTGTGGAGGTCCTTAACCACAAACCTGAAGAATTGGCATGTCTGAAGAATAAATGACTTCCTGAGGAGCCTTTCAATATTTAGACACTAAAATTATCCTTAGTCCTTATGTCATTAGTTCCATGTTTATTGAATAAATTAATTATTTAATTGATTCCAGTAAGAAATCCTGGCAAATTTTATTCTTGCCTTTGGAATGATAATGACATAGCAGTGGGCTGTTCTGGGCCCTTTCCACCCTGCTCAGTAATGATACAGCTTTGTTGGCAAAAGGCTCATAAAACAAAACAAACAAATAACTCTGCTTTCAATTCCTAATCAAAGTTAGTGGACCCAGATGGAAAGCTTCAAGGACAACTTTTGTTTGTTAGCTCGTCTGCAAATGTGAAGGTTTGAGAATGGCTGAAGGAATGTCACTTGTTAAGGTTCCCTTTTGCAAATAATGAAGTGTCTGTCTCTTGAGCTGATGGCTGAAAATGTTCCATCCACCAGTGACTGATTAGACACACATGTAATTAGTGATTCTCAGTCCAAAAAAAGATGAAATTCATTAATAAATCATTAAGGATTGTGAATTTATATTTTTCCCACTTCCTCTTACCACCCACATACTGGTAGCAAAATAGTCCCTTGCTATTATTTTTAACACAGACTTTGGAAGACTCTGAATCCCTCCAAATAAGCACTGAGACCTCACAACTAAGAAATTATTAATTGTGAGGACTTATATTTTTCCTCCCCAAAGTGGGGGTTGTAAGCCTGTTTTGTTAATGTTTCAAATAACTTCATTGAGAAGGCTATTTATAATTTTTTTTTATTTAAAAACTCATGTCTTATATGTTAAATTTCAATGGCTCTAAATAAGAGGTGGAGTCTTTTAATTGAAATCTGTTTCTCTAAACATCCAGCGCACTCTGGAATGGCCAGTTAATAGCACCTAAGAAATGGGTCTCAGCCTGTCTTCACAGGCCGAATCAGACCCCTGTTGACTAAGAGCAGGATGCCCACAGAGATCGGGGAACTGCCGACTGATTTCAGACCTGCTTCTCGTTCCTCTCCGCTGCCTGTCAAGCAGCCTGTCTGCGGTGCAGTGGCTGTTTCTTGCTCTCGGTGCATAGATGTTCCCTGGCCCTGTTGAATGACGCCTGTTTCTGAGGGCACACTTCCTCCGTGTTTCGCCCACTCCCCTCAACCGCCTGAGCAATCCTTCAAAGACAGAAGATGTGCTGCTGTTGCTTGAATCCAGAGTTGAGAAACCCCCCAGACTGTGAGGGGTTTTCCTTCTTTTTTTTTTTTTTTTTTTTTTTTTTTGGTGGTCTATGCCTTTATTTTGTTTTTTCTTTATTAGTTTTCTATTCTGCAAATGCATGCAGTTTGGTACCATTATTAGGCACATCCGTGACCTACCCCCTCCCCATAGGCCCCTCCTTGTTGAGGTATATGGGTCGTGCATTGTGGAGTTAGCCCACAGTTATTGGGTTTTCCTTTCTTACTATGCACATGAAGACCCAAACACTTCATCAGTCCCTGTGAGCCCTACTTTTAAAGACACCGGGATTTTTCTCTGGTCATTTTTGACTTCTACCCAATTATACATCTGTTGCTTCCCGTAAGCAGGTAGTTTCAACTTAGTCGTGCCCTTTGTATTGGAATAATTATGACAGCCAGGATTTAGCCTTACTACATTGAGAGGAAACGCAGCATCAGGGTTCAGAAAAAATGGGATGTTGAAAGAAGGGAGCTAGTTTCCCAAAAACTGTACCCCTTTGGGGGAAATTGTTGAGGTGAAAATATGCAGAACAACATGAACGAGTTACAATGCAGCCCAATGTGCCACCAGGCTTTGGCTTTGGGAGATTGGTTAGCGACGCTAATACACTGGTGGAATCGCTGGACACATTTGGATTCCGTCATCTCATGTCCAGAACACACTATTCCAAGGATTCCTAGCAAGCTGGTTTTGTTTTGTTTTGTTTTGTTTAATTTTTATTTATTTATTTGAGAGCGACAGACACAGAGAGAAAGACAGATAGAAGGAGAGAGAGAGAATGGGCGCGCCAGGGCCTCCAGCCTCTGCAAACGAACTCCAGACGTGTGCGCCCCCCTTGTGCATCTGGCTAACGTGGGACCTGGAGAACCGAGCCTCGAACCGGGGTCCTTAGGCTTCACAGGCAAGCACTTAACCGCTAAGCCATCTCTCCAGCCCTTATTTTGTTTTTGCTTGTTCCTTCTTCCTCCTCCTTCTTCCTTATTCTTTTCTTTTTCCCCACATCCCCTGTCCCCATCACCTCCTCCCTCCCCTGTCCTTCTTCCTTTTCCTCCTCCTCTTCCTCCTCTCTCTCTTCTCTCCTCCCTCTTTCTCTGTCTCTCTCTTCTCCTCCTCCTCTACCTCCTCCTTTTCCAGAAATATGGATATGTTTTATTGATTGCTCATTTGTTGCCCATTTACAACTTAATGTGAAGAAAAGACTCAATAGAGAGCTAGAGAAATGGCTCAGGGTTTCATACATACTAGCTTAGTACTCTGTTAATGGAGCTATATCACCAGCTTCAAGATGGCTGTAACTATAAATATGTTGCTAAAATTTCTTATACTGATATGGCCATTCAAAATATATTTGCCATGAAGATATTGTGAATAGGTGATGAAAAAATCCTTTTTTTTTTTTTTTTTTTTACTAAGGAAGGCACATTCTTACATCACTGCAAACCCTGTGGGAGTTTGTCCAGCTTCTCTCTCTCTCTCTCTCTCTCTCTCTCTCTCTCTCTCTCTCTATATATATATATATATATATATATATATATATATATATATATATATATATGTATATGTATATATGTATGTGTATATGTGTGTGTGTGTGTGTATGTATATATATCAAGACGTATGAGGAAAGAGAAACATAAAGAAAACTGTGTGGGTTGGGTAATGATTAGACTCATCATTTGAGACAACCTTATAGTATATTGTTCTTGAAAGAAACTTTGTACTGTCTTCATACTACCCCCATGTATATATATATATATATATATATATCTCATAGACAATTTATGTTATCATGGAAACTTTCTTCTAATTCATATGAATACTTAGTACCTCTCACTATCACAAAATTATATATATATATATATATGTGTGTGTGTGTGTGTGTGTGTGTGTGTGTGTGTGTGTGTCTACAACTTGGACTATCATGGAAACTTTCTTATAGTCCTGCTGTCTGTAGAATAACAAAACTCTAGTAAGAGCTTCTTTCATTCCATGATCCTCTTATTGAATCAATATTGTTTCTCATCCTGGATTCATCATTCTTCCCAGAAGTCACTTCTTTTCACCCATCAATTTGGGTACTTCTTCATTAACATTCCCTATACTTTCTTATGACCACTTCCAAGATTTTTGTATCTCAGGCAAGTGTGTTCTTTAAATTTTCCATGTCTGTGACATAGGGAGACTTGTTACAAATGCAGACTCAAGCAGAATGTACTAGAACCTGAATTTTTAATGTGATCTCCAATAACATATATGAACTAAAATTTGGGAAATGTTGGCCTAGATATTTATATGAATGGAATTAAGGACAGTATTATGATCACTATGGAATAAAGTATAAGCCATGGATTTCCTATGCTTGTTTCTATTATTATTGTTTTGGAAAATATTTCTGTTATTATGGGTTAAACACAAAAGATAAGATTGTTACAGCTAGAGTCACATCATTCTGTGTGTCTCTACTGACATGTTGTATGTTTATGCACACATATATTATCAATGTCCTTTGATACATTAGTCTCACATATATGGTTATACAGTTTTAAATATACATTGGTTTCACTTATTAGTATATAATAATCCTTGTTTCCTTGACCACACCACCCTAATGATTATTTAAAAATAATTTCCTAGTGTTGCAGTCAGGTCCACATTGCTGGCAGAAATCACCCAAACAAAAGCAGCTTGTGGGGAAAAAAAAAAAGAGGTATATTTTGGCTTACAGGCTAAGGAGGAAAGCTCCATGATGGCAGGGAAAATGATGACATGAGCAGAGGGTGGACATCACTCCCTGACCAACATCATGTGGACAATAGAAATAGGAGATTGTGCCAAACACTAGAAAGAGGAAACTGGCTATAACACCCATAAACTCACCCCCAACAATACACTCC
Source organism: Jaculus jaculus (assembly GCF_020740685.1). Taxonomy (NCBI): domain Eukaryota; kingdom Metazoa; phylum Chordata; class Mammalia; order Rodentia; family Dipodidae; genus Jaculus; species Jaculus jaculus. The sequence continues at coordinate 41,222,538 of NC_059105.1, read as the reverse complement.
CTCTAAGAGGTGTTAATTCCCAAATCTCAATCAGCTGGGAACCTAGCATTCAGAACACCTAAGTTTATGGGAGTCACCTGAATCAAACCACCACACCTAGGGTTACAAAAATAATAAAAAATAACAATAGGAGCTTCTCTTTGAGGAATGGCAGCCAAGATCCTTGTATTTCTCCTCTCTGAGATAACAAAGGGTAGTATGAAGACAGTACAAAGTTTCTTTCAAGAACAATATACCATAAGGTTGTCTCAAATGATGAGTCTAATCATTACCCAACCCACACAGTTTTCTTTATGTTTTTCTTTCCTCATGAGTCCTGCTAAATGTTTCATTCACCCCAACATTCTACTCCTAAATATGTTCTCCCACTCATTTCCACAGATAATTCATGATATAGTCTTCATTCTTTAAAATAATAAAATTATCCTTGTGACTTACAGGAGAATGGAATAACTTATTCCATATCAATTGCTTTCTTTGTCCTTAAGATGCCTTTGGTCCTAAGCAGAATTTTAAAAATAAATCATTCCATTTGTTAACATACTGATGTTTGTCTTTCATCTGTTTAAGGTTATGAATTCACAGATGTAACACAGTTAATCATTTTGTCAGTGTGGACAAATTATGTATAACAATCTACCAAGATGGTAAATTTAGGACCTTGAGGTCTGTGTGCACCCACTTGCCTGCTCTAACATGATGTGTGTTTCCTTTAAGCTTCACTTAACAGTAACCATTTTCTTTTTCTTCCAGCACTACCTATTGCTCCTTTCTCCTGATGTATGAAAACGTTCACAGCTGTATGCAAGACACATTCATATAACCAAAGAGCTTTTTCATCCCTTTAGAATTGCAGTCAGAGCAAAGAAAAAAGAAATCTGATTTTCTCTGCTCTCTTACCAGGTTAAAAATTCTACAATACCATTGTCTATTCTTGGAAAAATCAGCTAATTTATATATCTGTGAGAGCCCTTGCAAAAGCCATATATTAAAAAAATGTAGGAAAATGGTTTAAAGAGATGGTTTAGTGGTTAAGGTGCTTGTCAGCAAAGCCTAAGGACCCATGTTCAACTCTCCAGGCTCAATGTAGGCCAAACACATAAGATGACACAAGCAAGCAAGGTCACACATGCACACAAAGTGGTACACGCATCTGAAGTTTGATTACAGTGGCTGGAGGCCCTGGTGTGCCAATTCTCTTTCTCTCTCTTAAAAAAAGAGGGTCAAGATGGTGTCCTCCTAACCATGTTTCAACTCCCAGAGTAATATCAGGGAAGCTCTCTGGGGCTCCAGTTTGAGTAGGTCTTTGCAGGCCTCCAGTGGATGGGCTTAGAAGGGCACAGCAAGGAATATGCTGATTCCCACACTCTCAGGTAGCTCACTAGACCCTAACCAAGCATGTAAAAGACCTATATAATGAAAATATAAAAACACTCAAGAAAGAAGTTGAGTAGGACTTGAAAAGATAGAAAGACCACCAGTGCTCCTAGATAGGTAGAATTGATATTGTGAAAATGGCAATTCTACCAAAAGCAATACAGACTTAATGTGACACCAATAAAAATTCCAGGATCATTCTTCACAGAGAGAGAAAAAAAAATGGTCCTAAAATTCATATGGAATGACAGAAGGCCTTGTATATCCAAACATATACTCAGCAAAAGAATCACTTCTGGAGTGATCACCATACCTGATCTAAAGCTATACAACAAAGACATAGTAACCAAAACAGCCTAGTACTGGCATAGAAACAGAAATATAGACCAATAGAATATAACTGAAGACCAGGACTTTAGGTCAAGTAACTATAGCTACTTGTTCTTCTAAAAAGTTGCCAATAACATACACTGGAAAAAAGACAGCATTGTCAACAAATGGTGTTAGACAAGTTGAATAACCATATGTAGAAAAATGAAACTAGACCCACAACTCTCACCATACACAAAAGTCAAGTCCAGATGGATTAAAGACCTCAATATTAGACCTGAAACTCTTTTCCTAATGGCAGAAAAAGAAATGGGAAATAGGAGGAACTCCCCATGATACAGGAGTGGTGAAAGACTTCCTGAACAAAAGCCCAGTTGCCCAGGAAATAACACAATCTTTCAACCAATGGGATCTTATGAAGCTAAAACTTTTTCCCAAACATACCATAATCATAGGCAATAGATTACCCACAAAATGGGAGAAAATTTTGCCAGGTATACAACTGACAGAGGCCTAATATCTAGAATATACAAAGAACTCAAAAAACTAAACAAAAAAAAAAAATCAAGCTACTCACTCTTTAAATGGGGCAGAGAACTGAACAGGCAGTTCTAAAAGGAAGAAATGCAATGGATAACACATACTTAAGAAAACGTTCAGCATCCCTGGCCATCATGAAAATGCAAATTAAAACATCTATGAGATTCCACCTTACTCCAGTAAGGATGTAAAAACATTAAAAAAATCAAATGACAAAGGTTGGTGAGGATGTGGAGAAAGAAGTAGCCTCATTCACTGATGGTGGATTTGTAAGCTTATGTATCCACTATGGAAATCAATATTGAGATTCTTGAAAAGGATCAATACAGAGCTGCCAATAGACCTAGATATTCCCTTTCTGGGCTTTTATCCTAAATTATCCATGCTTCACTACAGACATATTTGCTCAACCATGTTTATAGCTGTTCAATTCATCATAGCTAAGAACTGGAATCAACCCAGGCGCCCATCATTGGCTGAATGGATAATAAAGTTGTGGTACATTTACACAATGGAATTCTACTCAGCAGTAAGAAAAAAAAAATGGCACAATGAAATTTGTAGGAAAATGGACAGACTTGGAACAGATCATACTCAGCAAGTGCCCACAATCACAGAAAGGCAATCGACACATCATCTCGTTCATCTATTGTTCCTAACTTGGATTACCTGGATTACCAGGTGATTACACACCTGGTAGGCAGCTTAAGGTCCAGATGATAGGAATGGAAGGGCTTTGAGGGATGAACATGATGGGGAGTAAACACAAAACTAAACCCAAGATGATCTGGTACCATAGAAACCTTTATCCTAAAGACAAAAGTGAAGGTTTAAAACTTCAACAGAACATGTGGGTAGTACCTGAAAAGAAGGGCCCTGGAAAGGGTGGGATGAAGCCTAACCTTAATTTTTTTTTTTTTCAGCTCTCACCTGTTAACTCCCACTTCCAGAATGTGGTTGCTACCCACAATAAGCTGTTGATCAGAGAGACCTATGAAGTCCCCTAAAGAAGACAGGCTTCTGGCAAAGCATTTGCTTATCTACCTGAGGTAAAAGGTAAGACTCCATTGCCGAAGATAGCCCATGCTACTGGCACAGAACACGGAGTGACCTGGCAGGAATCCAGAAGGGAGCCAGTCCCTGTACAGCCCATCTAGTGCTGGAAAGCACTACATGAGCAACTAGTGGAAAATGGACAAAAACAGTCTGTGCAACCAGGGGTCTAAACTACTCAGAAGCAAAAACCCTGACAATATGTACAGTGGATTTCTGATTGGCTAACAGATCTGCTCAGTGGATCGAAGCCCACATCAGGAAGTGGGATTCAGGTCAGAATCCTCTGGAGAGAAAGTTTATGTTCTCTAAGGTGAAGCTCCCACTAGTCTTTGGCTAAAAGAGGACCTACATCCATCTAAAGAGGCTTATCCCATTTAACCTGTGCTGACTTCACTCTCTGTTGGAGAATCTGTTTTTTCTTTTCAGAAGGAAGCAAGACCTAAGGAGATAAACCATCCCTTGCACTTCAGCCAAACCCAAGCTGAAAGCACAGGGGAATGGGGGAGATGAGCAAAAATATAGCTTCTATGGTAAGCCTGACAACCAGCTCCAGGGTGAGAGAGACAGATGCTGAGTATACTCAACACCCACCGAAGCAGAGAGCCAAAGGCTCCTAACAGCTCATCACTGAAGTAGACTTATAATACACCAAACATGCTCAGGGAATTTTGTGGAAGAAGACACAGAAAGATTGTAAGAGTCACAGGTTAAGACATAATGCCCAGAAGCATTGCCTTCCCCCAACAACTAATTGCAGCTCCCACAACACATAACCCACGACCCCAAGGGGAATAACTGCAGCCCCACTGAGGAGGGCCCCTACCAGAAGGAGAGCAAGGACAAGGGAAAGCATGGTATCAACTAATGATGTGTCCATACTAAATAAGCCCATAATTAATGAAATTAGAAAAAACAAAAATAGATAGAAGGGAGGAGCCGAGGATAAAGAGAATTGACAATAGAGCTGGAAAGATGGCTCAGCGATTAAGCTGTGCTTGTCTACAAAGCCTAAGGACCCATGTTTGACTCTCCAGGTGTCACATAAGCCAGATGCACACAGTGATATGAGCATGCAAGGTTATGTGCACACAAGATGGCACAGATGTCTGGAGTTCAATTACAGCGGCTAGAGGGCCTGGCATGCCAATTCTTTCTTTCTCTCTTTCTCTCTCTCTCATGCTCTCACATAAAAAAAAAGACCATTCTGTTGGGGTTGCCTAAAAAACAAACAAACAAACAAAAAGCTGATGGACAATAGATGAATTGGGATAAAAGGTACATATGAATTGCTTTTGTGAGACCAAATATAACCATTTTAAAAAAAAGGCCCAGGCCTGACTTAGATAGAGAACTAGCCGGCCACTGTGCTGACCTTTTGCTTCTGTAAACTTTGCTTTCTTAATTGCTGCCTTTCCCCCTAATGTTTCTGAGGAATCTCCACTTCAAGGACAATGCAGATGACTTCATCTGCCTGGAGTGCCCCTAGCTCCTGCCCCAACTTTGCCTGCTGAAACCCAAGCCAATCAGAACTGTTTAAATCAACCAATCATGTATCTATCCCCTACTTCTTTGTTTGAATTCCTATATGAACCCCTTCCCCCAAAAGAAAGGGGCTCTCTCCCTCACTACCACTGTGCCAGACTGTGGGGACGGAGCCCAGACCTAGGCTTGCAATAAAGAAGCCTGTTGCTTTTGCGTTCGGGTGTCTCTGCTTCTGTGGCGGTTCTCTGGGTGACTCCTGGGTGACCAGGGGTCTTGGCTCCTGATCAGGGGTCTTGGCACAACGGTTTTATGAATTGACTTTTATTTTTGCAGTTTTCTGTAACTTTGAAATTGCCTTAAAATAAACATTAATTCTCTTTTCAAAAAAGCCCAGTATGTTGAGATAACCTTAAAAAAGTTTAGAAAAATACATTCACAATTTTGTTTTGTATTTTTTTATTGACCACTTCTATACTTACAGATAATAAATCATGATAATTCCCTCTCTTTCCCCACTTTACCCTTCACAAATCCACTCTCCATCATATCCCCTCCCTCTCTCTGTTAGCCTCTCTTTTATTTTGATGTCATCATCTTTTCCTCCTATTATTAGGGCCTTGTGAAGGTAGTACTAGGCACTGTGAGGTCATGGATATTGAGGTCAGTTTCTGTCTGGATGGTTTTATCATAGGCAGTGTGGTGGTTTGAATAGATGGCCCCCAATATGTTCAGTTTTTTTATTTGTTTGTAGTTTACACCTGCAGCCACCTGGCTGGAGGCGGTGTCACTGGGTGGATTTTAAGGTGTGGTGGTGGGTTTCAAGTTTCAATCTAAAGATGTGCAAAGTATGCCTAGCAGGAGTTCCTGGAGTGTGCTGTACTGTGTGGCTTTTGGCTTGTGCTTCTTTTCTCTCTCTCTGCTTGGACCTGTGAAGGCAGGCCAGCTTCTTCTGCCATTATGGAACTTCCCCTAGATCTGTAAGCTTCAATAAATATCCCTTCCTTCGTAACTGTGCCTGGTCTGGAAGTTCATCTCAGTGAACCTGAAGCTGTCTGCTACAGGCAGTCTTACCCTTTCTTTGGATCTTTCATTCTTTCCACCACCTCTTCTGCAATGGATCCTGAGCCTTGGAAGATGTGACAGAGATGTTACAGTGCTGAACACTCCTCTGTTACTTCTTCTCAGCACTATGGTACCTTTTGGGTCATCCCAGGGGTCACCACCCTCTGAAAAGAGAAGCTTCTCTAACCAAAAGTGAGAGTAGCATTAATACGTGGATATGAACATTAGGTAAAGTGCTTACAGGACAGTTTCATAAGCATAACATATGCAGTTAGTCAGAGAAGAGCACACATTACACTCCTAATGCTCGTGAGCTCCACCACCATATGCTTTTGATTAGGTTTTCAGTATCAGGCATGTGTTTCCTCCATAGAATAGGTTTCCAGTTCAATTGGAGAGCAGTTGGTTCCCCTTATAACAGACCTGCCACTATTGCACTCATTTGGTCTTTTGGCCTGGTTGACCAAATTTGAGGCTTGCAGTGTCTGCTGTTTTTATTGTTGATGACTTTTCTCTCCCATAGGTCTGTGTGTAGTACAGATTTTTCATCTTTCTGTCCACTGGGCTACAAGGAGGAAGGTCCCAGCTTAGGCCCAGCTAGAGTTCACAGTGACCCTGCAGCTCCTGCAGGTGGAGTCTTCAGCAATAGGGTCTTACCATCTATTTCTGGAGGGAAAACAAGAGGCTTGCCAATAACCTGTAATGAATAGAGCACTGATTTTTTAAAGTACTAAATGAGGCTGGATACAGTATAATATACCTACACTTCTAGCACTTAGGAGGCTGAGGTGGAAGAATGCAAGTTCTAGGCAAGCCTGGACTTCATAGCAAGACTTGTTTCAAAAAAAAAAAAGTATCAAATTATTAATAGTTTGTTCAAATATATTTTTTGATGGCTCCGCTAATTACCTTATTTGGTGGCCATTTTCTATTAAATTGCATTAAATCACCTAAGAACTTTAGAAGAAATAGTGAAGAAAGCACTATACTTTGACAGAATTGGATCATTAATTTTATTTATTTATTTATTTTTCTTAGAGACATTGAGAAACAGAAGGAGAGAGAGAGAGGGCCTCAGCCACTACAATCGAACTCCAGACACTTGCACCACCTAGTGGGCATGTGTGACCTTGCACTTACCTCTCCTTTGTGGGTCTGGCTTATGTGGGATCTTGAGAGTTGAACATGGGTCCTGAGGCTTTGCAGGCAAGCACCTTAAACACAAAGCTATTTTTCCAGACCAGATAATATTTTTTTAAGTAGTGCAATGTTGTAAAATATGTAATCTGCTGATCTTTTCATATTAAAGATCTGAACTAAGTAGACATTCTCACAAAATACTATTTATATCTCCTAAAAATATAGTCACTTCCTGATTTCTACCAGCAATCCAAGGCCAGTAAGAGTAACAGGAATTTTCATGTTCAATCACAAATACTTACTGATTTCCTTTGTAATATTCTCTCATGGCCAGCACATAGTCACATGGTCATCATCCTCTATAGTCTTCAAACATTAGTACTCTTATGAGTGCTGGGCTTACCTTTGATATTTCTGTACACTAAGAAGATGATTTACACCTTATTGATGGTATTCATTCTAATTTAACACAACATTACTTGTTTACTACCAGGCATATATGATACTTTTTAATTTTTCTATAAGTAAAAGCTTCCTGCTCACCTCTTATTTGAAATAAATATGAAAAGATAAGAATCCTACCACTGAAAATTGGCTTAGGCAGTGAGAGATTTTATCTAAGAGGAGGATACAGCAGTGGAAAGCACTTTGAACAGAATGCATTTAACTGTGATGATGATGAAAAGCAGGGAAGGAGAAAGCTTGCCACTGAAATTCAGACATCAAATGAACTTGTTCATAGAAATTTAATCACCACCAGTGTTCTATAAAAAAAATTTAAAGAAGAAAAAGTGACAAAGATTTGAAATAACTGAAGGAACACTACTTATTCCAAGACCCCAATGACAGGACTCTAAAACTTGAAACCAGCAAGTACAACACTTACATGGGTTTAGTATTGAATTCTTTTAGCTTTTAGCTTTTGTACATTTGCAACATCTTGTTTTGCCTTGTTTTAAACAATGTTTTTGCTACTCAGAGAATACTAGATTGACAGCTTTTATTTTCTTTTATGAATTCCAAGATGTTGTTCATTGTCTTCTTGCTGGCATTGCCTCTAATGAGAAATCTGATGTCATCTCTACCTCTCTTCCTCTGTATTTAACATGCCTTTTTTCCACTAGCTATTTCTTGGGATTATCTCATTTACTGCTTGTTTTGAGAAATTTGATTATGATGTGCCTTGACGTTGTTTACTCTTGTATCTTTTGCTTGGAATTTACTTAAATTTCTTTTTTTTTTTTTAATTTTTTTTGTTCATTTTTTATTTATTTATTTTAGAGCAACAGACACAGAGAGAAAGACAGATAGAGGGAGAGAGAGAGAATGGGCGAGCCAGGGCTTCCAGCCTCTGCAAACGAACTCCAGACGCGTGCGCCCCTTGTGCATCTGGCTAACGTGGGACCTGGGGAACCGAGCCTCGAACCGGGGTCCATAGGCTTCATAGGCGAGCGCTTAACCACTAAGCCATCTCTCCAGCCCTACTTAAATTTCTTAAATGCATGAGTAGCCCTGTGTTTGATTGGTCCTCATTAAGTTTGGTTAGTTTGGGGCAATTATTTCTTCAAATATTTTTCTACCCAACACCTTTAATTTTAGGACTCAAATTACTCATATTTTAGCTCATTTAAATTTTTTCCACATAGATCTTTGATTTTTTTGATAGATTCAATTATTATGCCTTCAAGTTACTAATCATGTTTCTTATAATTATACATTATAATAAGAGCACTCAAAACAGTAAGTAGTGAGAAACCTAGGATCACCATGTTTTCTTCCTGTTTCTCAAGGAACACTTTATTTTGTTGTTAGTTATCTGAGACTTAACTGTTGTTTTCATGCATTTTGTCTGGTATTCTTGTGTGCTTCAGGAGGGAAGGTAAATGAATATTGTATCCATGTCTTGGCAAGAAGCTGAAGCCAGAATTTTGTGAAGGTACGGGCATACCTCGATCTTGGAGATGGCATTATATTAAGTTTGAAGCATTATCCTTGCAGATAGATGTAGCATATATATTAAATCAACAGCTATCATATATATCCCTCATACATAGATGAAAAGGGCATGAAAATCAAAGGGGGATAAGTAGGATTAGATACCATTGTTGGTAACCCATTAGAGAATTTGTTTTCCCATTCCTACATACCTGACCTGTGGCAGTTTAAACATGATGTACATTTCTATCAGGGTACATAGCAAAAATCTCTCAAAATTTTCAACTTCACCCCCACCACACACACACACACACACACACACACACACACACACACACATACCAGCATTCATAAAAAATATAACATGGTTCTGGTGAGAGTACATGGCCATCTTCAGGATTTTCATAAACTGGTCAGGCTATTCCTTCTACACTAGATGCAAGAAAGAATTTTCTTAGCAAATATATAATGCCCTTAGGTCATTCTTCATACTTCTCTTCCTAATTTCATAGTAAACAAAAAGAGTGTGGGTTCTTTGGTCCTCCCTCTAGGCTGGCCTCTGTCCCCCCAAAGCATCTCAGGCAACCATGGTGGTAAGCATGAGAGAATCTCTCTGGAGACAGTTTTGGTGAACAGCTCTCTACTTATTGTCAGGGAAATGGGTTTATAAGCAGTTGAGGGTCCTAAGGGTATTGGATGTACAAGTTTGCTTGCTGGTGCCTAATTAGCACATGGGGACATTCATTCCAGCACATAGGCAATGGTACAGAGGGACGGACATGGCAAGGTGCTGGCTGATACCATATAAGGAGTTTCCTAGGCAACTGGCCAAAGGCCACAGGTTATGAGAAAATCCTAAATCTTATCTGAATGTCCAGATAGCCCATGCTTGGAGAGGGAGTGGCCTTATTTCCTGCAGATCTCAGAATCCAAGATTTTGTCTGGGGGTCCAGGCTCACTGTGACCCCCAAGAATGGGGGAAAGGATCCTGGCTCACTGCAACCTCAGAGAATGGGGAAAGGAGCTCCCCTGTCTGTCAGTTCCAGGTAGATATGACTGGCGGTTCTGGCTGCTACATCTTCATAGCCTGGGGCCTTTGTCAGACAGCTTAGGTTTGCTTTAACACAGGGCCCTGCCTATGTCCAACAAAAGAGTAGTCAAGATTTTAGAAAATCAAGGTAATCATGGACTTAAGATCCATTAGGAATAAGAATATAGTTCTAATGATTTGGTGTTAAGTTGGATATGTGCTGTGAGAAAAAGATCAGATTGAGAGAAGACTACAAGATTTCTACCCTAACTAGCTAGAAGGATGGAGTTGTCATTTTCCAAATTAGAAAAGACAGGGAAAGGTAAGTCGGTTTCAGAGAGAGAGAGAACCACAAGTTTAGTTTGAGATAGCTAGTGGATAACTAAATAGATCTTTTAAGGAGACAATTGGATATGGAGTGAAGTTCAGCAGGTGGTTACAAGTAGAAGAAAATATTATTTAAAATAGACAAGGAGAGGTTTTTGAGTGCTTCTTGGGCTTTGAGAAGATAGAGCTCTCTCAAGTAGTTTAAGGCATGCCATATTTGGGAAACCAGAGCTCATCTTCTTGTGGTATCTGCCCCTGATTTGTTACATCTGCCCTCCTATTTTCCCCTTCACAACCTCTCCCTTTTCTTTCACCTCTTACCACCCTTGACTTTTCAAGAGAAATATTATAAATATTCTTTCAAGCAGTATTCTTTGCCCATTTTGGGTGTCTAAGAAGGCCTGTGGTGATGGATAAAATCCAAGGAATTTTTCTAAGAAACAGAACTTGGGCTTCCTAGGGCATAGTGTCATTCAGTGTAGAACGAAGCTCATTCAAAGGCAAAACAAAAGCCTCAAATTCTCTTCTGGTAGAATATCCTTTGTTCCTCACTATTTATTCACAGCTCTACAGATCTGATGCCATCTCTTGGAAATTCCAGTGAACTACTGGGAGGTTTCCATGTGAATCCATGGTCACCTGGTCTTTGCACACCAGTCCATTCGTGAAAAGACTGAGAGTCTGAAAGGGGTTTTAAATCCTGAGCTATAAAATAAAGCCTGGCCTAGATCATTTCCAGGGACCTTTCCAACTTTGCAATTCTATTAACTATAAAATAATTTAAATGGGTCAAGAAATTTCAATGTTAATTTGAACCAAATGCAAAACTAGGCATCGTTTATATCAAGCTCTGATTATAATCATCTAAGAACTGGATTAGCAACCAGAAGTTTCTTGGCATTCTTAGCATCACCAACAATGACCTTTTAGCTCTGGCAAGGAGTCAAAACTATAGTCTCTAAAGGAATAAGTAAGATGGCATTTACATACTTAAGGGAGTACTTTAATATACTAATTCAATTTATTAAAATGTTTGTACTTTGTTATAATTCTTGCATATTAATTGTAGATATGTATATTGCTAGGCTTCACTGTGATATTTCCATATGTGTACACATGACGTTTTAATAGCATCCATCTTCGCAGCTACCTTGTCTTATCCTCCTCTCACACCTCATCCTGCTTCCCTCCCTCTTTTCCAGTCCATCTAGTACTTTCAAGTTGTCAGCTGTTTTTAAATTCTAGTATCACTTATGAGAGAAAACATGTGACATTTATCTGTGTGCATCCAACTTACTTCACATAATATGATGACCTTTGGGTCTATCTATTTTCCTAATCATAGCATGTCTCTTCTTATTTTAACTGAATAAAAACCCATTGTGTATATATTTTTGTTCCATTACTGATTCATCTATTAATAGACAGCTGGGCTGATTCCATAGTTGCCTATTTTGAACAATGCTGTGATAAACAGGAGTATCCAGGTATCTCTGTCATATGCTGCCTTTTATCCTTCACATGTATGCACTGGAGTGAAATAGCTGGACCATATATGCTAGGTCTGTGTCTAGTTTTCTTCAGAGCTTCCATACTGTTTTCCATAGGAGCTGCTCTAATTTACATTCTCATCAACATTGCTCTTTCTGTTGGGGGAGTCTTCTCAAGATTATATTTGTTTGTTCCATTTAATTGTCTAATTCAGCAAAGCATAAGTAGAGCATCAATACTGGGAGTTATTATTTAAGCTTATGAGGTTGAATTTCCATCTGATTCACAGAAACACTTCTGGCTTTTTATTGTGAAGGACAAGCAAGGATGCCAAAAATGTCCTGACTCTGCACGGAGTTGGTTATTTAAAAAAAAATTAACATTCTATAAATATCAATCACTGAACCAACTTTTAAAAATAAACTAATTTATTCCAGCAGAGAGTGGAAATTATTTTTATTAATATTAAAATGAATCCTCTCCCATGATAATAACTGTTAATACAATATACTAAGAATAACCTCATGTTTACTTGTACATGGGAATTTCTGAGAACTATCAGAAAGAATCACTGGGAAAAGCTAGGCAAAAACAGGAACAGAGGGGGAGGAAACCATTTGACAAGGTTAGTTTTCTCATGTAGAGTTAAACTGTAAGTCTAAATAATTCCAGTGAAACTAGAAAACTTGGCAAGAATGAAGAAAAGCTCAAACTGCATATCTTGGATATTCAGCTAAATATTATAGCAGGGTGAGTTTTCTACATTATTTTTCCACACTTTCCAATGGTATAAGTGAATTTTTACACAGCTCTCATACATGAGCAGAAAGCAGAAGAGACTGGAATAGCAGGAGGCAACTATTTTTTTTTAAGTAACCATTGATACTTTCCATTCTCTGCTTCTGAATTGGGGGATAAAAACCACCTTCATTACATATCTTTATAAATAAATTTAAAAGCTAAGTTCTTAACAAGAAAAAGAGCTTTAAACCAAATTAGAACTACTCTTTTGATCACATAGCTTACCATTTAACAATCACCTTCTGAATTTCCACTAAATAAATAGGGTGTCAGTTTATTAAGAATACATGCATAGATTATATTTATGTGGAAAGGTATACATTTGACTGTGAAAATCAAAACAGAAGTAGCAGATGGTTCTGCTTCAACCCAAGAGACCTCTCACTGAGACAGCTGAGAGCAAAAATCTCTTCATCCAGCATCAATATATGATAGTTGGAATACCTGCCTCTATTCACATTTAATTCTGAGAACATAAGAAGATAAAGGGTGGATGTATACAAGTTGACAGTCAATCACCAAGATACCAACCATCTTCCATTCATTTGTGCCAAGAACAATGATATGGTCAGATGTATATTTCTCATTAGCAATAGAGACTCATTTATACCCAAAGCTATCCTTCAACCTAAGAATAAAATCTCTTGCTTTCACATTTTCAGGAAACATACACATGCCTCTTTTAAGAAAACTTTGTATTGGAATTAAAATTTAACGGTATATGATAAGAGCATTTGTTCACATTTCAAACAATATGATATAACAAAAGAAATTTGAATCATTTACTTGCAGCATAACAATTTATCATTCTATGTATAAAGGTCATATCTCAACTGACAAACTTTTTTGTCAATGACAAGACAAGTGAACTTAAAGGTGTATGTTCACCCTTCCTTTCTAGCCTTACTGGAATACCATTTTCACTTAAATCACTGTGGAACAAATAAAGATCAATTCTGCTCTTGGTTCACCAAAAACCATAGTTTCTTGTAGTGCACTTAAGGAGGCACTATTTGACCACTTAGAGAAAAACTGATATGTACCTAAATGTATTGTAAAGGTAGTTGATGTTATTAGTACTCTGAGAACTGTGGATAAAAGTGCATGCACAGCTGATGAACATTTTCTCTTCTGATAGGAATGCAACTGAGTTATATGTGAATCTTTAGTTAATATTTATAAATAGACAACAGTGGCAGATACTATCAGTGCTTTACCCACTTTCTGATTACTTCATAATGATTACCAAATAAACAGATCTGAGGCAGCTCACTAGGCCCCCAGCACACAGGGCCTGATCCCAGATGTGGGAAGATTGCCAGCCAGGGAATAAGACAGCATCAAGCGGCTCAGTTGGCTCCCAGTGCACAGGCTCCAACAGGAAAGTGGTGGATTGACCAAGAAAAATTAGACTAAGTGAGATTACTCAGGCCCAGAAAGAAAAATGTTGCATGTTCACTCTCATATGCAGATCCTAAATTGGAACAGTTTGACTTGTTTGTATGTTATAGTAAGCATCAGTACCAGTGGTCAGGAAGCTAGAATGAAGACTGGGGAGAGGAGAAAGAGGGACAGTAGACAAGCAAATACAGAAGTAGAAAAGTTTAAGTGGGGCAGAATATATCAAAGCTAAAGACAGAATGAATGAGTGCCATATAAATCTACTTCGTTAGGTAATTTAAAAGACTTTTTTTTTTCTTAATAAGAAGGAGAATGAGGAGGATAGGAGACATAGCTTGGGCAGAAATAGTCTCCTGGGGAAGAAAAATCTTTATGCTAAAGCCATGCATTGTTGCAAGAGAATCACAGTGCTATGCCAGCGATGGGTGACTCCCTCCCCAGACACACACAATGAGCTGTTGGTCAGGGAGGCTCATGAGGCCCCCAAAACAACACAGGTTATTGACAAAGCATGTGATTACCCACAAGAATAAGATGATATGACCCATCGCTGAAAAAAACACAGACTGAGGTCATAGAATACTGAGAGAAAGAAATCAATCTGTAACTGAGATGGGAAACATTTCCATGCCAGACACCTGCCATTGTACTGGAAGGTTCTATGTTAGATGCTGGGGGAATGTTGTAATTACCTTTGTGTTACTGGAATAAAACACCGAACGAAAATCAACTGATGAGAGGAAAGGCTTTATTTTGGTTTACAATCTCAAAGAAAACCCTTATGATGGCAGGGAGCAAAGACTAGACATCACTCCTGGCCACCACGGGTGGAAGAAAGCAGTACGAGAGTGAGTTAGTGTTGTTGGCTAATAAAACATAAGGCCTGCCCTCAGTGTCATCCCTCCTCCAGCAAGGCTCTATCTCCCAAATTCCCACCAGCTGGGGACCAAGTACTCCAAAGCACCTGAGTTTATGGGGGACATCTGAGTCAAATCACCATATTCCATCCATGGCCCCATAAACTCACAACCATTTCAGCATAGAATGCATTCAGTCCAACTTTAAAAGTATCCATTAGGGCTGGAGAGATGGCTTAGCAGTTAAGCGCTTGCCTGTGAAGCCTAAGGACCCCGGTTCGAGGCTCGGTTCCCCAGGTCCCACGTTAGCCAGATGCACAAGGGGGCGCACGCGTCTGGAGTTCGTTTGCAGAGGCTGGAAGCCCTGGCGTGCCCATTCTTTCTCTCTCCCTCTATCTGTCTTTCTCTCTGTGTCTGTCGCTCTCAAATAAATAAATAAATAAATAAAATTTAAAAAAATTAAAAGTATCCATTAATTTCCATCAATTTCTACAAAGCTACAATGTTGAGAAGTCCAAAGTCTCATCTAAAACCATCCCTTAACTGTAAAATCAAAACACTAGTTAAATGCACATAATGAAACAAAATAAACATTCCCGCTGAAAAGGAAGGCATATCAAGAAAATACTGGAGCAATGCAAGTAGAAAACATGCAGGGTAAACATCAAATCCTGTAGCTCCATGGCCACAAAGAGCCCACAAAAAAATCTCTATGTTTCCAATTCCTTCCCTTAGGCTGTGCTGCTTATAGCCAGGAAAATATCCAACTTGAGCCAGAAGTTCTCCTTTGCAGCTGGTCTACATGCCTAGCCCCTTCAAAATCCTCAGGTTTCCGCAGTAATGCACAGCTCATGCTATGGTCACCCATGGCCTCTATTCAAGGACTATGGCCCTGTTTGCCATTGCCTAGGGGCCATCTCCAAAAAAAAATCACATTGTAAATCCATGACCCTTTCTTTGCTGTATTTTTTATGTTCCACAGTCCCATTGGGCTACCAAATTTATTAATCTAGTAGTGAATAAAGCCAAATTTGAAGAGCAAGAGAAACCCCATCAGCATCCTTCCTACTGTTCAATACAGAACAGGTAGCCAAATCCTCACTGGTGGTAATTTCTCAAACAATTTATTTTATTTATTCTTGTGCCATATACTTCTGCTCATACCAATACATTTCTTAAAAATATAACCTTGCTCAATTTTCCACGACACAGGAAGAACATAGGCAGCCTCTCACACAAAATGCCTCTAGCCCAGTCCAGGCAATACTCTTCTTCCCATAAAAGCCCAAGCCTCAAGCATAGAAATCTGACTGCCTGGCAGCAGAGGAACCAGCCCTCCTGCAGCAGCTAAGGCCCAGGTGAAACCACAGAGGAACTGGTAAGATGAGCAAGAGTGCTGCTTTCATGGCGAGCCTGACAACCTGAACCAGAGTGATGGATTCAGACACTGAGGATACTCAACATGCACCAAAGCAGAAATCCAGAATCTTCTGACAGCTCATCACTAAAGTAGACTTAAAGCACACCCACCAAAGCTCAGGGGATTTTGTGGAAGAGGGGGTGAGAATAATGCAAGACCCATAGGGTAGGAGGAAATATCCAGAGACATTTCCCCTCCCCTCCCACAAAATGACTGATTGCTGTTCTCACAACTCATAACCCACAATTCCATGATGAATACCAGCAATCCCCCTAAGAAAGGCCCTAAGTTGGGTGTGGGGAGGGAGGAGGGAAATGATGCTACCAACATATGATATGTCTATACAAAGTTTCTACTTAGTAATGTACACCTTTTTAAAACAAGCCACAGTTCTTTCTACATTTAGGTCTTTAAACATTAGGTCTTTAAACAGAATAGTTCTTTAAGCCCTACTTACAGCACCACAGTCATATCTTAGTCCAAAGTTTTAAATCTTTCCATATTCCTCTGTAAATCAGTTCCAAAAGATCGAAAGTCACCCAGCCAGGTCTCTAGGACTAACAACCTAACTCTTCTGGTACCAATTTTCTGTTGTTACTTTCATATTGCTGGGACAAAACACCCAATGAAAAGCAGCTGGTGGGAGGAAAGAATTTTTATAGTCTCAAAGGGAAACTTTATAATTTCAAGGAAAAGTAGAGTAGAACTTAGACATCACCCCTTGCCACAGCATGTGGAAGAAAGCAGCAAGAGAATGAGCTGAGTTAGCACTGACAAGCTGGGTTGTCTAATAAACCTCAGGGTTCTCCTCTTCTCCAGCAAGGGGCCACCTCCCAAACTCCTACAAGCTGGGGATCAAACACCACCCCCCCAAAAAAACATATGAGTTTATGGAGGACATCTGATTCAAACCACCACAAGGAGAAGAGTCATTTAAAGTTTGAACAAGCAGTGAATCCTGCAAGCTAGAGATTAACCAGCCAGATGTACTCAATGTACAATAGTGGTAACCAATGGAAGTTGTGGGAGTAATCAAATGCTCTCTGACTGGATGAGACTCTGTTCAGTGGGAAGGAATTCACACCTGGTACTGAAAATCAAGTTAAAAAAACTAAACTAAAATTTAGAAGTTAATAGACCCCCTGTCCTTTGGCCAAACAGAAATGTTAAGGCCATAAAAAAGCCTTCAAAATATGTATGTTTAACCCCTTTGATTAATGATATTCACAGTTTTGGTTAAAGAACCTTCTTGGGCTGGAGGGATGGCTTAGCAGTTAAGGCATTTGCCTGCAAAGCCTGAGGACCCAGGATCAATTCCCCAGGACCCACCTTAGCCAGATGCACAAGGGGACACATGCGTCTAGAGTTTGTTGTCAGTGACTGGAGAGCCTGGTGCACCCATTCTCTCGCTTTGTCTCTCCCTCTTTCTCTGTTAAATAAATAAATAAACCCTCTTTTTATAGATTGTAGCCCAAGACTCATCAAAATTACAATAAGAGAAAGCCCAAGTCTTAGCAATGAACAAATCATCCCTGTCACACCCATCAGGACTAAGGAAACATTATTGAGGTAGTCACAGAAATAATATAAGTGCTATTCTGATTGCTAGCCAGAGAACTGTCTCTACGAAGATAGTGGTAGACACTGAGGAGACTTAAAACTCATTAAAGGAGAAAATGAGAAGCCATCACCAGCTGAAGGCTAAATAAGATGACTCTTTTGATGTCCTCCAAGGCTCAGGGGCTATTGTAGAAAAAGGGTGGAAAGAATACAAGAACCACAGGATGCATAGATGTGCTTGTGGGCACTGTCCTCCCAACATAAACTTACCAGTACACTCATTACCCCACATTGGTTACTGATACCCCCTCAACGTTTGGACATGGGGGATGAAGGAGGGCAAAAGCAACAAGACAACAAAGCAGAGTAAGGACTACTATGAAAGAGGAGAGTCCTCAGGGAGAAAGGGACAAAAAAAGAGATGAATGCATAGGAACATGATCAAATCACTATAATCATGTATGTTAGTCATATATGTTCTCAATTTTAAAAAAAAAAAAAGCTCTTCATGTGCTTTGACTACGTCACAGCCACAACCTGTGTTTCCTTGTTGCCTGGCTGCCCTACTGCCAGAATTCTTGTTTGTCTGTATGTACAAAGAGCCAGAAGTATTTGGACTCATGTCACCTCAACAATAGCACTTACATTTTGACTAATTGTGGCAGGATAATATCCTAATTTCCTTTCCCTTAATTGAACCACTTCAAAGTATACATACTGTTTGCTGAGGTTTCTGAGGAACTAAGCTAGTTATCCTCTCTGAAACTTTGCTTAATATGAGCCTACTGGTGGCATCTTTCCCTTCTTTCTCACTTGCCCCCATTCCTTTACCAGTTTTTCCTAGAAAGATTTCTTAATAATCCTCTTCTGGGTGGCTCCAACTCAGGGCCTAATTCTAGACAATGCTACCTGCAGCAGCCTATACTAGATGTGTGCATAGGAAGGAACCTTTCCAAGGAGACTCTGAAGTTGCATCATCAGCTGATCAGATGCTCACAGAAATCTCATTGTTAGAGTAATCAGGTGATCATAATCTGTGACATACTATACTATGACACTTGATAAGAGGACCTTGATCTGTGAATTGGTAGTGGGAAATGGGAAAGAAGAAGGGAAAGGAAGTCATCATAAACTGTATTCCTTCCTCCCTATGGGCTGCTAAACCCATGACTACAGTTAATGGTCACCATGGTTCAACTAAAAAGGTACAGTGTTGATATAGTATAAAGATTTGTGCCCTGTCCTCTAAATTAATCTTGAAATGCAATCACTTATGCTTATTTGTGAAAGAATGAATTACTTAGCAAAAATACTGTGTCACCTAGGTTACATGCAATGGTAGGTGCTAAGAGAATATGGAATATGGCACAGGAAAAACCTTTAGGACTCTAGTCTAAATAGAGGATGGTGGTCAAAATTCCTTTTCTTGTAATGAAGAGGCTATTGATATGGAGGTACTCTTCCATGACTCAAGACTTAAACACCTGACAGAAACCAATCTTAACACACTAATATAGTTCCTAAAAGGCTGGGAAAATTATATCACACATTAAAATAGAATTAGAGTTGATAAGCACATCGGTTTATGAACTTTTTTCTTTATTCACTGGTCTGCAATATAATAGCCATCATGGAAGAAATGACCATCTTCTAATTTCCAGTTTTTAACTTTTCCAACATTGAAAATTAGAAGCAATAGGCTAGAATGGCAGTGTTTAATATCATTTCAAAGATTTAATGAGGGCTGGAGAGATGGCTTAGTGGTTAAGGTGTTTGTCTGCAAAGCCAAAAGATCCCAGTTCAATTATCCAGGACCCACATAAGCCAGATGCACATGGTAGCACATGCATCTGGGGTTTGTTTGCAGTGGCCGAAGGCCCTGGCATGTCCACTCTCCCTCTCTCTCTCTCAAATAAATAAATAAAATATATTTTAAAAAAGATTTAATGAATTATGGAATTGGATTTTCCATAACATTCCTCCTCAAATCACCAATCAAGTACCCTCAAAGAAGATCAAGTGGGGCAGATCTTCACTGTGAAGCCTACCCACTTTTCTCAGTTCTAACTCAAAAAGTATAACTTTTTCTGTCCCCCTTTCTATCACTTGGAATACTGGCCAAAATTCTAAGCATGATTGCCAAGACACTCCAGGCTTTCTCACTGTTTCCTCAATAAAAATCATCTTTGCTTTACTTTAAAAAATGAAGCGGATCATGCTAGATGACAGGGATCACTGAAAATTTAACCAAACTGCAGTGACCATAATATATTTACTACAGCAGATCAACACTGCCTCTAGTATTTGGCATGCAGCTATGCATCTGGCTAATGAATTATTTCCAACACTCATCTATAAGAAATGCTAGAAGCAGTTTTCATTCACTTGGAATAAACAACAGTGTACATTCATGATCTTATCCTGAGACTGTTAATTTTCTTGCACACTAATGAGTAGCCCTGAAAGACTGAGTAAAGGCAACACTTTCCATTAGAACAGACTCTGGACAGCTTATCTGGTCATCCACTTTGGGGGAAGAAAGAAGTCTAAGGCAAATCTATACATAAGCTCCTGTCCAGTGGAAAATAAGTTAAGTAGTTGACTCTGAACCATGAAGGAGAAGATCAATGCAGAGGAAAAGAAATCCAAATAAAAGTCATGTGGATATACACATATGCATATGGGAGTAGACAACATGTGTTCCACACAAATGTACCCACAAGAGACATCCCATGTAGGGTATTCACAACATAATGAATAAGAAAGATTACCATGGGATTTTTTTTTATAATCATGGAAAATGTTAATAAAAATTTAAAAATTTAAAAAAAAATCTAAACAAAAAAAAGAAAGATTCATCTGGAACATGTTAAGTAACCTCTGCTCAAGAGAAGAGAAGAGAAAGGAAGGGAAGGGAGGGAAAGGGAGGTGAGGGAGGGAGAGAGGGACGGAAGGGAAGGGAAGGGAAGGGAAGGGAAGAGGGGAATGGAGGAGAGGAGAATAGAGAAAAGGGAAGAGGAAGAGAGAGAAGGAAGAGGAAAGGAGAGAAGAGGGAAGGGAAGGAGAGAAGAATAGAAAATGTGGAGATTCTTCATGAACCTAATAGCGAGGACTCCTCTCACAAGAATGACCTAGCTACAGCAACTGCTCAGAGTGCATCCTGTCACACAATGGGAATGGAATGAGCCTTGGATATTGTGTCATCCTTTAGAGACCAACAAGCCTTTTGGTGGAAAATTCCTTAATCTGGTCCCTTCTACTACAGAAAGAACAATATAATAATTTTTCCTGACCAGGTATGATTTTCACTGCCATGGTGACTATTTGGGAGAAACAACTTAAAGCTTAATGAAAGACTTATTTCTAGCTTACAGTTTTACAAGTTTTAGTCCAGGATTAACTGTACACATCACTTCAGGCTTAAGGCAAAGCATCCAGTTATGGCAGAAGAGCATGGCGGGACAAAGTTGTTCCCGTCAGGAGGTCAGGAAATAGAGGTAGTAAGAGTCCAGGACAAGGAATATCTTTCCAGGTCACACTCTTGGTAACCTAACCATTCCAACCAGGTCCCATGCCTCAGGGGTGCCATTAACTTATGAATCTATTGAGAATTAATCTATCAGTTAGGCCAGAGCCCTCATGATTCATTCTTCTCCCAATGACTGAACCACCAGCTGTGGATGAAACCACATGAGCTTTCAAGAGGACGTGTATCCAAACCATAGACCACATTTTTGGGAAAGACATGACCTTCCCGTAACTTTGGACATCACTACTGTCCAAGGAGTCCAAGGGAATCTGATTTACACATCTAGAATTCCATGGGAAATCGCTTTAAATCAAAGGACAGTTTATAGCAAAAAGGTACAAAAATGGTCACTTGGTGACAAGATCCATTGATAACCATCATATAGCATATAAGCCTCAAATCATTGTTTTACAAGCTATAAGATGGATTTTTAAAATGTACAACTGTCAGGCTGGAGAGATGGATTAGTGGTTAAGGTGCTTGCCAATGAGGCCTAAGAACTTATGTTCGAATCTCTAGGTCCCACCATAGCCAGACGCACAATGATGCAAGCATGCAATCTTGCACATGCACACAAGGGGGCACATACATCTGGAGTTTCTTCACTGTGGCTGAAAGCCACACCTATTCTCTCTCTCTCTCTCTCTTTCTCTCAACAAATAATTTTAAAAAGGTAATTGTCAGGCATGGTCCTCCACATGTAATCTCAGCATTTAGGAAGGTAAGGCGGGAGAATCAAGATTTCAGAGCTAGCCTGAACTATACTGAAACACCATATTCCAACAAAACAAAGTAAAAACAGTAAAAATTGTATGAAGTTATCCTTTATCCTTTGGGTTAATCTTTATACCTTAAACAACAAGCCAATGTACAATTTTATGTCTCTAGTAAGTATGAGTCCAGGAAGCAAGAGGTGAAGGAGATATGGACCCTCTAACATTGCAGCCAATGCACTCTTGGGGAAATTTTGCCCCTATTCCTGTAGAGTGAGGTTTGTTTGCCTGGAGGCTATGGTGCCTGGTTAGGGAGTCAAGATTTGGATATTTCTATTGGGTGTAACAAGCATTCAACTCAACCCAAGACTAGAACTCAGAGGTCATTCCAAACTCTTCATGAGAAATAGAGAGGAAAGCTGAGGCATTTCCACAGTGCCAGTGCTGATGCTCCTGATTATGATAAGGCAGAGTGGCTAGAACATAGCATGCCAGAAAGAAGAGCGTTTGGAACTCACAGAGCCTCCAGCATCTCTTGGTCATCTGCCCAGTGTCAAGCATAGAAAAGTAATCCAAGCAAAGAGATAGTAATGAGGCCCAAGTCTCCCCAAGGTTGAAGATGTAGATCACCCACAAGGCAAACCAGCCGATCTTCTAACGTGCTGAACAAAGGTGAGGGCTGTCTGTAATGAGGAGCATGAAGGTGAAGTGCTCATTTTCCATCTGCATCAGGAAGAGCTTCAGCTCTATCCCAAAGACTCTGTTGAATAAGGCCCACAGGAAGAATAGGCAGAGGTATGCAGCAGAGGGATAGGACTGAAAAAGATGCCTTCGATGTTCCGCCCATCCTCCCCTTGATTCAATCACCATTTTTGTGTGTGATAACTCCTGTCATTTTCTCACTCCAACATCCAGCACCTGTGACTTTTTGTCAGTTCACTGTCCCTATGCTGAGAAACCCCACTTGGTCTTCTGACAGGTTAAGGCTTCAAAGGCCTAAGAATTTATGCTCTCCTGGGTGGTAGCTTTTAACCAAAAACTGATGGAAATGGGAGGATAAATACTTCAGCAACTTGGCCTTGCTGACTCTGATATCCTACAGTGTCTTCTTGAAACACAAAATACAATGTGATTTTAGTGATGACTTCTCTCATTATTCATAAGGACGGATGCCACTGATAAAATTCTAGATGCAAAGGAGAGAGAGAGAGCAAGTCATGACATGTAAAGGATGTCTTTAGGAACCAGTGCTTCATTCTTACTTGAAATTGTTGGGAAAAGTTTACATGAGGAAAGAGCAACACACTTCCCAGAGTAACTGAGACAAAGTAGTGCTCTGAGGGACTTGTAAGGATATGAAGTCTTGCCCTCCTTTATCCTCCCTCACTTCCTGGTCCCATTGTCTCACTCCCCTGTCAGGTGTTCCTGAGCTCAGACCCAATTTCACTTGCACAGATCTCCTTCTCTAGGTCTCCTTACAAGGAACCCAACTAGAAACATCAAGATCCTGAGTCTTGGTTGGCTGCTGGTAGAACAAGACACACAGAAGGAGCCCCTGAAGAGGCATCTGTGCTTAAGGGGAGTGTAGAATTTCCAGCAACTGGCTTAGTGAGTAGCTGGTGAAAGGGATTCTATGAGACCCTGAAGTAAATAAGAAGGAACCTGAATGAATATGGGTTAAAAAAAAAATCTAAATATAACCTAACTCAGTTTTCCAAATGCCTTCCCTCCAACTCCTCCCACAACAAAAACACATCCTATGTTTTTTTTGTTTTTTTTTTCCTAAGGTAGTGTTTCACTGTAGCCCATGCTGACCTGTGAATTCACTATGTAGTCTCAGGCTGGCCTCGACTCACTCACGGTGATCCTCCTACCTCTGCCTTCCGAGTACTGGGATTAAAGGTGTGAGCCACCATGCCTGGCTCTAAGTAAGTTTTATAAGTGTAATGATGATAACAAAATATCAGTCGTGGGTGCAATCTAGTCAATGATTCCAATAGAAAAACTTTCACCAATAGTGTAAATATCCACTTGTCAATGTTGCTCTTTTTTCCATTAAGTCACTGGATTGTTAATGTTGCAAGTTAACACTTAGTAAGAATAGATTAATAAATAACAGTGAATTAGTAAAGGAAGAAAACCTTGTTTTCTTTTAAAAGTCCTATTAACTTTTGGTTTCCTACCAGAACACTAAAACATGACAACAATTTACCTTTGAAGTATGAGGGTTGAGCATCAAGATAATGACATACTATTCATACAAAAAATGGTTTTTCTCTATGATGTGCAAAATAAACTCTGACTCTCAGGAAAGCCTTCAATCCTGAGATATATATTGTGCAGAGCTTAGCATCCAGTGTCCTTCATGAGCTATTGTTCCATGAATAAGTGGATAATCAAACAGGGGTAGAATAGAAAATCTGTTGATAGCAAGTATGAATGTCAGACAATGAATTTAACTGTGTAAGAGACAGGAATATCCTTGTCTTGTCTATTTATTTTCTTTTTTGCAAATCTTCTATTCTACTGGGTTTTTGGAAATTGAATGCCACTTTAATATGGAGATTTATCCTCTACCTGAGATCACACTGAGAGTTCCAAGTGTCTAATCTAGTGCTAATGAATTGATGAGAAGAAGGGAGAGAGGGGGAATATTCAATGTCACTACCTCAACCAGCTGTGATGAAGACTATGTAAATCTTTACATAAAGTGCTTAGAACAGTTCCTGCTACCCAGAAAATAGGGCTAAAATGACTGTACATAGATAGAACAGAGCTCAAAGGCTGCTGTCATTTCATTCCTCAGGCACATATCTGGAAATTGGCTGATCTATCATCTTATAAGGGTGGAAGAGATCACAGCTATAAATTTAGAGAAAGAAAATATCTTCATTGTAATTTATATCTCAAAGATATTCTAAGTACTAATGACTATGTGCACCAATATTATAAGCTAATTCATGGAAGTAATTATCTACCTCAGTATACCCAGCATGCACATATTTCCACAGGAATCATCAGTAAACTAAAATGATTATAGTGGTGATCTTCAATCACATTAACTAAAGTTCACTATTATATGATGAACTCATCCACAGTCTTATTCTCTATCTCTAACTTCTTATCATTCAGCATCTATAATGGACTGTTTCCTGGTGGAACATACTATCTAGAGTCTGTTGTGGTTTGTTTCCAGCTAAATGCATAAATCTGTATAATTGTGCCAAAGCACTGAAAACCAGGAGGACATCAACTTTGTATTCCTGGGATTGGGATACAATTCCTTTGCTCCTACAGTAGGGAATGATGCAAAAATCAGAATTATGATATGTCTCCAGTAAAATCTTAATAAACAAACACATGGCAGAAAGAATAGCTGTATTTGATAGAGGATTATTTAGTTGTGATCAGAAATCAACCATTGACAGTGAGATGGACATTTTTATAAAATTCATTTATTATCTATCTATGCCCAGGAATAGCTGTCTAAATAATGGTATTTCTATTCCTGGCATCCCTTGTGGATTAAGGCCCCACAAAACAGCCACTTCTTTGACCTTTCACCTAGACTTGTCTCTTAGACCTTATACAGGGGGCGGTGTCTTAACATAGCCCTTAGCTAATCTATTGCATCTTCACTCAATTGCATAAACATTACCTGTTATCTCCAATTATGGACAGACTCGGGTTAATTATGTAGGAAAGACACCTGCTAAGGCTAGAAGGGCTTTATTTCAAAGAATGAGGAAATTTTGGGTCTGTTTCCAGTCCTACTATCCAAAAACCATTTTACCTGAAACAAGTCTCTTCATGTCTCTAGATTCTTCCTTCTCATGATATTTTTGCTTTCTCCCATCTTTAAGAGACTTTGGTTTCATTCCAAGGTCCTAAGCATAATAATATGGCAGTACTGTTATCTGTCTCTGTTTTCAGTATAGACCATACTATAGACACCATACCACATGATCTGTACATATTAAGCAATTTTTAACTTCTCAATGTGGACTACAGTTCCCAGAAAGAAATTATACCTACAAGTTTGATTGACTGATTCAAACTTCAGTGATTGTGGGGAGTTGGAATGTTGCAGGTCGAGTCAATTTATTTTAGGCTATCTTAGCCCCTTAAGTGGCTATTTATTGTCCACCTCTGTGTGTGACCTAACATCTTTGTGACTATCAGTTAAACCTTTGGAATGTACAAGCAGACTCCTACTTTCTATCAACTCAAAGGCTAAGAATACCATCAGATATCATCTGAGGTCTGTAGCAAAGATGTCCCCATTTTGCTGTAACTGCCTACCTGATACACCCACCAATGTATTTGAAGTATTTTGATTTATGACCTTCTCTTTTGTGTTACTATAAAAACTTCATAAAACTGTTATCATGTTGAAACATGGAATTTGGGGTAAACTAAATTTGTCTTCTCAGGCCCTATTGACTCATATTTGGCTCAGAATAAGCTATGCCTTGTATCTTTTGAGGTGGAGAGCTGTGTGGTTTTGCATTGACACCAACATGCACAGACTCTGTCAGTCTGTTTCTGTGAACGACCTGTCCACAGTCATCTGCTGCTAACTGTGAGAGAAGGTTCAAATCAGTGTCTGCTGAATTCAAGAGTGGTTCTGAGCACTGCAGTTCAGCAGCAACAGGTGGTAGTGTGAAAAAGGATTTTTATTGTCTCCACAGATCAAAAGTTACAGTGTAAGTCCATCAAAGAAAGAAATGCTAGGTGAATTCATTTTCTCCCTCCCTCTCTCTCTCTCTCTCTCTCTCTCTCTCTCTCTCTCTCTCTCTCTCTCTCCCTCTCCCTCTCTCTCTCTCTCTCTGATGTGTGTCAGCATTTAATAAAAAAAATAAATGGGTAAAAATGTAAATGTAAGGGATTTGTTTTTTATTCACGGGTTGGTAATTCTTTCCTGCATCTCTTCCCAGAATTGGCATGGATTGCACAATAGTTTCATTAACAATGCCTTTATTAGATTTGGAGGGTGCCCCACCCAGAATGTGTAACTGGAGTCTGTGTATCTAAAGCAGTCTACACAAAGACGTCCAAAAAATAGGAATTTTTTAATGTAATTAATCAATGTTTGAAAATGGCATGTCATTTATTAGAGAATAATTAAGCCATGATGCAAGAAGATAATTAGTAAATTGAGGACAACATGGGTTGATTCATTACTTTAAAAGTTAAATTGTGCTTTTTATCTGTTTTCCTCAACAGTGGCATTTTGTGAAAATTACATTGAGCTTTAAATAATCCCATACTCTCTGTGCATGTCTATTATGTGACTCTCAATTTTTCTAGTAATGACTATGACTGTTTTCATCTCCTCTAACCACAAATATCCCCCACTACATTTTTCATCGTATTAGGATGTTTTTCTCACACAGCATCTCACAAAGGAAGTATATATTGTATTATATTATTATATTATACTATCATACTTAAGATTACTAGTTAGTCTTTGGTGGATGAGGCCACAATCAAGTAGTTGCCTTTCTACTCTTCTTTATCACTTGGGATTTAGCTATAACGTACATACCCCTAGTCATAGAAGGCTTAGTTAAATTTTACTTTAAAACAAACAACAACAACAAAAAAAAACCCAGACTCTTAGAAGAGAGATAAACACTTAAATAGAACAAAAGACAAGAAGAACTTTATACATAAACTTCAAAAAGGATATAAAAAGTGTCAAAAAAATAGGAAAAGCAGACCAACTTCACAAGTCATCATGGAAATACAAGGACACTGCACATTTGCCAATATGGTAAAGATATATGTAAATTAAAGTGGTTATATTCTCTTGGTAATAGTTTTTTTTTTGTTGTTTTTTTTTTTTTTTTTGAGGTAGGGTCTCACTCTGGGCCAGGCTGACCTGGAATTAACTCTGTCATCTCAGGGTGGCCTTGAACTCATGGCAATCCTCCTACCTCTGCCTCCCGAGTGCTGGGATTAAAGGCATGTGCCACCACTTTGGTAATAGTTTAAATCAATATAAACTCTGAAAATTTATAGCACCTACTAAGCTGAACACATTACCCAGTACCCTAGGATTCCAGATATATATTATATATTATATATATAATATATTCAAGATATATATCCCCCTAGAATATGGACAGATGTTTACCAAAAAGCAATGTTAATATCACTGCTACTTATAATACCCCCAAACTGAAAACCACTGAGATATACATTCACAGTAAGATGGATGATACAGTATATGCATGCAATAGCATGTTATTCCATAAGGAAGACAAAAAAACTAAAACTAAGCCTAGCGTGGATAACTGTAACCAATGTGAAACTTACCTTGTCACAGAGCACTCACTGCTTGCTTCCAATCACATATAGTAAGGGAAACTAATCCATGGTAGAAAAAAATCATCTACTGATAGCCCTTGAGGACAAGGAGATGTGCACAACTTGTGGAGGTGCTGGAAAGGTTCCCCTTTGTGATTTGAGTGCTACTTTCTCTGGTATTCCCTTCATACGTTGTATTCAGCTGTAAGCTTTTGATTGTCTTCCCCTCCCTCTATGTATATGTGTGTATGTGAAAATTTTAATTTTAAAATATGAAGGTCTTTTGAAATTCTAAATGCTTGCTATTGTTTTTATTGCTTCCATTACCTGAAACGTGAAGCCTGCACTTATTTGGGGGTGGTTAGGGGGCCACATTTTGAGAGCCATCATATTTGGATTGATCTGCACTGGCTGTCACAACCTTTTCATTTCTTCTAACCCATGCTTAGAGTCTCCATGCCCCGAACGCCACTGACACTGCTCTCAGAGTACTGGGAGCCCTTTCCCATTCTCCCATTGACCTGTCTCCAGTATCTGATCGTACTGAAATCTTTCTCAAGTTTCTGTGTCCAGTTTTTCCTACATTTCCAGCTACTTCCTTAAACTCTCCCTTTCAAGTTTTTCTTTATGATGCAGTAAATGTTGGTATTGTCTGGTGCTCTTCTCGAAACCACCAATATCTTCCTGGAATCTTATCACCTTTGTTGATGTTAATTACTGTTTGTGATGATGATTCTCAAATGAAAACCATTGAGTCATTCACGTGGCAGAGTTTTAGCCTCCTGTATATGATGTCTTTTGGATCTTTCTTCTTAGCTATCCCTCATACATCTTATACTCAACGTCTTTTGCAAAGTCTCTTCATCCTATTTTGCCTCTTTCATAGTCACCTGAGTAGTCATAGCAGATTCCTACAAAGCATCTTGTTTCCTTCCAACTGCCTCATCCTTGTACCAGCATATTCTGCAATTCTATTTGTTAAGTAGAATTTCCACTCTGCTGTAATTCAATCTCTCCTCTTGTCTTTCCTGGAACATGGCAATTGTCTTGCCAACCACCTCACTGCTGGAGCCTGCCCTTCTACAGCTCTGGTTCACTGATGCTACATGATTCCTCGAACTGATTAACATACTCATCATCTTGTACTTGACATAGAGTATCCTCCTCACCTACAGAGAAATGTCCAAACACGAGCAGCTGGCTCTAGCCAACTCTTACAGTCCCAATTTCAGGAACTCCAAAGCTTCCCAAGTTCATATGAACAAAGAGAAGAATTATACTAAAATGCAGATTCTGGCTCAGTAAGGCTAGAGTGAGAGCTGACATTTTGCATTTGAAGTGGTTCCAAATTATATTAAAATAACTGGTGAGTATATATAGACTGTCTTGAAATAATAAGGCTCTCTGGGATGTCTTTGCTCCACCTAACAAAGGTCTGCTGACAGCTTCTCAAATACAACTTAGGGCTTCAAAGACTCCATGATCTTCACACCTTGGTCTTCTCTATTCCCTTTCTGCCTCAGCTACTTGGCATAATATTCATCATCAAGACATAACTAGAAGGAGGATTCTTCAGAAATCCTACCTCATCCACTTGCCCAACCCCAAGAACTGATGTCAATTTTCTCTTTCCTTCTTCCTTTCTTCATTTTTTCATGTGTGTGCATGTGAGTTGTGCATGCATGTTTATATGTGTATGCATGCATGTAGGGGCTATATACTGAAGTTGTGTACATTTCTTAGTCACTAACTATGTTATTTACTGAGGCAGTGTCTCTCAATTGAACTCAGAGCTCACAAATTCAACTAGTCTAGCTAGCCAGTATGTCCAGGGATTGCTTAGCCCTGCCTCCCAAGTGATAGATTGCAGGTGGGCTGCCCTGCTCACCAGCATTTATGTGGGTACTGGGAATTTGAAATCCAGTCTTCATACCTTTGAAGGAAGCACTTAATCCACTGAGCAGTTCACCAGACCATTTTTTATCAGTCAATATCATGCTTATATTCAGACAAATGGGGTCATATCTAGGCCTTATGCTTCAGCAGGTCATGAAGTTTGCAGTGCCTACTTGAAATTTAAAAATCACTTCCCGAGCTGGAGAAATGGCTTAGCAGTTAAGCGCTTGCCTGTGAAGCACAAGGACCCTGGTTCAAGGCTCAATTCCCCAGGACCCACATTACCCAGATGCACAAGGGGGCGTACGGGTCTGGAGTTCGTTTGCTGTGGCTGGAGGCCCTGGCGTGCCCATTCTCTCTATCTCCCTCTTTCTCTCTCTGTCAGTCACTCTCAAATAAATAAATTAAAAGAAACAAAAAAAATTAAAAGAAAAAAAGTCACTTCCCAATATCTAAATGGTCCAGGAATAGTAACACCTTCTGTTTGGAATGTCCAGAGCCTGGACTTGTATGCACATGGACCATGCTGCCCGTTTTCACTATAGGGCACGTTCCCATTGGCTATCCCATGAATGAGGTAGAGCATGTGTCCTGAAGAACAAGGTTCTCAATCCCTGGACTCTAGCTGAAGAAGAGTGGTTAATGAGTAAATTGTTCTTCTTGGTCAGTGAAGTAGTTCTTTCCTAGGATATCATGAATTTTAATTGCAAAAATGTAGTTGGCATGTGTTTCTAGAATGAGTCATACTCACATAGGGCCCAAGACAGTATCAGAACTCTAGAAATCCATCACCAACCCTTGTGTTTGATCCCTCTAGGTGAATTCTGGCTTCTAACCTATAAGAGAAGACTCTTATTGCCACCTTTCTGATCTGCACAGTGCCTAAGGATAGAGAATTGGCAAGATAATTGTGGCATAAAGAGAAGACATGTATGGAAAATAGGCTGTTCCACATTTATAGTGTAAAATTCCAAATAATACATTTCACAGGATCAGAAAATGACGTGTCATTCACATTTTCCTATAGACTGTGGGTAAGACTTGAATTCGTTATCCTCATCAATGAATCACAAGACACCCTTGGGTATTCCCAGGTGGACTTATAGTTGATACTCTCATGATAGTATCATGAGTGCTACAGTATTAGACTGCAATCCTTATGAAATACTAGGGACTGGGGAAATGTCAAGGACAATAAGTCTCTATTGTTTCAATTCAAACAGGTCTCTAACAGCCATGGCACTGCCATTGCTAACAATGCAGATGTGTTTTCCTCACGTTGAGAGTATCAAGTCAACTGGAAAGAGCACTATTAACAATTTAAATAATAATATGAAATGATGGGGTTCAGATACTATAAAGAGTTCTCAAGTGCACTGAGTGAAAAAAAAAATACTTAGGTATTTCTTTCATCCTCTTCAGCCTGTCTTCATCAGTAAACTAATATACTTCTATGAACCCATGATTTCACAAAAACATTTTAATCAAATTGTCTATATAGACAGAGTCCTTGTGTCCTGAGAATCCTAAGGTAGTCTTCACCACTGGCATCCTATACATAATGTATCTTAAAGCACTGTGATGGTTCATCTGCCTGCCTTCTCTCCCATCAGTGGATGCTGAGTACCTGAAAGAAAAGGTTGTTTATTCTGCTTCTCAATTCCCATGCCAACAGTGTCAAGACCATCCCATGGGGAGTTCTCATAAACAAGGTCTGCACGTTACTGAAAAAATAAGCATGTCAGGAGCTTTTCTGAATATGTGATTACAGTTCATCCACAGCCACTGGCATTAACATTCTCATCTTAAATGGTTCCTTTGCAAAGGACAGGTTTGCAAACTAAGGTGCATTTACAACTTTATTCATACCTTGGCTATCACCAACTACAGATAAGAAACAGCAAAGAGAAGTCATCTTTTCTTTCCTTGTTGACTTTCACAAAAACTCCCATTCACCTAAACCTGGCATTCTGTGCAATGAAATCTTAGATATTACAAAGGTAAAAGGAAAGGCAATGGCACAGAAAGGCAGAAAGGATGAAAGGACATTACACAGTTTGTCAACATGCAAATATTGGCACCCTTCTTATGACAGAATGAAGTACTGCCAAGGACTCTTGTCAGAAGTAAAATTGCTGGCTAAGGCAAGATACACAAAAAGACACAAGAAGCCCATTGATTATTTGTGTTGTAAAACGCCCTTTGGATTTTCCTGCACCTTTTGAAAAGAGAGGATTTTACCACTTCTTCTTCTATAAAATCTGCTCTGACCTCTGTGATGCACAAAGTGCAGCCACTACACATAAGCAAAGATTCCAACAGGAACTTCACAGTCACTCTCAGAGTAAGAAGAATTAGTCACTTAGCAAACTCAAGAAAGAGAAATATATGGTAATGTGCTGGTCTTTTGTCCTTGGTGACTGTCCACATGTTTAATTTTTCTGAGTTGATGTTCATGGTAAATTTGATTTAGTGATTTTATGTACTCTTACCCACTAAAGTAATACATATTTTAAATCAACTGTCAGTAACCTTCACAGAGTGAAGCACATAAATGAAAAGGATTTAATGAAATGCTACAATATGTATATTACTGCCCCAAAACAATGCCATTTCACAAGGTATTTGCTTTGTTCAGAATGCAGAATAAGAAATTACCCTCAATAATCATTTTATGCACTTGCCTGCTAAGTGCTTCTGACCAAGGAGACATAAAACAAGACTTGGCAAGAGGAGAGGGGTCTTCTCCATTGACTTTTAAATAAACATTTTATGTATTAAAAAGACAAGATAGGAATATACCTGAGACTGGTAACTGCCCCCACTCTGATTAATGCATAAAAAAGCTTCCTGAATTCACTATAGGGTCAACTGGGATACATCACACACTGCACCATCTTCTTTGCAGAATAATTGCCAGCAGCAAAATTGGTCCACTTGCATTTTAGGGACCCTGTTGATTCTTTCAACCCACTTTAGGTTCAAGAGAGCAACATTGGAACTCAAGCAAGAATTCAGTAAGAATCCAGAGTGCCAAGCTACCTGTGTACCCATCAGCCATCCTCCTGTAATCTCCTTCAAATTGCAAGTAGAACACTGCTTTTTTTCTTGTTTCCTTCACATATTTATTCAACATATTTTATTTTTATAATAAAATTAATTTGATTATAAAATTCATTTATTTATTCAGTAAGCAACTATACCCAGAGAACTTTGTTAATTTCTGGAACCTCAGGATGGGAAAACAGTACAGGAAGGAGACAATAGGGAGAACAAAGATGCACTGTAGATACAGCAGACACTATACAGCAAGATCCTGCAGAAGGAGAATAGACCAGCATGTGTTCAAGTATGAAAAGACCACCATGCATGAAAAGCCAAGTACTAATACAGGACCTTAAAGAAGCAAATGATAAGTATAGTATTAACAGTATGTACAACATACTGTTATACATATAGTATAACAGTATGTGATAAGTCAATGTTTAGCCCATCAACATCATGTACTGTGCACACAAATAGATACATGGGATGAATGTGCTGTATCAAATGTCATGTTAAAAACCTTTGTTCTTTGTTTTGCAGACATCAGGAAGCATCTCGGGTTTTTGAATGGGATTACTGAAGTGAGGTAGAATTGGGAAAACAGCTGCCATCAATGATGAAATTACTTGATTATTTCTGTAGACAACAAGGAGTAACCTGCATGTTAGAGTAAGATTTTGGACGTAATCAAATTTATTAAGAAAAAATAGTTATAGTGGAAGCCATGACTAATAAAAAGCTATTTATTTATTTATTTATTTATTTATTTATTTATTTATTTATTTGAGATAGAGAGAGAATGGGCATGCCAGGACCTTCAGGCACTACAAATGAACTCCAGATACATTTGTTACCTTGTGCATCTGGCTTACATGGGTTCTGGGATATCAACTCTGGGTCCTTAGGCTGCACAGGCCAGAACCTTAACCGATAAGCCATTTCTCCAGCCCAAAAAGCTGTTTCAAATTTCCCTTCTC
This sequence comes from Jaculus jaculus, assembly GCF_020740685.1. NCBI lineage: Eukaryota > Metazoa > Chordata > Mammalia > Rodentia > Dipodidae > Jaculus > Jaculus jaculus. The sequence continues at coordinate 41,188,257 of NC_059105.1, read as the reverse complement.
CATGATAATACTAAAATTTTGATGAGGATTTTGAATCTAGTAGATTCAATTAAGATTGCTTAAACTATAAAAATCCTTTTGTTATAATTTTTAAAAAGTCACAATAATTATTAAATTGCAATGATATTCCTGGGACTTATTCTGGATAAAAACAATCCACGTCTTGAATATCAATAATAATAAAGTTAAGGACTTTTGTTATCTCTGTGATTGTTTAAATTAGAAGGAAAACTGGGCTAACCTTATAAGCAAATATTCATATGCTCACAATAAAGACCACCACTGAAGGAAAGTAGATCTGGCCATGTGGAAACTGTGGGGCTTTCACTTGTATGCAGCAGCTTGATGAGTATGGCAGGAGTAACACTTGAAAGAAGAAGTGATGACTAACTTGAGGACTGAGACAGTGGCAATATGAACAGACTCAAAGAAAATCTGAAAGAGAAATTGCTATAGAGGGTATGATTGTGATTGAGATGATAATAACAGTGATGATTCTAAGATGATAACTTGAGTGATATTATAAGCAGAAACTTGAAAGAAAGATGATCAACATTGTCTTAGAGGAAATTTAAGTATCAAATAAAATTCCAAGTGGACAGGCTGGATAGATAGATTAGTGGTTAAGGGGCTTGCCTGAAAAGCTGAAGGACTCTGGTTTGATTTCCCAGGACCCACAGCAATCCAGGTGTACAAGGTGGTGCATGCATCTGGAGTTCATTTGCAACACCTAGAAGCCCTGGCACATGTATTGTCTATTTCTCTTTATCTATTTATCTATCTATCTATATCTATCTATCTGACTATTTTTCTATCTATATATCTACCTATGTGTGTGCCAAATAAATAAAATGAAAAATTAAACATAAATATTTAAAATAACATTCCAAGTGGAGATGTCTAGAAGTACAAGTCTAGTAGCACAGCAGAGCTGAAAATATTAATGAGGGGTATATAAAAGCACTGATGTTCACAAAGTTATGTAGAGCATAGTAGGAGCCAATAATTGTAGACATAGAGGACACTCAATTATTAGAGATACTTTAAATAGAAAAGCAACCTTTAACATCTATTAAAGAAATCCTTCTAACTCACTGACATACATTCTTCCCTCCCTATAGGAAGGTTAAAAATATGAAGAATGAAGAAAAATAAAAAGGAGTATATAAAGGAAAGTAAAAACATAATAATTACAAATGCACTGAATCAGACATACAGCTGTTAGTACTAAGAAAGCTGCACAGATGAAAGTACAGAGGGAGACCACATTAAGAAAGACATTTAGCCAGAGGTAGGAGGATTGCCGTGAGTTCGAGGCCACCCTGAGACTCCATAGTGAATTCCAGGTCAGCCTGGACTGGAATAAGACCCTACCTCGAAAAACCAAAAAAAAAAAAAAAAAAAAGAGAAAGAAAGACATTTGGGACCACCTCCCTGGTCTGAATTTCTTGTGTGGGCAAGCATAGAGATCTGGAGTGAGTAGGCCAGTGTCTGTGTCTGGGTTCCTCCCACCTCCCAAGTTTGGGTTGCTACACTAGTCTATGTGCTGGAGGGCATGGCACAAAGTAGGCCAGATCCTTGTTCCCTTGCACCTCCCACTCCCCTGGTGCTGGCAGGTACCATTATGGCTTGCTAGGGAAGGTTTGGTCCCTGTGTGAGCTGTGGAATCAGGCCTTTTGTTCTGGTATCCTGAGTGGCCAGTAGGGACCAACATCCCTATTCACCTGAGTCAGAAGGTAAAGGAGCAAAGGACAAAAACTTGCTTCCTCCTTAATAAAATAAAGAGTCTTTCTAAAATGGACAACAATGCAAAACAGCCAATGAAAGTGAGGGCAACTGAGAGAACTCCACTAAGGATGTCTAGTCCTACAATGGAAGCCTCCAATGAAATCATAAAGAAATGAAAAGAAATTCATCCCCAAAATGAAAACACAATAACCATGAGAACTTGATTTTAAAAAATGCTGAACTTGAAGGAAACAATCAAAGAACCAACAACCATATCAATAAAATTGAACAGAATTGTCTCCAAAAGCACTCAGCTTTTGACAGTAGGATCAACTTGATTAAAGAAAACATTAGAACCCTCCAAAGAGATATGAATAAATTGAAGGTATGTCAAGAAATGGAAGACCTCAACAACCAATTTATTAAGCTTAAGGAAGACTAGAACAAATGCAAGAATGAACTACAGGAAACATCAAGAAAATCAGAACTCGAAATTGTACCTCAAAAAAGAGATGGACATGATGCAAAATAACACAACAGAAAACTAAAATCAAATAGAAATTATAAAAACCTCTCCACAAACACTCACCAACAAAGTTACTCATGAGGAAGACAGAACCTCTGACCTGGAAAATAAAATGGAAGAAATTGAGCAGGAGGCCAGAAAATTTGCTAAGTTCAAAAATCAAGTGAACAGAATATGAGTGAACTTTGGGATACCCTAAAACAGGCAAACATCTGGATCATAGGTATACCAGAAGTAGAGGAAATCCAGACCAGAGGCATAGAGAACATATGTAACAAAATTGTTAAAGAAAATTTTCTGAATCTCACAAAAGAGAGGCCCATTCAGATACAAGAAACCCACAGAACATCAAACAGGAAGGACCAAAGAGGAAACTCTCCAAGACAAATCATAGTTAAAACTCTTAACAACAAAAGCAAACAGAGAGTGTTAAAAGCAGCAAGAAATAAGCAATTCACAGCATACAAGGGCAATCCCATCAGATTTCTAAATGGAAAACCTGAAAGCCAGAAGGACCTGGACTGGAACGCTTCAAAGTCTAAATAACTATGGCTTCCAACCCAAGCTACTTTACCCTGAAAAAGTATCCCTCATAATAGATGGTGAAAGAAAAACTTCCCATGAAAAAAGTCAAGTCTATGATTATATGAACAAAAAGCTGAACATTCATAGAATACTTGAGGAAATGCACCACACAGAATAGTCAAACAACCAATCTTAAGAGCCAACAAGAAGATCACAATAACCAAAATAAACCAGGCTCAAAATAGTACATAACACAAGAAAGCAAAAAAAAAAAACAAAAAAAAAACAAAAAAAAACCCATAAAGCATCTCATCATGGCAAGGATTAATTCAAACCTCACAGTAATAACCTTAAATATTAATGGTCTTAACTCCCCATCAAAAGATACAGGTTATCACAATGGATCAAAAAACTGGACCCTTCTACCTGCTGTCTTCAAGAAACCCAAATAATACTTAATGGTGAAAAATCTCAAGAAGTTCCCCCTGAGACCAGGAATGAGACAGGGGTGTCCACTCTCACCACTGATCTTCAACATAGTACTAGAAGTACTACTCTAAGCAAGAAGACAGGAGAAAGAAATAAAAAGGGATTCAAATTGGAAAGGAAGAAGTCAAGTTAGCAATATTTGCAGATGACATGAGCTTATATACAAATGACCAGAAAGTCTCCATCTCAAAACTTATAAAGGTGATAAATTCCTTCAGCAAAGTAACAGAGTATGAAATCAATGCACAAAAATCAGCAGCTTTTCTATATGCAAAGGACAAGTATACAGAGAAAGAAATCAGTAAGGCTGTCCCATTTGTTCATGATACACAGAGACATTGCCTCATGACCATACATCAGATGGCTAACCCCACAATGTATGACCCATATTCCCCAACTAGGAGGGCCCCTGAGGAGGGTAGAGGACAGAGAGGAGGCTAACAATGGTACCAACTTGACTGTATTCACTGAGTATAAAACTAATAAAAATTTAAATACCTTGGAATAACATTAACCAAGGATATGAAAGACCTATATAATAAAAACATAAAAGCACTCAAGAAAGAAATAGAAGAGGGCTTGAGAAGATGGAAAGACTTCTCATGCTCCTGGATATGTAGAATTAATATTGTGAAAATGACAATTCTACCAAAGCAATATACAGATTAGGGGAATATCAATAAAATACCAGCATCATTCCTCACAGAGATTGAAAAAAAATCATCTCAAAATTCATATGGAATGGCAGAAGGCCTCAGATATCCAAACATATCCTCAGCAAAAGAAGAGAAGGAGCAGGAGGAGGAGAAAAGCCTGTGCTGGTATCACCCTACCTGATCTAAAGCAATATTACAAAGCCATACTGACAAAACAGCATGGTACTGCAATAAAAACACAAACATAGACCAATAGAACAGAATTGAAGACCCACACCTTAGGGCAAACACCTACAGCTGCTTGATCTTTGACAAAAGTGCCAATAATGCAGAGTGGAGAAAAGACAGCATCTTCAACAAATGGTATTGGAAAAATTGGATGACCATATGTAGAAAAATGAAATTAGACCTACTCACTTCACCATACACAAAAATCAACTCCAAATGGATTAAAGAACTCAATATGACCTGAAATTCTTCAACTACAGGAAATAAAAAATAGGAGGTACTCTCTACGATATAGAACTGGGAAAAGACTTCCTGACCAAAACACCAGTAGCCAAGAAAATTAAACAACCACTCAGTCAATGGGATCTCATGAAATTAAAAAGTGTTTTCAGACAAGCATGCCATAAACAGAGCCAATAGATTATTCACAGAATGGGAGAAAATCGTTGCCAGCTATACCAAAGAACACAAAAAATTGAAAAATTAAAAATCGAACAACCTACTCCAAAAGTGGGGCAGAGAACTATACATGGAGTTCTCAGAGGAAGAATTACAAATGGCTAACATACACTTAAGAAAATGTTCAACATCCCTAACTGTTAGGGAAATGCAAATTAAAACAACTATGAGATTTCACCTTACCCCCGGTAAGGATAGCAAACATTAAAAAATCAAATGAAACAAATATTGGCAAAGCTGTGGAGAAATAGGAACACTCATTCACTGTTGGTGGGAATGTAAGCTGGTTCAACCACTGTGGAAATCAATATGGAGGCTTCTGAAAAGAACAAATATAGAGTTACTAACAGACCCTGTTATTTCCTTACTGGGCATTTTTCCTAAAAGCTCCTCATTTCAGTTCAGAGATATTTGCTCAACCATGTTTATAGCTATTCAATCCATAATAGCTAACAACTGGAACCAACACAGGTGCTCATCATTGGAAGAATGGATAACCAAGATATGGTATATCTACATGATAGAATTCTAATCAGTAGTAAGAAAAAAATGACACATTGACATTTATAGACAAATGATAGAGCTTGGAACAGATCATTCTAAGTAAACTCACACAATCACAGAAAGACAATCTTCACATGATCTCACTCATCTGCAGTTCTTAACCTGGATCAGCCCAAGTTTCTTACATAACTGAATAGCATCATGAGGCTTGGACAATAGGGAGGGTATGGCTTGAAGGGAGGAGAAGGGTGCAGGGGACACAAAGCCGAACCCAAATTGAACTAGTCCCATAGAATCCTATATCATAGAAGTCAGACTAAAAGGTAGAATCCTCAAGAAGACCTTAGGGGGAGCACCTAAATCAAAGGAACTAGAGAGTGTGAGACAAAACCTAACCTGAAATTTCTCCTGTTCCTTTCTTCTCTTTTTTCTTTTCCCTTGGTGCTGGCTTGTATTTCCCTGTACCATGATGTGGTATATACATCCATGTTGCAGTCCAGTTTGTATTGCTGTTAGAAATCACCCAACCAAGAGCAGCTTCTGGGAAAAAGAGATTTATTTTGGCTTACAGGCTCAAAGGGAAGCTCCACGATGGCAGGGGAAAACGATGGGATGAGCAGAGGGTGGACATCACCCCCTGGCCAATATAAGGTGAACCATAGCAACAGGAGAGTGTGCCAAAACAATGGCATGGGGAAACTGGCTATAAAGCCCTTAAGCCCGCCCCCAACAATACACTCTCTCTAGGAGGCATTAATTCCCAAATATCCATCAGCTGGAAACCTAGCATTCACAACACCTAGGTTTATGGGGGACACCTGAATCAAACCACCACATTCCACCCCTGGCCCCCATAAACTGATATCCATACATGATGTAAAATACAATGTGTTCATCTAACTTTAAAGGTCCCATAGTTTTATCAATTTCAATGATGTTCATACATCCTCATAGTTCAAGATCTTTTAACTGAGCCATAATACCAAAAAATCACCTCAAAAAACCCATAATGGCACAGAATAAATATTCACACTGCAATAGATGGCATTGGGCATAGCAAAGAAACATTCAACCATTACAAGATTTAAAACAACCAGGGCAAACATCTATAGCTTCAAGTCCAACAACTCTAGCCAGTGACAAATCTTCAAGTCTGATAATTCTAACCAGCAACAAGTCTCTGGCATTCCGCCCCTCCAGCTAGGCTACTCACAGTCCTGGGAAACTTCATCGGGGCCAGCAGCTCCTTGGCAGCCATCTCATGGTCCTGGCATCTCCACTGGGTCTCCACTGCAATCCACGGTTCATCCTCATGGCCCCATGGGGTGTCTATGCAGGCAACCAACAAACCTGCTTCACACTGCCCATGGCCATTTCCAAAACACAAAACCGTGTTGCAAACTCAATGACCCTCTTTCCTGCATTTCTTATACACCACGATACCAGGTAGGGTGCCAATTTGTTAATCCAGGGGGGAATAAAGCAGACTTTGAAGAACAGGACACTCCTTGAGCACTCAGGCCCTTTCAAAAGAGTCTACATTCTTCTTGTTGCCCCAGCGCAGGTCAGCTAGCCCAGTCTCAAAGGTTGTCATCTCTCAGTTGCAGCTGAACGGGCAACAGTTCACCCAAAGATTTTTCTTTCTGTGCCATATCCCTCTTCACACACCAGTTCATTTCTACGCAAAGCAACCCTGCACAACTTCTCAGGACACAGGCATAAGAGCAAGCTTCTCACACAAACTGCTAGCCCAGTCCAAGCAAAGCTCTTTCTTTCCCTCATAAGCCAAACTTCACAGTACATAGTTCTTACTGCCTTCAGGTCTTTCAGCTCTGACCAGGATAGACCATCAAGCTGTACTTACAGCACTGCAAGGCATCTCTTAGGCCAAGGTTTCAACTCCTTCCACATTCCTCTTGAAAACCAGCTCCAAAAGGCCAAAGTCACAGTCAGGTGTCTCGCAGCAACCCCACTCCTCGGTACCACTTTACTGTTGCAGTCCGGTTCACATTGCTGGTAGAAATCACCCAACCAAGAGCAGCTTCTGGGAAAAAGAGTTTTATTTTGGCTTACAGGCTCGAGGGGAAGCTTCGGGATGGCAGGGGAAAACGATGGCATGAGCAGAGGGTGGACATCACCCCCTGGCCAACATAAGGTGGACTACAGCAACAGGAGGGTGTGCCAAACACTGGCATGGGGAAACTAGCTATAAAGCCCATAAGCCCGCCCCCAACAATACACTCCCTCCAGGAGGCATTAATTCCCAAATATCCATCAGCTGGGAACCTAGCATTCACAACACCTAGGTTTATGGGGGACACCTGAATCAAACCACCACAATCCACAATGAGCTGTTGATCAAAGAGACCTACTAGATCTCCCAAAATAAATACTTCTGTCAGAGTGCATCATTTGAAGAAGGGATAATCCCATCATTTGAAGAAGGGATAATGAAGAGATGGTACATTTATACAACAGAATTCTACTCAGCAGTAAAGAAAAATGACATGATGAAATTTGTAGGAAAATGGATGGACTTGGACCATATCATACTAAGTGAACTCACACATGCACAGAAAAAGAAATGCTGCATCTTCTTCATCATTTGTGGTTCCTAACCTGGAACAACTTGAGTTGCAGACCTACCTGGCAGACAACTTGAGGGATATACAACAGGGATGGTAGTGTTTCAGAGAAGGGGAACGAGAATGAGAGGCAGATATACACAAAACTAAATCCAAAATGAATTGGTACAATAGAAATCTTCCTCCCAGAGAGCAGACTAAAAGATATAACCCATAAAAGGAGTATGCAGGCATTGGCTGGTAAAGAAGGGCCCTGGAGAGGGTGGGATGAAGTCTAACCCTAAAACATTTAGCCCTTACTTATAACTCCCAGTACCAGAAATCAGTTACAACCCACATTAAGATGTTGATCAGAAAGGTCTACAAATGCCTCCAAAATAAGACAGGTTTCCATCAAAGTACCTGGTTACTCCTCTGAGGTAAAAGGTAAGACCCTATTTCTAAAGACATTACATGCTGCTGACACAGAACTTTGAGAGATTCATCTGAATCTGAAAGGAAGCTAGTTCTGGAAAGTGCTACATGAGCTGCTCTGGGAAAATGGACAGAAACGTTATGAGTAAGTACGGGACACTGCTATATGTAAACAACTAGCCTAACAAGATGTATACACCTGTGTAATGGTGAGCACCTAGCTTAGGTGGGTAACCAATGGCTTTCTTATTGGCTAAGAGATCTGCTCAGTGGAAAGGAACCCATAGCTAGAATACCCTTTAACCTATGTTGATCCCACTCTCCACTGGAGAATCTGGTTCTCTCTTTCAAAAGGCAGCAAGAACCAAGGACAACCAATTATCAACAAGATAAGAAAACATAGCTTATTCCCCAGCAGGAGATGAACTACCTCTTGCACATCAGCTAGGGTCCAGGTGAAACCACCAAGGAATTGGCAAGATGAGCAAGAGTGCTGCTTCCATGGACAGCCTGACAAACTGAGTCAGGGTAATGGAGACAGACAACGAGGATCCTCGAACTAAAGCAAAGCAGAAATCCAGAAGCTGATGACATTCAACACTAAAGTCAATTTAAAACACTCTCACCATGGCTCAAGAAATTGCAGATGAGGGGTTGGAAAAATCACAAGAGTGGGAAGGAATATCCAGAGGCATTGCCCCCATGATGTGACTAACTCCTTCTCTCACAACTCCTAACCCATGGTTAATATCAGCTGTTCCACTGATGAGGGTCCTCAGTGGAATGGGGACAGGGAGAAAAGAAGTGCAAAGTTTCTACTTAATAAATAAAAGTAAATAAAATATTTATTTTTCCTATATAAGAGAAAAAAATTTTCCTTACTTGAACAAGGAGACTCTATGAATGGAAGAAAAATTGACCTGATTTCCAGACAATACCTAGCAATACCTACACAAGACTCTTATAATAGGAAAAAAGAAAAAAAAAAGATGATGACATCAAATTAAAGGAGAGACTAATGAAGAGAGGGAGAGGATATGACAGAGAACAGAGTTATGAAGGGGGAAGCATGGGAGGAGAGGGAAATACCATGGTTTATTGTCTGTAAGTATAGAAGTTGTCAATAAAAATATTTTTTTTAAAAATCATTGCCTAAAAATCCTATGTGGTCTATAATAGTTTGCCAAATCTAATAAAAAACAAAATTATAGTTACAGATTTCAGGAACAATATTTTTAAAATCTATTGTATTTTTATATCTAACCACAAACAAAAGAAAAATGAAATTTAAAAATACTACCTACAATAGTAATCATAAGGACAAACTAAAAGCAAGCTAAGGCATTTACAGAGAAAATTACTAAATAATACTGAAAAACTAAAGGGAGATATAAATATACAAAGATATAGTCCATGTTTATTGAGTAGAATTATGTCTCAACAGTATTGTTAAGACATAAATTCCTCAGCCTGGCATGGTGGCACACACCTTTCATCTCAGCACTCTGCTGAGACAGAGATAAAAGGATTGCTATGGGTTTAAGGCCAGTATGGAGCTACAGAGTGAGTTCCAAGTCAGCCTGTGCTGAAGTGAGACCCTACCTCAAAAAAAAAACAAAAAAGAAGAAAGAAAGAAAGAAAAAAACCAAAACACAAAGTCCTCATATTTTCATCTTTAGGTTCATATAATCTCAATCAAAATCCTAGACTAAGATTTCTCTGTGTGTAAAGCACTTGCCACGCAAGCTTAAGAACCTGAGTCCAGATTCCCAGCACTCACATAAAATGCCTCATATGGTTCTACACATCTATAATACCACTACTGGGCAGCAGAGACAGGCAGATTCCTAAGCTTTGCAAGCTAGCTGCTAGTCTAGCCAATCAGTGAACTTTGGGCTCAGTGAGAGACTCTGTCCCAGAAGATAAGGTGTAGAGTGATTTAGGAAGACAGCTGACATCAACCTCTAGCCTCCACACACATCACACATATGTGCACAATCAGCAGCACACACATTTATACACATGCCTCCACTGCCCCCCACATTCTAACATGTTCTGGAGAAACTAAGTAACTTACTTTTAAATTTTAGTGAGAATAAAAAGGATTAAAAATAGCCAGAACAATCATGAAAAGTTAACCCAAAGTTAGAAGACTATTTCAAGGCTAACTGTAAAGCTCTGATGTAAAGGTAAAAAGTAGACAAATATATAAGAGTTCACAAATAGATGTGCCATTATAGGTTAAATAGTTTGACAACAATGTCCAGTGACCTCTTAGGCCAGCAAAGTAAAGTGTTCTCTAAAACTAATGGTGCTGGAATAACCGGGGACTCATATGGGAAGAAAGCTAACCTTTGCCTCTTACTTCAAAGTAGACATACAGATTAATTTGCAATGAAATTTAAACGTAACATAAAGGACAAAACCATGATCTTTCTAGAAAGGACAGTGCCATATATCTCTATAATTGTAGGTAGAGTAAAAGATTTGCATAAAATTCAGAGTAAACCATCAAAGAACGAGTAAATAAATTTGATATATCTCTGCACTGCTGTAGCAAAAACACCTTCTAGAAACAACACAAAAGGAGGGCACATGTTATTTGGGCCCACAGTTTCAGAGGTTTTGGTCCATGGTTAACTGGTTCCATTTCTCTGAGGCTGAGATGAAATATGTAACAGAAGGCTGGTCACCTCCAAGTAAACAGGAAACAAGAAGAAAAGAACAATATACACCTTTCAAAAGTATATCTTAGTAACCTATTTCCCCTAGTTAGACTCTATCTCATAATAACCCATTCACCTATGAAGTCATCAACAAGTTAATCCATTGGTAAAGTTAGTACCCTTATGATCCAATCAGTTTTCAATAGTGCCTCCAACTAGGAGTTAACACTTTAATATATGAGCCTTTGTGAGGAACACTTCACAACCACACAATATTAGACTTCATCACTACTCAAAATGGGAGGTAAAAATATAGGCCAGTTGTACAGCATTGACTTAGCATGCAAGAGGACCTAGGTTCAATCCCTGGTACTAGGTAGGGGATAGAATGCTATGAAAAAGTTAGATGTGGTGGCTCATCCCTATAATTTTAGCACTTGGAAGGCTAATGCAGGTAGATTGCTGAGAATAAAGGCCAGCCCGGGATAGAAAATGAAATGTTGTCTGAAAAATAATAGATGAGTTAAGATAGATAATGTTCCCAACAGTTTTTAATATATTTTCAATAAGACTCTATGGCCACATGCATATAAATTGCTCCTATGGGATAGAAATATCCCATAATAAAAAAAAGTTTAAAAAGATGCTCTGCAAAGACACTTCTAGTAAAATGAATAAGCCAGCCACATATCATATGAAATAAATTTATAATACATACATCTGTAAAGAATTATATCTAGAATAGTTATAAAATTTCAATGACACAATAATAAAATGAGACAACAAATAAAACAATAGGGAAATGAGACTTAATGAAAGAAGATAAACAAAGGTCAGCTCAAAAGAAAAATAGAGAAGTTGAAGATCAATTAGATAAGGACATTTATGCTCTACAACAATGTTATCATTTGCTCATGTTTATAATCCACATTGTCTGTATTAATAATTGTTATGGTTTATGTTAGATGTCAACTTGATTGGACTAAGTATAGAACTAATACAGCATCATTTCTAGATATGCCTGGAAGGTCATTTCTACAGGTTAGCAGGTCAATCAGTACACTGGATGGAGAAGTGACATCCTGAGGATGGATAGACTGATTCCTCATAAGAAAGGAAATTTCTGTTTTGTCTTTCCCCTGGAGCTGTGACACATTTCTGCCCTTATCCACAGAACTCCACACTTTCTGGCCATTGGACTTTGTGACTCACATCAATACCTTTCCACCCTATTTCTCAGGCCTTCAGTCTTGGAATAAGAACTCCAACATCAGCTTCCCTTGTGCTAAGACTATTGGACTGAATCATGCTATCAGAATTCCAGGGTCTCCAGCTGCAGCTGGCCTACTGTGTGACCTCTGTAATCATGTGAGCAGATGTTCTAATGAATCTCTCATCTATCTGTCATCGTTATATTTACCTACCTATCTATCATCTATCTACCTACATACCTACTGTCTTCCTACCTCCAATCTGCCTATATGTCAATTATCTCCTATTAGTTCTGTTTATCTTGAAAATCTTAACAGATTGCTGTAGGAATAGTAAAACAAAATTATACACTTAGATCACTTAAACTTTTAGAAGGACAGTCTAATCCCTAGATCATTGAGTATACTCTTCCTGTAGCTAGATGTGGCCAATGCAAAGAATCAATTAACCCATATGTTCTTGGGGTTGCATAAAACTGGGTTTATTTGCAAATCCCTTCCCCCACTTCTGGGAGGTAAAGAACAGGAAATGAAAAGGTTATTTTCTGCTTGGAAGATCTTGTAAGAAGAACGTGGTAGTTTCACACAGAGGTGCCCCATTTATAATCACAACACCTAACAATGAACTGGCTGTTCAGAGCTGCTTTAAATTCAGATGAGAAGATTAACGAACATCTCCAAAGCATTCCTTGCCCCTAATCTCTTTTAAAATTAATTGTTTTCAAGCTCTTCCTTATGTTTCTCTATCAAACAGCTGCACAAGATAAACAAAGTGAACAGTCATACAGTATAGAAGCTCTGTGCAAAGCCTACATGAATAAAGCAAGCTACAAAATTGAAGAATTCCTTCACAAACAATTTCTAACACATAATGCAGAACAAGCAGTGATTATACCATGTGTTATGCCACAGGGTCCCAGAGCTACACAAATACTAGAATTTGACTCTGATCCCAGACAGGGTGTTTTCAATCTTCTGATACAGGCATTTCACCATCTTACTCAATCTATCCTTGGATTATGTACATCTTATACTACAGAATGTTTAACTACTCACACAAGGTATAGTGTAATAAACTAGAGAAAGTTAGTGAAAATTGAGTATAATTGACATACAATTTCCTAATAAGCTCAAATGAAAAGATAACTTCCTGATAAATTTCTTCTTTTTAAGTCAGCAGTAAGAGAAGTAGACTCCTAGTACATTCTAAATGAGGCATGTTATTACAGCTGAGTTATTACAAAAGCTTCTTTTCATGTATTCACACTGATCTAAAACAGAAGAAATCTGTAGCTCACTAATAAATGCATGGTAATCACATGTTTTCTTAGTTTCTAGATGACTTCATGGGTTATTTACTTTTAACTGTCCTCTACACTTAAAGGTGATTGAAAGCCAAATGCTGCAATAATCTTGGAACAATGCATTCGATGGTTAATGTCTTCTGGTGACTTAGAGTGGGATGCTTTAAGATATCTGAAAATTCTAGAAAACAAAAAAAAAAAGTCTCATTGAAATTATAACTTCTTAAGTCCTAAAAGAAGCTAGGTAAAAGACTCAATACCATTAAGTTATTACTTACATGCTACAACTTAATGCCCATCTCTTCAAACAGATAGCTCACGTATCTTCCTCTTGTCACTGTTTCTTTCTCACCTGCCCATGTTTTTTGGTTTTTTTTTCTTATTAATTCATTTTTCTTTGTTGTGCCCACCATTATGTTCACCCTTTTGGCCATTTCAACTGGAGAAGATGGCAAGTTGGAAATGCTTTGAACCTCTTTAACCCAACTCATTCATTCATCCTTTCTTTCATCAAGCATATCATATGACAATCGCATAACAGGTAGCCTATGTCGGTTTAGAAAAATTGCCCTTACTGATGCTGTAGAACTGACTGGTTAAGTGGTGAGGAACATAGTGCTTAATTCAAACTTTCTAGTCCTGGCTCCAGTTGCAATAATGTACACAGAAGATGGTTTCCTAATAAATGCAGCTATTATCTAAATATAATGTGAAGTGGAAGCAGAGGGCACATAATATTACTAGATTAAGAAGTCAGAGAAGGTGAAATTTGAGCTAAATTGTACAAGCATAGGCACACAGATCTGTAGTGGAAGGCTTCCAGAGAGAAGGAATGACCAACACAAAAGACAGACTGAGGTATTCTTGATACAGGGGAAAATCATGTTGAAGCTCTGTGTGGCAGGATATAGGATGATGGGAATCAGAAATTCCTTTAGGCTATGATCTTATATGGGAATCTATATATGACCTATATGAAGACATGAAAGTGCTTCAAAATAGGAAGTCTTACAAATAATCATACTGTTTGCTATGGATAGTATAGCTGTTGGTGGCTTAAAAGTGCAAACCAGTCAGTCACAAAAGATAACAAACTGGACCAATCGATTGATATGAATGGTGTAGGCATATCCACAGACACAGAAAGTAAACTAATGGCTGCCTAGTAATTCCCTGGAAGTAGTGAGATTGGGAAGAAATGGGGATTGGCTGCTAGTGAGAATGGAGGGTTCTTGGGGTTTTTGTGGAGGAGAGGTTGATGAGAATACTTGAAAACTACTTACAGTTATGTAGTGATGATTGCATTCTGAGAATATACTAGGAATTATTAATTATCTATGATAATTTTTTAGATGGGTGAATTGAATTATATGTCAAGAATGAGCTGTGAGAAGTTCCCAAGACCTCATCACTGAAACAGACCTAAAATGAACCCAACATGGCTCAGGGAAATTTGTGGAGGAGGGCACGGAAAGAATGTCAGAGCTACACGTTGGGTCATGCACAGAGACATTTCCTCCTACCCATAGCTGATGGCTAACCCCACATTGTACCACCCATATTCCCCAATAAGGAGGGTCCCTGCAGAAGGGGTGGATAGGGAGGAAGCTAACAATGGTACCAACTTGACTATATTCACTAAGTACAAAACTAATTTAAAAATGGAAGATAAAAAAGAATGAGCTGTGAGATGAAGGAAAGAAAGAAAGGAGAGAGAGAAAGGAATGGGAGCAGAACCATCAATGAAATGTCTTCCTAGTTCATGCCCTACACCTTTATGCATAGATTCTCAAAGTGGTCCCTGCTTCACTATACTAATTTAGAGAAGATTCTGAATTAGATTCTGAGGACCATCCTAACCAAATACTCATGGGCAAGCGACAGAAATGTATCTTCTCACAGAGCCAAAGATTGGAAGTCTGAAATCAAGGTGTCAGCAGAGCTGATGTCTTCTGAGACATCTCTCTGGCTTACAGACAGACAGCTTCTCCGGTGTCTTTCCACAATCCTCCCTCACTGTGCCTGTGCTCTGTTCTCCTTTTCTTAAAAGAACATCAGTTATAGTGGATCAGAGCCCATCCTAATGACCTCATTTTTACTTAATTACCTCTTTAAAGTTTCTATCACCAAATATAGTATTCCCTGCTTAACCATGACTTCACATTACTCAGTTTTAGTTACCCTCAGTTAACCACAGTCCAAACGTATTAAATAGAAAATTCAAGAAATTAAACAGAGAGACCAAGTTGCTGTAATTTTTAAATGTATAATATTATAATTTTTCTATACTTTTATTAATATCTTATCATACATAATTTATAAATTAAACTTTGTCTAGGTATGTATGAACATAAAAATTATATATATATATACATATACATATACATATATATTATATATATAATGGTTTGGGTTGTATTGGTAACTTCAGGCATACATTTAAAAAAAATTTTTTGTTTATATTTATTGATTTATTTGAGAGTGACAGACAGAGAGAAAGAGGCAGAGAGAGAGAGAATGGGTGTACCAGGGCATCCAGCCACTGCAAACGAACTCCGGATGCATGCTCCCCCTTGTGCATCTGGCTAGCGTGGGTTCTGGAGATTCGAGCCTTGAAGCAGGGTCCTTAGGCTTCACAGGCAAGCACTTAACCACTCATCCATCTCTGCAGCCCCAAGGCATACATTTTAAAATATTGAAGACTAGGATTTCAACATAACATGTGTATGGGTATGAACTCAACTCAGCCTATAACCATCACCCACCTTCTCCTAACCTAGGACTGCTAACTCTAAGCCCATTCTATTTAAATATCTAATGCCTGCAACCTTCAGATTACCATATTGTTCAAGTCCTCAGATAATAGGACTAAAAGAGTTTATCAACCTCATTTTAGTCATGAATTTCATACCATCCTCTTGTCCCACATATCCAGACATTCCATGCATACATAGAATTTGCAAAGGGAATAAGTACAATCTTAAATTTCAAATATCATTAAATCATTCAACATATATTTACTGCCTTTTACTCTGTGGTCCTTGAACTAGATGTTAGGGAAATAGATTGAAATTTTATTTTGTCTAGTCAGAAAGCAATAAGTTAGTTACATTCTGTGCTTGCTGCCAGAGCACATGAGTTCCAGGGTCTCGTGCCATGATGGGCATACCAAGTTTGAAGGGAAATAAAAATAACTAGGGCCATATCCAGGAAGGGCCATGAAAAAGTACTGAAGGAATCTAATGTTTCCTTGGATGGATAGACTGCTGGCTACTCCCAATATCCATTCTCCCCTTCTATGGTAAGTTTACATTCCCAGGCATGTGGCACCTTTTGATAATGAATATGACAATATAATCTATAAAATTTACACTCAATAACCTCAATGGAGTTGCAAAAATATCACAAACAAAAATCTCATAGTGTTTTAAGTAAGTTTAGAATTTTGTGTTGGGCTGCATTCATAGCCATCTATGGTATACACATACATGACTAACCAAAGAAAGACTCAATTTCCAGTCTCTTCATAACCAAATGTCACAATGCCCATGAAACCAAGAGAAATCACAATGTTGACTAACACTAACTCTAAGGTACTATTCCAAATATTTTACATATATTGCCCTTTTATAGTGTATAACTTGAAGATAGAAATATGTTCCTCAATGAACACTCTTTTAGATAGGGGTCTGGAGTTATTATGGTGGCCTTACTTCAAAAGGTCACATGGGAGCCCAGGCTTTTTCATTTTTGATATTCTACATTTGTAAGGTGCTATTATTAACCTCATCCATATATTGACTCTTTAAAACAAAACACTATGAGAACCAATAGTCTCTTATATTTATTTCTTTATTTGACAGAAAAAGAGGGGAAAGAGAGAGAGAGAAAATGAATGGGTGAGCCAGGGCCTCCGGCCACTGCAAACAAACTCCAGATATGTGCATCTTCTTAAGCATCTGGCTAATGTGGTTCCTGGGGAATCAAACCTGGATCCTTTAGCTTTGCAGGCAAATGCCTTAATTGGTAAGCCATCCCTCCAGCCCCATATATTGACTCAATCACTACAACAAACAAAAAACTAAGAACTATTACAATCACATCATATAGAAAAAAACTTGAGCAGAAAAGGAAAGTCAAGTGACAGAATTAAATCAAAACCAGCACAGGCCCTTGGCACGACTCCCTCCATTTCCTTCCTTTTTGTGTGAGTGCTTCTATCGAACTGCACTCCCACTGCAATTTACGGCTCCCTTCACTTCATAATTCACATTTTCATAGAACATTTTAAAATATTTTAATAAAATAAGCTGTCAGCTCCTTTAAGACAGGTCATGCATATGATTCATCTTTGTACCCTCACATATGTCATGTGGTGCCTAGCATACAGTAGTGGCAAACATATTTATTGAAATGAATAGATCTACACTTGTCTGAATGCTTTTAATATGACAGTTTCATTGATGCCTACTAATTACTATATGCTCCTTTTTAAATTGTCCTTTTTTTGCTATTGAGAAAAATATTTTGATTTTACCATATTACTCTTTATTACAATTATTAGTTCCTTCACATCCTCTATTGACAAATGAGTATCCATATCCTGAAACTAATAATTTTTAATATCTTTCCCATCTTTTTATATACAAGTTAAGTATCCTGAGGGCTTTATTAGTGCTTTTCCTATTGCTGCGTTTTAGCAGGGACTTCTGTTTTATTTTTGCCCCCAAAATATATATATTTAAAATCATAAGTGATATTTAAACCTACCTTCTCTGCATATATTATAAGTGTTTGGTAGACTATAACCCAATTGAAATTCCTACATGAATTCAAAAGCTACTGACCATTATAAACCCAGGAAAATAGTATTGTTCTGTATGGCTGGTTGTTAGAAAGGATCTAAGAGAGCTTTAACTAAGAGGCCAGGGACATTACTATGCATTTGTCTATTTAACCTTGATTCAAGCAATAAGAGCATTGTGAGCATTTCTATGGAAGCTCAACCACCCAACATAAAGCCTAGTAAGAAAAGAATAAAAATCCTCATCCACCTCTGCAGTCCTCTTAACACCTGCCACCAGTGAAGATTCCTGTGGTACCCAACTCCTAGCTCCCTCCTCCAACGCTTATTGTTGCCTATAACGAGGTCCATGAATCATTCTAAAGATGCTACCCGCCCTTTAATATCTTGCACAACCCTAAATTGTGCACAGCTGAGCCATCAGCAGCTAAGGAAAAGGTTCAAAGAATAGAAATTCGTGGTACAGCCACAGGGTGCAACATGAAGACCAGAGGGCATCCAAAGAACGAAGGCTTAGAGAGCACAATGCTAGAGAGACAGAGAGGCTCTTGAGAGGAAAGGAAACTTTGAGACGCACTTTTCCAAGGGACTGAGACAAGTGACCCTGCTTACCTCCACAGAGGAGGACGTCTTCATTTAATTAGTGGTCTCTGCAGGAAGAATTCATGATGCTGAGGACATAACAAAGGGCAGGTAATATTCTGATACATCTTTTCAGCATTCTGAAGGACCTTGGACTATCCAACCAGAGAAGCAACTTATAAAATAAAAACAAAGAAAGGAAGAAGGAAGGAAGGAAGGAAGCCAAAACCGTTTATCAGAGTGATTTTTCTAGTTGTCTGAATTCACCCAGGTGAAGTTTAAATGTATGCTTATAAAGCTTATTTTACTACATCTAGTCTGTTTCTGTTTTTATTTTCATATAAAACTGTACATCTGAGAACTACAAAGTACTTGCTTAATGATAACAGTATGAGAATCACATTTTCATCAAAAAGGTGTGCATGGCAAGGCAAAACCTGAGTATAAGTGATGTATAAACCTAAATTTTTGTGGCCTTACAAATATTAAGTCAAACTCATAACAAATTAAGTAATAATAGTAATCCCTTCCCATTTTTTCTGGGGTTTAACAAACCCTTTTAGCAGAAGGTAATTTTCATTTATGATATAATATTTGAATAAATTCAACAAAATTTTATAATCATTATACCTGATGACAAAAATACATGTTGTTTATAAGAAGTATGGATGAATTTAAAGAAGATAATTAAAAACAGTTTAACACACATACACACAAACAAACACAAAAGAATTGATAACATTTTTGCTAAATTTCTTTTCAGGAATGTTTTACAATTTATTTATACTCTGCTTTGTTCTGGGAAGGATTTTATGTAATTTGCAATAAAATGCAATTACAGTAAGATAAATAAAAACTGTTGGGGATAAATAATGAGAAACTCAAACAACAAAAAAAATCAAGCTAAAACTAAATTTTACAAGTACGTGTGATGGCCTTGCTCACCAGCCTGGTTTTAAGGGCTCTTCAGTGCTAGTAAGCTTTTGCCTAGTTGATTTAAAAGTTCATGGCGGGTGGTTAGGGGATGAAAAACTGCATTTCTCTAGCAAAGTTTTTCTCTTCCTAATGCTCCCTGCATTTTCTTTAGAAGGCCATTATGAAGGTGGCAACAAAGACTACCCACACCAGTCCACGGGAGAGTGGACGTGTTTTACAAAGGCATTTCTCAGTGTAAGACAACACGCCTCATTTAAGCCTAGCCTTTACACACAGTACAGATTTTGACCTTATAAAAATAACCCATTTTGATAGGCATTTGAACCCTTTCTAGCATTTTTGTTTGTTTGTTTTTACCATTTTAACTAATACTAGCATAAATCTCTTTATGTATAACCATCTCTAATTATTTCTTCAGGAGTAAATTCTAGAAGTATAAATGAGTACTGTAGTTATGTCTATGTTTGTATCTTCCCATATTAAGACAAAATAATTGCCAAGAAATATTGATAACATATCTATGAGTCAGCTATGAAATGAAAGCATCAACTTAATAATCTTCTCTGTCTTATCACATTTCAAATTTTTCTACTAAGGCTAGGGGGAAAAATAAAATAAATAGATTATGATTTTCCTTGGCATATCTTAAAAGTCTTACAAATATAAAGAGTAAATTATAAGTAAAGTATGGTATAGCATTTATGAGGTTTGTTCTATCTCACCATCAAGACTTTTGGCTCATGAAAGGTAGGTATGAGGCCTCTCAGGGCCTAGCCCAGGGCCTCATACATAACTGGTGGTCAGAATTAAACACTGGATGAACAAATGACTATATATACAGCTACTTACATTAACATTTATATAAGAGCATTTTTTCATTGACTTAAAATGACTCTTTTTTTTTTTTTTTTTTGACCAAAC
This sequence comes from Jaculus jaculus, assembly GCF_020740685.1. Lineage (NCBI taxonomy): Eukaryota > Metazoa > Chordata > Mammalia > Rodentia > Dipodidae > Jaculus > Jaculus jaculus. The sequence continues at coordinate 41,167,719 of NC_059105.1, read as the reverse complement.
CCTAGCCAGGCTCCTCTGGACCCAAGCAACCTATAACCTCACCACAAATTAATTCATCCATCTTCTTCTGTCTGTCACATCAAAAGGCCTAAGCAAACAATAACCTAGTTACTAAGGGTCCAAGGCATCCTTGACATGACCACAGTCATACCTAAGAAACAGCAAGGTTGCCAGAATTAATTCCTCTTTGTCCCGGGGACACTTGACCACGAGGACAGGGCTACGCTTTCACAGTGCATTTACTCAAAGAGATTTGTAAATGCAAACCTGCTCTCCATGGGACCACTGAGATATGTGTGCATCTCTCACACCTCAACATATTTTACAAGGACCCAAGAACTATTTCTTTACAATGTACTCAACAGAAAAGAGAGGGCTTCTCTCTCCCATTACCTGTGAGAGGCTAGAATCCCAAGTCAGTTATCAGAGGTGGCTGATCTCATTGGCATCCACATACTGATCAACTTTTCTGATTCTTTATTGCCCTGACCCTTCTGAGTCCACACTCATCACCGTTCCTGCCCCCTCACACTCCATTTACAAAATTTGGTCACTTCCACATGAATGCAAATCCAAACCAGCTTTCTTAATGCAACAGTGTATTGCAGGTTAAAATTAGACCTTGCCATTTTAGTGTTCCCCTTCATTTATTTTTGATAGATACCTTTCACATTTCTATCACTTCAAATAATATTGATGAGCTAATATTTTTAACAAAATTAAATGAACTCTATTTCAGGAGGTAGTTTCATGACAATGGTCCCAATCAACAGACAGTTTGTGTGCACTTAGCTACATGATTCTTACTATATACCTTAAACTTGGCTGAGTCTCCTAGTTGGGGCCGAAAAGCATATAACCTATAACACTTGAGAAGATAGCAAATCTCATGACCACCTTTAAAAGGGTTTTTTCAGACTCTTTCTTCATTTTCTACACTAGCCTCCATCTTTTAGTATTCTGCCAGTGAGAAAGAATTGTGGCTACAACAAATCCAATATTGTCAGGCTCTCCAGAAAATACTCCATATGCTTTCTTCTTGAAACTCTATAGTTGCACAATAAGACTGATGCTTTTAAAGACTGAGGCTGAAGGAGGCCAAAGATCATGGAGTCCAGAGATAAGGAAGCCATGATTTGAATGATGGACTGTTTGACCTCAAAGTCTATTCTTTCAACTACATTTTACAACCTAGAGATATTGATATCATCACTCATAGATTTCTGGCTATTTCCTATTTCTCATCCTTGATAACTTTCGTGTAATCACAACACAAGTGAATAGGGGGTGGAGGTGATTATACTCAAAATAAGTATTAAAAGTATAAAAGAAGAAAAAGGGAAAAAGAAAATTGTCAAGCTGTGGCAAGACAAACTCAAAGCAATTAAGAGGCCTCTGAACCAAACCCCCAGCCTCTTTATGGAAGCAACATTTCTTCCATCTAAAAACTCTGGCTTTGGAATGAAGGTGACATACTGTGGGAAGACCAAGAAAATTATTTTTTTTCCTCTTATTGATTCCTATTTCTTCCATTCCATCTGTTTCCTTGGCATGGTGAAGGGGGTGACGATGAGCACAGAGTAAGCCGGCTCTGTCAGTCAGGAGATAGGAGCTGACAAACCAGACCTAGGCTTGGGAAGGCCTCCGATGAGGTGCCAGATGACAGGACTCACAGAGATTTGACAAAATGCCGCAGACAATCAGGAGGCCTGGATCCAGATTTCATAAATAATGAGCAGTCTTTTCCCTTGGTGCATGCGCATAGATTTGAATATTTCTGATCAAGTGCCTCTTGGTTTTTTTTTTGTTGTTGTTGTTGTTGCACATAAAAGGAAATGCATCACAGTTGAATATAAATGAAAGAGGATAGAGGAGAGTATATTGGGAAAAAAATCCAAGTTAATAGTTTAGAAAACTTGTGTATACATAATATGATGACATTAAGAGAAAATGATTTAAAAATTAAGATTTCAAATCTTATTACCAGGCTGTATTTGCTTCAGAATTTCACAAAGAAGTTTGCTATACATTAAAGCTTCCTTAAAAGTTGTATACCATCCAGTTGCTGTTCTATCTAGAAAGTGAAGTTTGCAATTCCTATAGGACTATCTCCAACTAAAACTCTAAAATGATGGCATGTTAAAAAGTCTGTAGCAGACAACCCTGTGATTCTGTCTATATGTCCTTGGGAAGAGCTTCATGCAGAGGAGGCTTCTACTCAGGCAGAGAAAAGGCTAAAATGAAAAAGTGGTTCATCAAAGAAAGCTCATTTTGTTGGAAGCCAAGAGACCCATATATGGGAGAAGCTGGAAAATGAATCTATTTTACCATTTCATTGCCCCCAACACCAAGTTAAGCTACTATCAACAACAAAGGCATGACATTATCTCTTTGTTCACTCTTTCCAGGACTTAAAGGCTCTCATCAAAATAGACAAATGTCAAAATCCACACTCATCTGAAAGCATAATGCAGATTTATAGAATCCACATGTGAAGAACTTGGTTGTAAAGTTCTCTCAAACTGTATTATGGGTTGGATTATGTCTTAAAGAGAAAGAGAAGTTGGAGTCCTACTCTTGGTGTCTCAGAATATAACCTTATTTGGATATGGGGTTATATAAGAGGCAGTCATATTAAAAAGAGATCATTAGGGTGGCCCGAATACAACATGTATAGTAACATAAAAAAGAAAAACAAATCATGGACAGAGGAAGATGTACACATAGAGAGGATGTCATATGAAAGGACACAGGAAGAACATGGCCATCTATGAGCCAAGGAAGGTCAGAACAGATTCTTTCCTCAAAACTCTCAGACAAAACCAACCATGCCAATACCTCAATTTCCTATTTTAGGCTCCACAACCATGAGACAATAAAGTCCTGTTGTTTAAGCCACCCATTTTCAGGTACTTTCCTATGACAGCCCTCCTAAATTAATAATGATTTTTAGTCTGGAAGCATGGAAGTGGCTTGGAAATTGGAAAAGTTTTTGTTTTATTTAATATTTGTGTGTGTGTGTGTGTGTGTGTGTGTGTGTGTGTGTGTTTTGTGTGTGTGTGTGCCAAGGCAACTAGCCACTGCAAACCAATGCAAGGCACATGTGCCACTTTTTGTGTCTTGCTTCATGTGGGTAATGGGAAATTGAACCCAGGCTAACAGGCTTTGCAAGCAAATACCCTTAACCGCTGTGTCATCTTCCCAGCCCATAGAAAAGATTTGAAGTACACAATTTGAGAGAGGAAAAATTCTCCATTGCCTTGAAGAGAATGCTTCTAGAAATGTGAATGTTAAAAGGGTTTTGGGTTCAGCCTCAGACAGAAATGAAGAACACAGAACTGGAAAGTGAAGGAAAGATGGTCCTTGTGGTAATGTGATAAGGGGCTTGGCTGAACTGTGTTCCAATAAGTGGAGAGTAAAACTTGCAAGCATGAACTTGGATGTTTAGTAGAAGAGATTCCTAAGTAAAATGTTCATGGTGCAGCCTGGTCTGCCATTGCTACTTACAGTAAGATGTAAGAGGAAAGAAAGAAAATGGGAAAGCAAGAGGATGCCAGAAATTGAAGATCTGAAACACAGGCAGCCTATTCATAATACCAAAAAAAAAAAAAAAAATAAGAGAAAGACCTGGAGAAGAATATGGCTGAGCAGCTCTTTGCCAAATAGATTAGGCATGTAACTTGTAGCTCCAACCAACCATTTCAGCAGAAACAGTGCCAAGTTGAATGGAAGAGTGTGAATGAAGACAGAATAAAATGAAGACAGAATAAAATGAAAGAAGACTTGAGTACTTCCAGGATTCTATGGGCAGGAAATCGAGCAAGAGAACCTTTTGGTTTTCTTGTGTATTAACTTTACCAAGAGGGAAAAGGGACCCCAAATGCCACTTAGAGGCCAGTGAGGCTGCTCCTCCTGACTTTTCTGATTCTCAATTCCAGTAACCAAGATCCAGGGACTCCATTCCTTTCATAGTTTTCAGTTGAGCCCCTGCTCCTATTGCTGTCATTTGTGCCAATGTTGCTGCTAAGGTTCATACTGCTAGTGGTAAAAACACATTCTTAACTAGGTCAGGGCTATGCTGAGAACTTCATGTGGTTTCTGTTGTCGTTCCTTAAAGTAGTGCAATAAGAATAGGATGCTACTCATGTTTATTCTAGAGGTAAGGAAACTGAGGCCCAGGGAGGTATGAAATGCTATTTATCCAATACATACAATGAGGCGGGGCCAGAACAGGACCATATCCTCCTGAGCTTATGTATTTTCCATCTTATCTAAACCAAATCTGTCTGAATGTAACTTCTTAGCCCAAACTGTCTATAAACTCTCATCACCTGCAGGATGAAGCCGAAATACCTTAGTTTGACATTTCACAAGATCTTTACTCACCATACCACCTGTTAAAATCTTGCCGTTCTAAGTATCTTGTATTTGTGAAAACGTGTCTGTCAGGCTTTCACCTGAACACTTCAGAAAAATGTACCCTCTCTTCAAGATTTTATGGTCTAGAATGATACCTCAAGTTGACCTCATGCTCAATATTTCAACCACTGGAGCTGAAACTATCAGCTTCTCCCAAAATTCCCTCTCCCACACTTCTCTGTATGGAAGACATTCTTCAGTCGTTTGCCCAGGCTTAGACTCCTGCTGCTGTTTTTCGCTGCACCTCCCTTCATGTGTTACATACAAAATCCTGTTGTCCAACCACTCAGCCTCTCTGCACCTGTCTCTTCTCCTCCTCAGTGACTCATGCAGACCTCCTGTCAGTTACCTAGACTTGAGAGCATAAGAGTCCCTCACTAGGTTGTTTCCCCTCCAAACACACACACACACACTAGGACAAGTTTGCCAGAGGAAGAGAGAAGATTTAGGAGGAGATTGCCCAGACCTACTGCATCATTAGGTAGACCTAAGCCTGAGGTGGTAGAAAGAAACCAAATAAAATTTGCTTCTATTGGGGTTAGGACAGGGGCTACAAGCTTGAAGATGAAGAGAAGAATGAAAACATTGGCTGGGATAATGGCCCAAATTCTTTGAGTCTACTTCAGAAAGACAAAGCATGGCATTCTTCAGACACTTACATGTGCATTTATTGTGCCACTTTGACCTGAATTTTCTTGGAACCAACCTGATCAGTGATTTCTATGACTGGATTCTCCATATATGAGCTCTCAGTTATCTCATCAAATTCTCTCTATTCACCCAAGAGCTTCTGAGCCAATGGCTTTAGTCCACTATTCTTAGGCCACCTGTCTCTCCCATCCACACACACCATCCAAGCCCCTTCCACTGCATGTGTTTTCATCAGTGCTCACCTCCTTCTGAATTCAAAACCTAACCTCGTTTTTTTAAATATTTTATGTTTATTTATTCATTCATTTGACAGAGAAAGAAAGAGAGAGAGAGAATGGGCATGCCAGGGCCTCCAGCCACTACAAACGAACTCCAGATGTGTGCGCCCCTTTGTGCATCTGGCTAACGTGAGTCATGGGGAATTGAACCTGGGTCCCTTGGCTTTGCAGGCAAATGCCTTAACTGCTAAGTCATCCCTCTAGCCCCTAACCTAGTTTTAATCCAAAAGATCTCCTTCAGTTTTGCTCCTATTACGGAATGAGGTGAATATATACAAAAAGTTTGGTATGGGAAAACTCTCATGCAAAATTCATCCACTTTATTGTAAAGAAGCATGAATTAGAAGGCAAAGTGACATAGTCTGAACCTAGAATATACCCCGGGGCCCAGACTAAAGAGACAAATTTAAAGTTATACAAACCAACAGTGGGAGGACCATCTATACTTAGTGACGAGTCTGTCAGAATGAAAAACCTCAAGTGGGTTGTAAATATAGGGTTGATTCTTAGGGAGAATTTTCTTCTATTTGCTGATTCAGCTCCCACAATCAAGAGATTTTGTTGTTCAATTTTACTTCAGGCAAACTAAATCAACTGATTCTGTGTTTGTTCCTGCTTTGTGTTCTGACCTTGGTAACCTTTCCGTTGTACTACAGACTTCAGTCTCACTGGTCAGAAATATGCTGGGAGCATGTTTTAAACCACCTACTTTCCCCACATGCATCTGCTATGAAAATCCAGCTAATTTGTTATAAAATATGATGTTTGAAATTTTGAGAATTCATGGGGCTCTTGATTTCTGAAATATTGGTTGAACATCATGTTTTTTATCCACAGTACTCAAAAGGATCTAATGTGAACACTTCTCTATATATCATGAAGATGACCCACTGTTTGAGACACAATAATTTCTTTGATATTTTGTATTCCCAAATGTTCTAAGGTAACTCCTCTGATGATTCGTATTCTCTAGAAATAGGAAAAAAAAGATTGGGTAGTCATTTCATAAATCCCAGAATGTTCGGTGTTTACTTACGTATGATGACTGTAAATAAGGAAATTAGCAGACAGCAGTGATTAAAGTTTCCCAGCACTGATTGGGCAGAGGTTTGAAAAGACTTCCTCTAGAGCTACATGATACGGTATTGAGCATTTAGAGGAATGACTCGAAAATTAGACAAAGCAGAACAGCACTACTCTCAAGATGTCCCAAAGTTGGGGGGGGGGCAGAAAGAGAACAGAAAAGTTCCTTTGAACTCACCATACATTAATGACATTAATACGACCAGTAGCTTACGTTCTTCATGAACAGCTATTGATGTGCTCATCTAACACCCTTGTCACAAAGTAAAACATTTCCAAGCCTTAGCCTCTGTTCATTAACAAGTCTTAATTACAGGCATCCACATATGTGCACACATACACAGATTTTTAGTTTCAAATTTGGATTGGCAAGAGGGGTCAGAAAAAAAAAAGTGAGGAAAGACAACAGAAAGAAAAAGAAAAAAGAAAAGAAGGGGGAAAAAAAAATAAACCTCCAGTAAGTTTGATCTGAACAAAATGGTTATTCAAATGGGTCCCCTACTAATTTTACAAAGATGCGTGATAATATCCAACATATGGCTTTAACTATGTTTTTTAATATTAGAAATTGAATGCACATTTTAAGACATAAGTTTTGCTGATATGCTGTTGATAATACAGGAGAACTATTTTCCATTTGTTTCTAATTATCTTAAAGACAGCCTGGGGATCATTTGCCCATGGTTTAAGAGCACTCGGATAACTCCACAGATGTGACAGGCCAGCATGCGTGTCAGCTACTGCAGCCAGGCTGCATGAGGGTGGCTTAACCAAAGATACCCTCATGTCTGTAACCACTAGACACAGCTCCTAAGGTCAGGCAGTACTCAAAAATAAAATCCTTCCTTTGTCAACATTGTTAGGGTATAGGCTCCAAAGTCAGACTGCCAGGCACCACATCTTAACTGAGTAAACTTGGGCAAGTTATTTAAACTCTCTTTGTCTCAATTTCCTTGTCTGAAAAATGGGGCCATACCTGCACCATTTGTTGATCAGGAAGACTAAAGCACTTAGAACAATGCTCTAGACATAGAAAGTGCTTGATGAGGGATCTAGCCCAGCTTTAATGCACATGAAGACACATCCAGGCACACGTTTTATAATAAAAAAAAAAAAAAGTTTTCCACTCCTTTTTCTCTGGCCTCTCTGAAAATTCAAGTTCGAAAATAAAAACGTGTGTGTGTGTGTGTGTGTGTGTGCATGAGCACACATATGTGGGTGTCTGCTTCATTTCTGTCTCATTCCCTCTGTCCTTGCAATGGTTATTGTTAGATCTCCTGGATTTGCCTCCTTTCCAGATATCTTGTCTTCACTGATAATTTTCATTTCTTTTCCTGCATTTCTTTGTTTTATATTTGAAATTGTTTCTCCATTTGATCTTATAAATCACTAATTTTGTTTTCAGCAATATGGATTCTCTTTGTTTCAAGACACTAGGAAACTATTTTAATTTGGGAATTGTCATTTTTTAAATTCTTATCATTTTCTGAGGCTCTGCTAAAGCATTCTGATTTTTTTTCTGCTTTTACTTATTTTCAATTCTTTTTTCATTTTTTTTTACATCTTCCATATATAAGAGATGGATTTCTCTTCTTCAAGTAAATGTTGTTTGCTCCTGTCTGTTCGTGTTATTAAGCGGGTCACTAAACTCTGTGGGGTTGGGCTGCAGTTTATTCTCCAGGAAGCTGGTCTCAAGTGTCGGCCCCGTCTAGGACCCATCCACTGGAAGCTGGGGCCCCTCGTCCAGCCACTATAGGCCCGTACCTCCGTGGGCTTCTGCATTGGAGCATGTCTCTCTCTGCCATGGCCCTCTACTAGTGTGCTGCACTGTCGCAGGGTCCCAGACCTTATGAATGAAGCCTGAGCTTCATTCAACCCAAGTATATCATGCTGGGTGCTTGGAGGTAGTTGGTAGTTGTGGGCATGTGTGAAGTCTACCATTTATCATTCATTTAATTTTAAAATATCTGAGGGGATGAGAGTAGACAAGGAGTACAACAAGCTCTTTTATATTAAAGAAAAATTTTATATTAAAGAGAAGTTGGAATGCTCAAAGTTAAAGCAACCAATTAGGAGCAATTTCCAATTTTTAAGAGAAAATTGCACATTAAAGCTTCTCTGAAGTTTAGTAAGACACCCTGTAAGACACTCAGATTCATATGGGAAAAATTAGCCTCAAAGCTTGATGTACGCTTTGAAATACATCACGGCTGGCCTTAAAACACTGCCTATAGAGACAGCAGAGAGATTAAGAAGCTAGACTATAGGATGCTTCACTTAACCTTTCATTGCCTCAGTTTCCTCATCTGTCAGAGAGAACTGATGACCATAGCTACCTCATGCAGGTTTGTGGAGAGATTAAATGAATAAGCATGAGAGACTGTTTAGAATAGGACCTGGGACATAATAAATTATGCAAATGTATTTCTCAAATGAAATAAAGTAAAATAAAATAGCAAAACCAACACTAAAGCTCTTGACATTATAGGGAATTTGTAATATCTAGGATGTTATTGGTCTATTTTCATCTATCAAAAATATCTTTATGGTGGGCGTGGTGGCACACGCCTTTAATCCCAGCACTTTGGAAGCAGAGGTAGGAGGATTGCTGTGAGTTCAAGGCCACCCTGAGACTACAAAGTGAATTCTAGGTCAGCCTGGGCTAGAGTGAGACCCTACCTCAAAAAAAAAATGTATATATATTTACATTAAAATGAGTTTATCATTACCAGTCTGAAAAAAACTCCCTACCAGATGATGTGACAAGGACATAAGCATAGAGAGGTCTGGAATGAGAAGAATTTCTAGTTAGAACAAAAGCTAAGGGGGAAAAATGGCATTTTTTTTTCTCTAAAATGTTTATTTGGGACGTTTGTTTTCTGTTTGTTTAAGACAAGGTGTTGCTATGTATTCCAGGTTAGCCTGGAATTGACTATGTAGCTCAGGCTGGCCTCAAAATCATGATCCTCTTACCTCAACCTCCCGAGTTCTGGGGTCAAAGTTATTAACACACCTGGCCAAGGCACATGTTTTCCCTATAACCTACTTTCAGCTTTATGGCAGTATAGAAAAGGGTTTTCATCAATAACATAGTACCAAAAGTGTCCTGCAGTCTCCAATGTTCTGGAGACTCAGAGACCTGAAAGACATGGCTATACACTTCTCATCTTTAATTATACCCCATAATCCACACCCGTGCCTTCATATCCCAGCAGAAAGCATCATGCCAACCAACTTAAGTTTTCCCATTGATTTACACTCACGGAAAATGGAAAGCTATCAGTATCTGAACACTGATAGGCATGCCAAAAGTCCTAATAAGTAAACAACTTTAGAGTAAATCACAAAAGCTAGTATTTACTGAGGCATCTCAATCCACACATCACATGCGTTGCTCCATTTGATTTTATAGCAATATTAATAGTTTACGTTTCTAAATAACACCGAGCTTTTCTTGAAGGAAGCTGCATGTTTCTCTATTCCTGACATTCAGGAAACAGATCAACTAAGTACATTTGACTTAGTTTTAACAATTTTGATGACCCAAATGACAGACCAAGGTTTGGGATATAAAACATGTTTTGATCTGTACAGGAGAGGGCTGCTAAGCAGCACAGCATAAACAGTTGACTATGAACGACTAGGGAAGCCTCGGTAAGCTGTTTGATTAATCCATGCAAAACATTCATGCTGATCCAGGCAGGCAAGGACAAGGCAGGATTTTATCCTCCTGATGCACAGAGAAGCACCAGCACAATACATTTCTTATCAACCTTCTATGTTATTTAATGTCAACTAGACTCCAGTTTAAGATAAGCTTCAGGTAATATATTTCCTTTCTTGAGAGCAGCTGAAGCTCATACGTTTGAGAGAAAACAAATGCCTGTGACATGCATGGAGGAGGTCAAGTCAATTGCAAATTTGGATTTTCAAATCTACACTGTTGCCCAGGTCCTGACCTTCTGTCTCCCACTGGCAGAAAGAAGCAGGGTGTTCTGCCTCCTGTAACACGAGAAGCCGCTCATCTGTGTAAAATCCACCATCAATTTTGCAGAGGTTTTCTGCCATTAGCACACTCCAGGTAGGCAGTTGTCACGACGCATTAGAGCTGAAAGAGGCTGACAGCATAACTGCAGGCGAGCTCAGGGCTCTGTCCAGGCCAGCACCTGCTGCCTGCTTGGGCAGGAGAGTCCTCTGTCAAGACACAGCCTGGCAGGAAGCCTCGAGAATCACTTTGTATCAATGCCCTTCATGGACAGCATGCTGCAGGGCAGCCTGTCTAGCCAAAGGAGGATAGAAACCTTTGCCAGCCACCTGCCTGCCCCCATATGGTGGCCATTGAAAAACCCATCACTTTTGCAAAGAAATCCTCAAATTATTCATTCATCAAGTGCACTTTTGACTGGTCCAACAGCCTCAATGCACAGTCACCCAACGGTGATTTGGAGAACCTTGTGTTCATAGGATTGCTGGTGAGGTTCAAATAAGGAGAAAGTTGCCTGCATCTCACTGGGCAAGTCAGGTCCACTCTACATTTCAGTCTTCCAGGATCCCAAGGAACAGGAGAGCATTCGTACAAAGACTCCATCAGCCAGCCAGGCTTGCCTGTCACAGACTGTGGAGGGAATTGCTGAGAAGTCTCACAATGCCATACCTTACTGCCTAGCATGTCTCATCCAGAGGCAGCTGATGATCTTGTGGGGAGTCCATTCAGAAGCTATAATCCAAACATGAAAGTATCTCAGTATTCACTGGAAATGTCTCCAGACTCCCAGAAATGTGAACAGTAAGGAAGCTAGAAACCCATTATTAGTTGGATGCCAAAAATCTATTTTTTCAAAGTTACTTTCATAACCTAAGGGTTTGGCAAGACTTCAATGAACATGTTGAAATTTTCTTATTTGTTTCCTGACTGTTTCCCCATCCCCCATCTTGCAAACTCCATGAGATTAGAGGCCTTGTCATTGTCACTATGCTTTAATGAATATTTTCTACAAATAAATAATGAATAATGGCATATGGAATAAAGCACAAAATGTCTTGGGTTTTCTTTTTTTTTTCAATTGTTGTGCAAGGGCTGTATGAGAATGGGATGAGTAGATTCAAATGGCAGGAACAATAAAAAGTTAAAAATTAGTTTTGGAACATTTTTAAAGTTTTAGAATATAATGAGAAAGGAGGAAAGGGAGGGAGGGAGAGGGAAAGAGAAAGGGAAGAGGGAGGGACAGGAGGCAGGGAGAGAGGGAGAAAGGAAGGTAAGGAAAGGAAAGAAAAGGAAAAGGAGTGAATAAGGTAGGGATGGGGAGGTAGAGGGGGAAGAGGGTGAAAGATGAATAAGCCCCAGAGTGGTGGATGGAATTCTCTGATTCACACATAAGACTAGCTATACATGTCCATCTCTTCAGGGAATGTTTTTAAGAAAGTAAATGGGATTTTGTAGCTCTTCTTATAAAAGCAGCTGCTCATCATGTTCGTCTTCTCATTCCCTTCCAATTTCATGGTCAATCCCTTCTTTTTCTTTTATTGAAATCTGCACTTAGGTGACATCAACCTGATGCTTCCTGGAGAGTGTGAGCTCTTGTATCTAACTGCCAGACCTTTGGTTCCACTCTGGTTTCTCCACTTCAATGGTCCATAGTTGGGCTTCTACCCATGTTCCCACATTGGTGAAGGGCACCATATCCTTGTCACCATTCACTTCAGAAACCCTGAGACATCCCTTCTGCTACAACTATTCACTTAGTTCAAGTTTTCATGAATCTCATGAGGATTGTTACAATACACTTTCATTTGTATGAAGTATTGCGTTTAGGTAATGAAAACCTCTATGTCACCTCGCCTTCCATACAGTCTGACTTAACCTTACTTTGTGGCTCCCTGTTGTCTCATGAGACATGGTGAACTTCTGTAGCAAGGCCTGAAACAACCCATGTGACCCACAAGCACTCCCTCCTAGCAAGGCTGTCCTCTGCTCACCCTGCTTCTGATTTCAGCTCTGCAGAGTTTCTCATGGGTCACATTGTTTCAGCCACGGTGCTGTGGCTCTCGGTGACTCACCTAGTACACCGACATGTCCCTCTGCCTCCAGCACCAGATGAGGGAGGCTTTGAGAAGGATCTGCTGGGATCTGGGAGTGAGCAAATAAGAAAAATGTGGCCAAGGTTCTGACCACTAACTAAGGTGAAGAACAGATTAATGGGGGTGAAAAGGCCTAAGTAAAGTCAGGGGAAGAGATTGAGTAAAGGAAAGGTGGAGGAGGGCTAATCAAAATCTAAGAGGATATAAATAAGTCATATGGAAAACTACATTTTTGACAATGGAACACTCAGAAGCCATAGATTGTTACTAGAAAATTTTCAGTGCCAAGGATGGGATACCTTCCAGTGAGCTGTTGGCCAGGAAGGTCATTGACACCCCTGAAATATTACAGGCCATTGCCAAGGCTCTTGGTTTCCTACAAGAAATAGATGGTAAGACCCTACTGCTGAAGACTTCACATACTTGGGCTACAAGGTTACTGAGAAATCCTGCTGGAGCTGAGCTGAAAACCTCCTCCATGTAGACCAGTTGACAGAAAGCTGGAAAAAGCTACACTTCATGCAGTTCAATGGAAGAGAGAGAAATCACCAGTGGAGATACTCAACAGTGGACATTGCAAGCCTTAAATTTGGCCAGCTGGGTCAAATGAGCCAATAAATGCAATAGTGGCATGTCTGTTATGGGGGAAACCAACAGCTCTCTAATTGGACTGGAGGCCCACTCCATGAGAGGGAATACATACTGAAAACCTACAACAAGGCTAGTCATGAGCCCTATGGGCATAATGCCTGCTGGTGTCTGGCTAAATGTATATACTATGCTCAACAAACTGCCAAGTAAGCACTTCTCTTAATGTCCATACTCATATATTAATGCTACTCTCACTTTTGGTTAGAGAATCTTCTCTTTTCACATGGCAGTGACCTTGGGATGACTCAGAAGGCAGTGTGGTGTTGAGAATAAGTGACAGAAAAGTGCTCAGCACTGAAATATCTCTCACATATTCCAAGGCTCAGGGTCCATTGTGGAAGAGGTGATAGAAAGAATGTAAGGGCCTAAGGAAGGTCAGGACTCCTTGTAACATGCTCCTCCAGACACAAAGTAGCCTGGCTATCTACGGCCTCACAGTGCCTGACACTACCTACACAAGACCATCTTAATAGGAAGAGAAGATCATGACATCAAAATAAAAGAGAGACTGATTAGGGGTGGGAATATGATGGAGAGTAGAATTTCAAAGAGGCAAGTAGGGGGAGTGAAAGAATTACCATGGGTTATTGTCTACAATTATAGAAGTTGTCATTAAAAATAAATTAATAAAAAATATCAGACTAGATGCAGAGTTTTTCTATGGCAACATTTGGAGCCCTTGGTTAAGGTTAGAGTAATTGCTCCTTTGCCTCTCCCACATTTAACAGGCAGAAAGTAAGGAAGTGGAAATCATAACCTTTGAAAGACCTTGGTTCAACAATGGTCCCATCTCCACCTGGAGATGATTATATGCAAATTCATGCACCAAAGTTATCATGATGACCAATGGTGGGTATGCCCATTTCAAAAGACACCTATGTGTTCTCTGGTAAGATAGCATGTCAGACAATTCTGATCAGCCTACTTGAACTTAAAAGGTATCATGGTTTCTTTGTATTTAAGCAATTGTGAATTCCTGATGTGGTGGTGCACTCCAGCAATCTCAGCATTTGGAAGGTTGAGGTAGGAAGATCACAATGAACTTGAAGCCAGTCTGGGCTACAGTGAGACTGCCTTTAAGAAAAACAACATAAGGGCTGTAGAGATGGCTTAGCAGTTAAGTACTTGCCAGTGAAGCCTAAGAACCCCGGTTCAAGGCTCGATTCCCCAGGACCCACGTTAGCCAGATGCACAAGGGGAATACACGCATCTGGAGTTCGTTTGCAGTGGCTGGACGCCCTGGCACACTGATTCTGTCTCTCTCTCTCTCTCTCTCTCTCTCTCTCTCTCTCTCTCTCTCTCTCTTCCGCTCCCTCTCCCTCGCCCTCTCCCTCACCCTCTCCCTCTCCCTCTCCCTCTTTCTCTCTCTGTTGCTCTCAAATAAATAAATAAAAATAAACAAAAAATTCAAAAACAACATAAGTAAATAAATAACTTGTTAAAATGAACCAAATAAGCAAAAATAACAAGAACAACAACAAAACCATACTGAGCTCACAGGCAGAAGATTTTTTTGGCGGGGTGTGTTGAGGCAGGATTTCACTCTACCCCAGGTTGACTAGGAACTCATTCTGTGTTCCCAAACTTGACTTGAACTCATAGCAGTCCTGCTTCCTCAGCCTCCTCAATGTTGGGACTAAAGTCATGTGCCACCATTTCCAGCTTAAGATTCTAAAGACTATAGGATGGGCTGATTTTCAGTTCCCACTTCCTACTCTTAAACCAATGTTGGGTTGTTGGTTGTGAGAGTTGGGCTGGAATGGATACTATAAACAAATCATGGTGGTGGGGGAGCTGCTGTAGTGATGGTTCAGTGGGTAAAGGCATTTGCTTACAAAGCCTGACTGCCCAGGTTTGATCCCCCAGTACAATCATAAAGCCAGACACACAAAGAGGCACACATGTCTGTAGTTTATTTGAGGTGGCAGGAGGCTTTGGTTTGCCCATGTTCACTTTCTACCTCTCTACTCTCTACCTTCTCTCCTTCTCTCTCAAATAAATAAATATTTTAAAAATAAATAAATAAACAAATCATGTGACAAAATGAGTGGATACTAAGGGGAGGAAAAGCCTGCCTTTAACTCATAAATCCTTAAGGTGAGATTCAGACAGGGAGTTAGGGTAGTGTTTCCAAATTGGCAGTGGCTAGGAAGTGGCCCAAGCCAAACAGCAACTTGCTTGCTAACACAGCAAGTTTGTCGGCTTACTGCTAACAGGGCCAGCAAACGACAGTCTATACTCAGAGTGACCACCTCTGTCCTTCAGAGACTAACTGCAGATGGGGGAACTTAGATGAACTAAGCATTGCGCTGAGCTGTGGTTTGCATTGCAGAAGCAGATACCATGTTTAAATGTCAGAACTTCCTGGTGTTGCTAATAACTGTAACTTTGCTTCAAAAAAAACACACAAATAATATCACTGAAACATTTGCAGTTACAGGGTATTATACTGACCAAAGGAGATGCAGCCCAAAGTCCTTCAGAACAGAATGCCTAGATGCAGTCATGGAACATGAGCCAGGATAGCTGGGGAACCTACTAAATATCTACTAAATATCACCCCAGGAGACAATATGATATGTGTTCTCTCATTTAACTTACACAGCAACTCCATTTTACAGATGAGGAAACTAAAGCCAAGAAAGATGAGATACTGCACTTAAAACACCCAGCCAGAGTGTAGAATTGGGATTTGAACCTAGAGCTGTCTACTCATAAAGCCATGGCCTCTGCTTTATGCCATAAGCCTCTATAGGCAGTCATACAAAGCTAACTCCAAATAAAGACCACTAGGAGTCAATTCACTGCATCATCTATTGTCTCTGTGACCAGGATAAGTTATGTAATCTTTCTGTCCTTCCATTTTTTCACAATAAAATGGGAATTTTGAATAGTACAAAATCTAATGGGGTTTACCAATGGGGTAATTTTCATGTATAATATAAAGTAAGGATTCAATTTTATTTTTTGGTATATAGCTATCCGTTTAACTTTATGCCTATTTTAGCCAGGGCCATAATGTTTTGACTACTATGGCTTTATATTTTGAAAACAAAAATACAGGATACCTCTGGCTTTATTTGTATTCAAAAGTCTTTTGAATGTTTGGGATCTTTTTAATTCTATATGGGTTAGGGAATTTTTTTTTCTATTATTAGAATTTTGGAACATATAACATAATCCTGTCTTACAGCACTATTGACATTTAACAATGTGGATTGTTTCAATTTATGAATTTTAGCTGTTTTTATTTGTGTGTTCTTTGATGTATTCGTGAGGGTTTTATATTTTTCAGGGTATTATCATTCCTCTTTGTGGTTCAATATGTGCCTAAGTATTTTGTGACAGTCCTTCCTCAATCCCCTCTTGGCTAGTTTGTCAGTGTGTAGAAACACAACCAATCTTTGTATATTGATTTTGGGGTCCTGTCACTTTACTGAAAATTAGTTATTTCTACCAGATTTTGTTGCAGTGTTTGGTGGTTTATCACGTAAGAACATGTCTGCAAACTTCCTCATACTGATTGGATATTTTTTTTTCTTGCTAATTTCTGTGATTAGCATTTCCAAGCTATGTGAAATACAAGTGATAAGAGTCCACATCCCTGCCCCACATCTTATAGAAAAAACCTTCAAGTTTCCATAATTGAGCATAATGTTAGCTATGAGGTTTTGCATGTGACCTCTACTACATTAAGGCAAATTCCTTCTACACCTAACTCACTATGTTTAAAAAAAAAAATTAAGGGATGTTAATTTAATCAAACATTTTTCTGCATCTACTGAAATAATCATGTACCATATTTCTGCTGTTCGTTCTATTAATACAGTGTACCCTACTGGTTCATTGGAGACTGCCAGCTTTTCATTACTGGACAACACACCTGAGGAATCAACTATGGGAAAATTATTTGTTTTGACTTACAGTTGCAGAGGCTTCAGTCCCTGGCCTGAGGTGAGGCTGAACATCATGGTAACAGGAGCTTTTGGTAAGTACCACATTTCACGGTGGCCACACAGCAGTGGGACTGATAGGAAGAGGTTGGGAAAAAGACAAAGTCATCCTAGGGCATGCTCTTGGAGGCCTCTTCTCTCCAGGAAGACCCCATATCTCACAGCTCCATCAACTCCCAGGAGTCTATTCAAATTTTAAACACATCGATGAAGGCTGAGCTCTGCTCAACACATATTGAACGATCCATGTATCCTAGGGTTTAATACTGTGCTATTGTAGCATATGATCTTCTCAATGTGCTCTTGGATTTGGTTGCTAATATTTTGTTGAGGACTTTAATATTCATGCTTATCAAGAATATTGGCCTGGAGTCTGAAGAGAAGAAGGTTCAGTGGGTAAGAATGCTTGGAGAACACACGTGAGGACCCAAGTTCCATCCTCAACACCCTCATAAAAAGCTGGGTGTGGCCGTGCATGCCTGTAACCCCAGTTGTGATGTGGGCAGACATAGGAGGATCACTGGGGTAGAGTCTGCTGGACAGCTAGCTAGTCTAACCATGAAATGACCTGATGTGAGTTCCAGGTTCAGTGTGAGGCTCTATCTCAAGGAAATAAAGCAGAAGAGTGATGGAGAAGAATGTCCAGTGTCCTCCTCTGACCACTGCACATGTGCACACAGGACATGTACATCTGCACACATACATGCATAAAACATGCACATACATACCCCATGAACAAAGGAAAACCAAATATTGTCATTGGTTTTGCTATCAGAATGATATGGTGATATTGGTACTGTCCTCATAGGAATAATTGTTTCTTTTTCTACTCTGGGAAAGAGTTAAAGACGAGTTAGCATTTATTAATCTCCAAATGTTTTGTAAAACCATTCAGTCTGAATTTTTCTTTGTGGGAAAATATTGGAATACTGATCCAATCTCTTTATTTGACGTTGGTTTGTTGAAGCTTTCTGTGTCCTCTTGGCTTATTCTGAGTAAGTTAAATGCTTTTAGTAATTTATTCACTTATTAGAGTTTACACAGTTTGTTGATGCTTCATAAAAGTCCTTTATGATCTATTTTATTTATGTGGCATTACTTGTATTGTCTTCTCTTTCATTTCTGATTGTGTTTGATTTTTCCCCCCCTTTTCTGATTCAAGTTAAGGGCTTATTAATGATGTTTGCTTTTTTTTATGTCTTGGCTACAACACCAAAAGCTCAGACAACAAAGGCAAAAACAGACAAATGGGATTACATCAAACTAAAAGCTTCTCCCTAGAAAATGAATCACTAAGCAACCTATAGACTAGGAGGCAGTGTCTGCAAACCATTTACCGAATCATGAGATAGTGTCAAATATATACTAGCAACTTTTAAAACACAATAACAAGAACCATCCAAAATAAACAAGCACAAATAAACTAATTATTTTTTTTAAATGGGCAATGGAACTGAGTAGGTATTGTTTCAGGGAAGTCCCACAAATGGCTGGAAGTTTCATGAAAGCTAGCTGACATCACCCATGCTCCAGCATTACCACTTACACATATTTGTCCAAAGGAACCAAGACCTGGGTCTTAAAGAGGCATCTGCCCTTCCATACTCGTTGCAGTATTATTCACCATAGGCCAGACATAAAAGCCCATCTGTGGACAGATATATAAAGAAAACTTTGTATCTGCATACTATACAATGCTATCAGGCCAAGAAAAGGAAGGGAATCCAACTCTTAGCCATAACATGGAGAAGCTAGACTACATAATCCAAACACAGAGTGCTAAATGATTTCTCTAAACAGTCAAGCTCATACAGAGATGAAATGTGCTTACCAGTGAGTAAGGCAAGGAGAGAAATTGGAATGTCAGATTCAAAGGGTATTAAGTTTCAGTTGTACAAGATGAGAAATTCCGAGAGGTCTACTCTACAACATAGTTTGTAGTTAAAAGTAGTGTATTGAATATTTGAAGTTTGATGAGAGGGTAGATCCTAAATTTAGTGTTTTCGCAAAATCCAAACAATGAGAATGATGGCAGTAATAACAAAGAGGGTGCAGCTTGGGAGGTAAGAGGTATATTTATAGATCGGGGAGATGACTTTTCAGGTATAGTTCTCAAAACTCATCAAGTTCTGCATACTAAATATGATCAGCTTTCATATGCCAATATCTCAATACATTTCTCACTGAAGTGGCATAAATTTAAAAACTGTGTATAAACATAACAAACAAGGTTAAGGATTTAGTGTTGTGCCCATTCTATATGCCCAAACAGCAAGACACCAGCCAAGAAAACTGGATGATTTCTCCAGCCCAGCCTGCTAAAGAAGAGCTCTAGGTGAACCCAGAAATCAGTTTCCCAAACACATCACAGGACAAGGTCACCCACTAAATACTCTGTACACAATCATGGCCAATGACCAAATGCTTTATTTACCACAGGGCAATAAGTCACCCCCAGATTTCACATCAAGTTACCCACCTACTCATATCCTGGAGAACATTTTTCAGGGGCCACAGACTCTTGGAAATTCACATTTCTTCTCTATTTCACCAATAAAGATTTGCCAGGCACATGTGGAAAACATTACTTACTACATAGATTCAGGCAAAAGGTAGTTAGTGTCCAAATAAGTCAGACTGATACTGTATCTAACAGCTATTAAAGAAAGACTGAATTCAACATTTTCTGGCTGTGGATAAGTCTCAATATAAGGAGAAAAAAATCACTTGAATTGAAAAGAACTACAGTCTCATGGTAGAGCAATGCTTTTTTCTTAGCCAAAATAGATGTGTGCCAGCATTGTTGAAGTTCATATCTCACATAGAATATATTAAACAAAGATAAGGTACATAGCAATTGCATGGAATTATGAAAAATTAGGCAATGGAGTAAAAGAAGTACTCCCTATTCAAGTTAATTATTAACATTTACTCAGGAAACAAACAACTGAAACTATTGTCTTATTTCCAAAGGTTGCCCAAGGCTGAGCAAAAAAGTTAATTTCATTAGATGCAATACATAATCCAAGGGTGGTCATACAATCATTGCATGCATATGTGCCTGACCATAAAAATACCTCAAGGAGTAGGAAGTGGATAAGTGAATGCAAGAATGGAATAGATGAGGACATTTTCACACAGTATTTAAAAATGTATATGCTTCAATAAAGTGTACAAATAATATGTTCATTGTTGAAATATGCCCAGTTGGCCATCATCCAATGCATGTCAGGTGTCAGAAAGTAGAAACTGACTTCCTTCACAACCCTGTGGTTAGATCCTTAGAATAAAGACATAGAAACTGTGAAAACAATTCATTCTATAAAGAAAAGAAAAAACACATTCAGGATGGAAAAAAAAAAATCAGAATATCACCTTCGGGGGCATGTGTGTATAGTGTGCATACATGTGTGTATGTGTGTTCATTGAGTATACACACATGTGCATGAGCAGGTACACATGAACATGGGTTTGCACATATGTAAAGGCCAGAAGTTGGTGTCAGTTGTCTTTCTCAGTTGCTCCCCACCATGTTCGTGAGACAAGGCCTTTCACTGACTGTGGAGCTTGCTGAATTGCTAAACTAGCTAGGCTGCAGGATGCAAGGACCCTCTCGACTTCATTTCCCCAGCACTTGGAATTGCAGGCATGTACTAACCACCACATTGGCTTGTATGTGAGCTTATATCCTTACGTTTGCTTGGCATGCACTTTACTAAGTCATGTCCCATGCCCCAAAATTTACTTTTTTAAATGACAAAAAAAAGCTAGACTTCTTTTATTCTCAAAGTTAAGCAGTCAGTAAAATTAATAGTCACAATGGTTTTCTCAATGAGGCTAATTAAAGTCCATTAAACTTTGCAGCTGTAAATGCAGGTCTTTGTAATATAAGGAAGGTGCTTAGCCCACATGTGTGAAACTTGCAATTATCAACTGTTATTCCTTTTTCCTGACATTGATCTTCACAATGAATTGTGCCATGTTTTTGTAGTCCCTGTGTGTGGATATATGTTTTCATAAAGAGCAAACCTTAAATGAAGATAGTTGACTCCTTGGAGTTACTACTTTAAGAAGAGATTTAAGTAATATTAAGTGATGAAGAAAACTTGACTCATGCTCTTGGGTACTTTTATGTGTTGAGCTTCCAAATGTCTTAGAAGGGGACGAATATCACAGCAGCATCACAAAACTCACCGTGAATTGAATTCTAAACGTTGTGTTGTGCTAGGTAAACTCTTATTTTAAAAATGTATGCATGTGCATTAGCTACTTTTCTCATGGCTGTGACCAACCACCAGATAATAAGCAGCTTAAGAGAGGAGGGATTTATTTTGACTTACAGTTCCAGGGGTTACATTCCATCATGGCAGGAAAGACATAGAGGCAGGAGTAGCTGGTAAAATTGAATCCACAATCTGGAAGCAGCAATTGCGAATGGGAAGTGGAATGGAATTATAAATATGTCCAGGTCCATATTCAGTAACCCGTCTCCTCCGGTGAGGCTGTATCTCATAAAGGTTCTATAACCTTGCCAAACAATGCCACCATTTGTGGACATTGAGCATATGAAACACGTTAATCTATGGGGAACACTTCATATTCAAACCACAATAGTGTGCATGTATATGTGTGTTCATGTGTGTGCAAGTACACATGTATCTGTGAGTGGGTGTGCATGTGTGTGTGTGTGTGTGTGTGTGTGTGTGTGTGTGTATGTGATGGACAGAAGATAACCTAGAGTACCATCTTTAGCACCGCTAGCCATAGTTTTTCTTTCTTTCTTTTTCCTTCTTTCTTTCCTTCTTTCTTTTCTTTTTCTTCTTCCTCCTCCTCCTCCTTCTCCTCCTCCTCCTCCTCCTCCTCCTCCTCCTCCTCCTCCTCCTCCTCCTCCTCCTCCTCTTCTTCTTCTTCTTCTTCTTCTTCTTCTTCTTCTCCCCCTCCTCTTTCTCTCACTCTTTTTGTTTCATTCATTTTCTTTCTTTCTTTCATTTTTAAAGATAGGGTCTCTTGGGCAGGACAGATGGCTCAGCAGTTAAGGCACTTGCCTGAAAAGCCCAAGGATCTGCATTCAGTGCCCCAGTACCCACCCACAGTAAATCTAGATGAACAAAGTGGTGCTTGCATCTGGAGATTTTTTGCAGCAGCTGGAGGCCCTGGTGCGACCATTCCACTTATCTGTCTCTTTTCTTTCTATCTCTCTGCTTGAAAATAAATAATCTGTTACTTACTTTATTTATTTTTTTCTTTTAAGAGAGAGAGAATTGGCATGCCAGGGCCTCAGCCACTTAAATTGAACTCCAGATGCTTGTGCCACCTAGTGGGCATGTGTGACCCTGTGCTTGCCTCACTGTTGTGCATCTGGCTTATGTGAAATTTGGAGAGTCGAACATGGGTCCTTAGGCTTCTCAGGCAAGCACCTTAACTGCTAAGCCATCTCTCCAGCCCAAATAATTTTAAAAAAAGAAAGAAAAAGACAGGGTTCCTCCTTGGCCTGAAGCACACCAATTATGCTTGACTGGTTAGCCAGTGAATTCCAGGGATCTTTCTGTATCCACCTCACCAGTTCTGGGATTGGACTGGTGCTACCACACCACATACTTTTCCCATAGGGACTAGGGATTGAACTCTAGTTTTCATGCCTGCAGGGCAAGCCCTTCCCCCAACCCACAATTTATATTTCTAAATTAAATTTATTTTATTTTACACATAACAGGTTATACTCTTTTATCCCCTCATTACAGTTTCTATTATCCTGCAAGCCCTCCTCATTGGGGTTATAGCTTTCACTGTGAAGTCATTAAGGCCTCAGGTGGTCCCTGTGGGGTAGTAGGGAACCATGCCTCAGGGTATTCCTACCTACCCTGTGACTCTTACAACTTTCTGCCTGGTGTTTTGTTATGTTCCCTGAGACATGGTGGGCCTGTTGGCAGTCTGATTTAGTGTTCTCTGTAGTCTCTGGATTTATGCTTTGATAGGTTTTGATTGATCACTGTATCTGTCATCATCACTCAGGAACTGGTTGTCAAGCTAGTAGTGAAAGCAGTATTCATGCTGCCACTTCCTCTGCAAGTTCTCCTGGGCCCTGGAAGATGTGGTAGAAATGGCACATCCCGTAGTGGCAGTCAGCTATCTTCTTGTCTTATTGATGGATCTTGGTTCTCCTTCATTTTCTCTGTCATCCTTAGCTAGTTTGTTGCCTCCCTGGCAGGTGCCTTGGAATGGCATCTACCCCTGGCATGGAACCAATGCTTAGCCCCATCTCACAGTGGCACATAGTCTTGATTCCTTCTAACTTTCAGCTGATTTCACATTTATATTTCTAACACAAAAAGACACAATTCTCTGGTGGATTGGATCAGCTGTCCCTCATAAACTCCTGAGTTTTGTATGCTTAGTCCCTACTTGATTTTGGGAGATGGAGCCTTGTGTGTTCTTGGAAGTGGGCTTTGGTGTTTGATAGCCAGATCCCCCTTGTCAGAGCTTAGCACACTGTCTTCTGCTGTTTCTACCTGCTATGGCAGAGGCAATGTCCAGCCTCTGCTCATGCCACGCTCTTCCCTGCCATCATGAAGTCTTGAGGAGTCAAGACTCTAAGCCAAAACAACCTTTCCTCCAATCTGTGCATGAGGTTCTTTGCCCCAGAAACAAGAATATAACTACAACAAATTCACCGAGCCTTTGTAACATAACAATATTGATTTTAGGAAGTTTAAATGTCCTACTTGTGGATGGAGAAAGTTAAAAACATTTTGGATGCCTATTGTCCTTTCTTATTTGTGAAAAATGCATGTTGAGCTCCAGAGAACTATCCATTCCAAACACCAGGAACCATGGTGCTATGGGCTGAATTTTATACTGCTCTGCAATAAAAAAAAAAAAAAAGACATGTTGAAGTGCTAACCCTTAATTTCTCCAAATGTGACCTTATTTCAAAGTATTCTTAAAGATGCAGTCAGGTTGAGGTGAATACTAATCAAAGACTATGGTGGCCCACATGCAGAGGAAAGGCATGAAGAGATGGAAGGTAGAAATGACACCCATACAAGCCAAGAGATTCCGAACACAGCCAGCAGAAACAGACACTAGGAAGGACAAGATTTCCTACTGGATTTAGAAGAATCATGGCCCTTCCATTGCCTTGATTTCAGATTTCTGGCTTCCAAAGCAGTGAGACAATACATTTCCTTTAAATCACTCAGCTTTTGGTTGCTTGGCACTTTAGCCTTAGAAACTGTTACATCTGAAATTGGATGAGCTTCCAGGTGGCTATCATAGCCTCCTATACCTGCTCCATTACTGATCACAAGGGTCCCTGCTTAGACAGTGAGTGGGTAGCAATTAAGAATTCCAGCCAGGCCAGGAGAGAGTCAGTCCCCAGACAGTCAGCATGTCTAGTGCCAGAAGGTGCTACATGGGCTACAGGGGGAAATGACCAATATCTGTCCCAGCAACTCATGGTCTGACCTACTTAGCAACAAATAACCTGTTGTGATGCCCACACAAGTGCAATAGTGGCACACAGCCATGGTGGGGAACCAACTGCTTTGATTTGGCTAACTGATCCCCTCAGTGGTATGGGACCCATAGCTGGAGCTAGGAAACAAGTCAGAACCATATCCAAACATAAGCCCACTCTCCAATATCAAGCTACCATCAATCATGGGCTACAAGAGGGCCTACACCTATTAAATTCTGTATTAAAAAAGTAAGGGTTATCTCATTTGTCCTGGTGCTAACTTACTCTCCGTTGGAGATTCTGCTTCTCTTTTTCAGATAGATGTAGATCTTAAGGAGAGAGCCACCCCATCACACCTCAAAAAGGCCCCAACTGAAACTAAGGAAAATTGGCAAAACAAGCAAGGGTGCTGTTTTCCTGATGAACCAGATACCAGCACAAGGGGGAAGGAGACCAACACAGAAAAATCAACTCCTACCAAATCAGAGAGCCAGAGCCTCAGAGGCCCCCAACACCTCATCACTGAAGCAGTCCAAAAATGAACCCAACATAGCTCAGGGAAATTTTGCGGAAGAGGCAGCGGAAAGTATGTCAGAGCCACATGTCGGGTCATGATATGCAGAGACATTGATTGTACCAATAACTGTGGGCTAACTCCACAGTGCACGACCCATATACATCAACAAGGAGGGGCCATTGGGGAGGCGGTAGGTCACGGATGCACCTAATAATGGTACCAAACTGCCTGTATTTGCTAAATAGAAAACTAATGGAAAAAAAATTTAAAAAAATAAAAGAAAAGAATTCCAGCCAATAGCCACCCTCAGCTTTAGCAGCATGACTGTAATTTGTCTGTGGTGCTGTCATGAGTCTTGGTACGCAGTGAATACATCACAAATACAAAAATACAAGATAAAATTGAAAAAATGAAAGCAAGGAAGGGAGGCAACCATCCTCTGTTATATGTTCATTTCTGTTATGGGTATGCTTTTGATCTCTATTAATTG
Source organism: Jaculus jaculus (assembly GCF_020740685.1). NCBI lineage: Eukaryota > Metazoa > Chordata > Mammalia > Rodentia > Dipodidae > Jaculus > Jaculus jaculus. The sequence continues at coordinate 41,142,143 of NC_059105.1, read as the reverse complement.
ATTATAAACAATTTTCTATTATGACAGTAGATCTTGGTTTTGAAAAACACCGTTTTCAAAATGCAATGAAAATGTTCAAAGACACAAAATTACACCGTGTCCTATTATGCGGGCGGACCTTGAGCCCCAGTGTGTGACGCCACAGCCTCACACTTAAGCACTGCCCCTCTCATGGTTTCACCTCTGCTGTCACCTAGATAAGGCTAAATGCAAAGAGATATGGATGTTTCCCATTTCAATAGACAGATCCCATTCTCACCCAGTCAGCCTTCAACTCTGTGGTGTTGCCGGTCAGCTTACACATACAGAGATAGCAGTTATAATTCAACAGCTGTTAGTAGTAGATGCTCATATTCTTTCCAGTGATTTGAAGTACTTTATTTTTAAACTCTTAGTGAGCCAGTCAGGGGTTATTTTCTACATCATTTGATAATTTATATCTACTTAAAAGCACTCAGAGGGTTGAATTTGACTTCAGGCCAGCGATTGATATTAATCAAACTACCATTTCCCTATGTGATCAAAGGCCTCAAATGAAATTTACAACAAATGCACAGTTGCACAATAAACAACTTGCATCCCCAAGTCGCTGCTGATTGAAGACATCGGGCCACCAAACTTGGGTCTACTAAGCACTGTTACACAGAAATATTACAACAATAGCCTGTACAGCTCTTGGGGAGACGCTTTAAATGGGAGCAATCTGACAAAAACAACAGGAACTCCTGCTATTGGACAAGTGCAGAGTCAACACATGTGCCAGGGACTGGGTGATCTGCACACACACGGCTGACTATGAACTCCTGACTTAATGGATGGATAGAGTGATGGGCAGAGGATGCCTGAACTAAATGGATCACAGAGCATTTCTATGATCTCAACAAGGACAGTTTGACTTAACTGGTTTACCACTCTGATTCTCTACCCACACCCACACTGTAACAGTGCTGACCTGGAGACAGATACAAAGAGAAGTTGAAATGACTCAGGCACCATGTGAAGACTTGCCAAGAAAGTCACTGACATCATTTTCTCTGTCTTTAGATTATTTTGTAGGGAGAACAGAATAGAGAGAAGGTTTTTGTCATTTATAGTTATAATTTTGATTAATCCTGGCTCTCATTTAATTAGTGCAGATTTTCCAGAACTGTCAGGTGACTTGATTGTTCTCTTTCCTCATCACTAATCACAAAATAGAAATATCATTTTGAAGGAGACTATGGTGCTTCTATGTTCAAAGTAATACTTTTACTAGTCAAAAAGACATCTGCTGCAATATGGTCCTTGCTGATAGTCCTCCCTTTGTTCAGTCCTTCAATAAGATCATGTTTCAAACAAATTTGAAACAAACGCTTTCTGAAGTTGCTAACCTATACAAATAGATGGCTGGCCAAAAGGGAATATATAAAAATATGTGGTGGAAAAGGAGAAGGGTTGGCAAAAGGATATGTGTGACTTGTAAATTTAAAAAAAAAAAAAGGAAAATATAAGGGAGAGTTGAACTAGGGGAAGAGTAGAAAGCTAGACTATAGGAGCAACAGGAATAAACTAAAATGACTTTTATTTGAAAATGCCAAAACTGAAGAAAAAGAGAAGTTTTATATACCAACCCTAACAATGTGTAATTTCCCTCCCTGAGTTGCTGAGTATCAAAACAAAAAGCTAAGGCAACAGCATGAGACGAAAGAATTCTGACAGGTGACAGGTCCCACCAGAGTGGCTGATAATATTGATCCTGAATATTGAGTCTTAATTTGGAATTTATTTCCTTATTTCCTTCCTTCTTTCTATTTTCTTTCTTCTTCTATTCTTTCTACTTCCTTTTATTTTTCTTCATCACAAATCCATCTTTTTGTAGTTATTTTTGCATAGTTTATCTCACTTTCTTTGGTGTTATTGACTGTTTAAAAAACAACATAAAGTCTGTTTTTCATATGGAGAATTCATCACCAACTCAAGAACAATTATCTGCTTCACGAGGCAGATGCTGGATATATTCTCACTCCAATCCACAGTAAAATTCCATGGCATGCCTGAGATGGAGCCTAAGGGGCTCTTTATGTCAAACAATTTAGCAATATTAACAGTAAGGAAACCCAGGGATGGAAAATGGCTTCAGGGTTAAAGATACTTTCATATAATGCCTGATGGCCCAGAATCAATTCTTAAGTCCCACATAACCTGGGCACAAAAAGTAGTACAAGAAGCCCTGGAATACTTGAGTGCATGCACATAGACATACATGTGCAAATAAAAACCTTGAAAAAAGAAAAAGAAGAGGTTAAAAAAAGTTGGGTACCTTTCTGTAATAAATGTTTATCATTTGTCTTCTAGTATCCTTTGTACCGAAGGCTCTTTAGAATCAGCACATTCTGTTGATGTGGTAGCTCTAAACCTACCCAGTGGGTGACATATAGTAAACATCCCATGAACTTGTTCAATAAATGATTAAAGATTAAAAGATTAGTATACTGTATCTCCTTTCATTCATACTGCAAGGACATAGGATTAAGATGAGTTTCTTTCTCCTAAACTAAATTAACAAGTTCTTATATAGGGAAGAGTACATTAAGTTCTGTGAATAACTTCTCCAAGTATCCTCCAACTTCTTACAAGCACATATGCATGCAAGAGAGGCCTCATGAAATACCCAGGCTTCCAAATATTACCACAGTTTGGTGAGCCAGTCCTTCTGAACGCTAGCTCTCTTCCTGACCTTGCTTCTGTAACCCAGAGCAATGGAGCACAAGTACTAGTCCTTATCAGAGTCACCTGAGGCTGTGATTAAACAAATTATAGGCCCCTGGAGTCTCACCCAACGGAGTGCACCCAATTAGTGAGAGAGGTCTATATTTTTTAAGTCCTGAGCATGTGCTTAGATTAAGCAAACTAACTCTAATTTCGAGCCTGAATTGTTGCCTACATAATCTTACATTTTCCACTGCAATTGCTCCAGAGAGTTTTCATCAAGCTACTTAACCCTTTTGAGCCACAGGCCTCTGATTTCTCATGTGTGAGCTAAGTACCTTTCTTCAAAGAATTAACAAGTTCTTTTTTCTTAGAAAAAAATTCATATTTAAAGAAAAAATGAACAGATAACATATTATTTCCAAATACAGTTTCCTGGATCCAGTTTCCCCTGTTATTTTTTTAATATTATTTATTTATTGGCCAGCAGAGAGAGAGAGAGAGAAATAGGTGCATCAGGATCTCCACCATCTGCAAATGAACTACAAATGTATGTACCGCTTTCATGCATGTGAATTTTCATGGGCACTGGTGAGTTGAATTCTGGTTGTTAGGTTTTGCAAACAAGCATCTTAACCGCTGAGCTATCTCTCCAGCCACAGATTCCTCTATTATTAACATCCTATATTAGTATAGTACATTTATCACAAATAAGAAGCCAATATATACAATATGAATTAAAGTCTGGTGTTTTTTATCAAAGGTCAATTTTTTTTCCAAAGGCCAATTTTTGTTTTGCTCTGTTCTTGTTATTATTACAAGTGTATAGTTTCATGTTTATATATATAATGGTAATTGAAAAGTGAATTTATTGGATTAGCTTACAGCAGTCCAATAGATGTCTGCAGTCTTAAGCGTCAAGGAACCAAGTAGCTGCTCTGTACACATGGCTGGATACCTCAGCAGTCCAATCTAGCACTGAAGGCCTGCAAGCTTCCTGAAGAGCTTCTGGTTGTAAGCCCACATAGGAAGGTTGAGAAAACTTGTTTCCAGTAGTGACAAGCAGGATAGATGCACGCATTAGTGAAGGCACTCACTACCAAGTAACACAAGTAGCTAGGTGGGAAAAATAAGACTGTTTCCTCTCACAGCTTTCTTATATATAGCCCACCACCAGAAGGGCTGCCCATTCCGGAAGAAGGACTCACTCTAGAGGAAGGACTTCCTCCTTCTCATTGCATATTTTTATCACAGACAGAATAATATCACTGAGCTCACTGAGCCTGTGTTCACATAGTTTTTCCTAGCCTTTCTTCCTCTGAATCCCTGGCAGCCACTGACTTTTTATTTGCTTAAGAGTCTTCCCTTTGTTACAATGCCCTTAGTTGCACTTATATAGGATAAAGCCTTTTCGCTGATTTCTTTCATCTAGCAGTGTGTATTTAGTTTGTCTACGAGGCAAGAATATAGTTCAGTGACCATCTGACATGTGCAAGTCCCCCAGTTTGACGCCCCCATTCCCCAAATTCCAAGTAAATGAAGTTCTTCAATATCTCCTTACACTTTAAATAACTTGCTTCTTTTGCCACTGAATGAGTGTCTATTGTATGGATGAACCAGTTTAGCAATTTTTTCTATTGAAAAATTTCAGGTTTAGGGAAATTATGAATACAGGATTGATAAATACTGATTCAGCTTTGGTAAGGGCACAAGTTTTCAATTCATTTGAGCAGGATTATGTTAAGATAATGTTTATCAATGCAAGAGCAGGACAAACAGGAATGCAGAGATGGCTTAGCAGTTAAGGTGCTTGCCTAGTTCCAGCCTAAGGACTCATGTTCAACTCTTCAGGTCCCATGTAAGCCAGATGCACAGTGACAGTATTATGCAAGGTCATACATGTGCATAAGGGGGTGCACACATCTGAAGTTCAACCACAGTGGCTGGAGGCCCTGGAACACCAATTCTCTCTCTCCCTCTCTCTCTCTTCTAATTTTCACTAAATAAAGCTGCCAATCTACCTGGGTGTAGTGGTACACACCTCTAATCCTAGCACTTGGGAGGCAAATGCAGAAGGATAATTTAAAGCCACCCTGGCTATATAATGAGTTTGTAACCAACCAGGGCAACATGAGACTCTGTCACAAAATAGGAAGAAAGAAAGAAAAAGAGAGGGAGAGAAGGAGAGAGGGAGGGAGAGAGGGAGGAAGGAAGGAAGACAATTCTTCCTCATTGACATGGCTTTATTCCTTTGCCAACCATTAGTTGATTCTGTGTGTGTGTGTGTGTGTGTGTGTATTCTAGGCTCTCTATCCTGTTCTGTTGATCATTGTGTCTGTTTTCTTTTTGTTGTTATTGTTGTTGTTGTTGTTGTTTTTGCTTGTTTTTTTGCACCATCACACAGTCCTGCAGTTGAGTGATGCAAATTCTCCAGCTTTCCAACTTTGTACTCTTTCAATATTGTGTTAGTCTTTTTCTCCCCACATTTATATTAAAATCAATTCTTTATATCTACAAAATAACTATTTGAGATTTTGTGTGATTACATCTAATCTATAAGTCAGTTGGGAGGAACTGCCATCTTCACATTCTCTGCACAAACATGGAATCCCTTCCCATGTGTTTGGCTCTTACTTAACTTCTTTTGTCAGGTCTGTGGTTGTTCATAAAGCTTCTCTAGATATTTCACCATATTTAAGCTATGACTTCCATTGTTGAGGGTGAAAATGGGAATGATACTTGCTTTCCGCTATGTCAGTGATAACTAAATGAAACTGAAAAATAAAACAAAATGATTTTTGATGACTAATCTTATATCCTGAAGCCTTGCTATAGCCATTTACTAGTTCCAGGGGAATTTTAGCAACAGAATGAAGAAAATTTGTTTCTTCTATCCTGGTGCTTCCAATTTGATTTTGTTTATTTGCAAGCAAAGAGAGACAGAGTGAGAATGGGCGTGCCAGGGCCTGCAGCTGCTGCAAACAAACTCCAGATGTATGTGCTACTTTGTGCCTCTGGCTTTACGTGGGTACTGGGGAATCAAACCCAGGCCTACAGACTTTAAAGCAAGTGCCTTAACCACTGAGCTGTCTCTCCAGCACTCCAATGTAATTTTGACTAGGACTGGTGAGGCAAGATATTCTTGCATTATTCTTGATCTCAAAGGAAATATTTAATTTCTTACCATTAGGTATTTAGAGGCTTTGTAGATGTTCTTAACTTGAAGAAAATTCTATTGCTTGTATAATATTTTTATAATGAATGAATGTTGAATTTTTCTGGTAAAATTTTTTCTGCAATTATTGATATGATTGTATAATTTCTATTCACTATCCTGTGATATGATGGATTATACTGCTGGTTTTCAAGTGTTGAGCAAACCTTGCATATCCAGAATAAATCCCACTCAAATATGGTACACAATTCCTTTTATACATTAGTAGATGTGATTTGATAATGTTTTGTTGAGTGTGCTTACTCTATGTTTATGAGAGATTTGATCTGTGGTTTTCCTTTCTTGTATTATCTGTTTCTGGTTTTTGTACAAGAGTAATGCTGAACTCATAGAAAGAGCTAGAAAGTGTTCCCTCCACTTTTTTGTTTTGAAGAGATCATAGAAGATTGGAATCACTTCTTCCTTAATATTTGGAAGAACTAGAATTCACCAGCAAAACACTGACCTAAGAGATTGACTCACTTTTAGATGCCCTACTATTGTGAGTTTAGGTTGTGACTCTCAAAGACTTGGTCCCTATCATCTACTTATCAATGTTGTATTTATAGAGTTGCATATATATCTTGATGAACCTTTAATATTCATGGAACCAAAGGTATTTACCCCTTTCATCTCAATACTCACTAATTCACATATTCTCTCTCTTTTCTTAGTTACTCTGTCAGGAGGTTTATTAACTTTATCTTTTCAAATCAGCAGCATTTAGGTTTGTTGACTTTCTTTACTGACTTCCTACTTCCAGTGTCATTGGTTCTTTTTTTTTCCTGCTGCTTGCTTGAGCTTTACATATATTTATAACTATTTTCTGCTTGTTGCCTTTTTTCTCTTTTAAGAAACATTGCGTTCTTTGTATTTCTTGTTTGTAATCAAGCATTTAACTTCATTTCATTTCTCTTGCCTCTTAGCATTTGCACTGTATTTCTTTTGAAGTTAGTGGCCACCCCAGTATTTGTTAATGAAATTTATAATTATCCAAGTCTGCTTTCAAGTAGCACTATCTAACTTTACAATAAGTGCAGTCTTCTACATCAGAGAGTATTTCCAATTCCCTCCTCCCATCCTTTATCATAAGACTGGCACTCAGTTCCTTTATCTATAAGCTGTAACCACCCAATACAGTGTTGCAGTTGTGACTAGATGAGAAGATCTACTATAGAAGCTGAGAAGAATAAAACATCTAATGTTACCTAAATTCATTCCTTCCTGGATACCATTCTTATCTTTGTAGACATATACCACTTCCATTTCTCTGGAGAACATCTCTTTGCATTTTTTTTTTTTTTTGAAATTTGGTGACAAATTTCTTTAGCTTTTTTTATTTTACATATATTTTTTGTTTTTATTAGATATGGCCATATTTAGTATATAAACAACACATGTTGGTACCATCCTTTCTCTCTTCTCTGATCCTTTTCTGAAGAGGCCTTCCTCTTTGGGGATGCAGGTCAACCCCATGGGCATTGTGGATCATGCATTATGGGGCAACAGTCAGTTATGGGGGAGAGACAATGTCTCTGTGCAAAATATCCAACTATGGCTCTAACAATCTTCCCACCTCCTCTTCTGAAAAATTCCCTGAGTGATGTGTGTATTTTAAGTCTACTTCAGTGATGGGTACTTAGGAGCCTCTGGATGTCTGATTTGGTAGGTGTTGAGTGTCCTCAGTGTCTTATCTCCTTCACCCTTGTGCTCATACCAGATTCACTAATAAACCAGCACTCTTGCTCATTTTCCCATTTCCTCTGTGGTTTCAGCTAGGGCAAGGGTGGAGTATGCTGGGTCATTTATCTCCTCAGGTCCAGCTCCTATCTGAAAAAGAGAAGCATATTCTCCAAAGGAGAGTAAAGTTAGTGCTGGTTAAATGGGATAACCATTATAAATTTAGAGAGAATTTAAAGGGTATAGAAAATTTTATTGCCCAAGATTACTGGGATCTTCACAATGGAAAGCTCCCAGTTCCATATATGGTTTACTTTCCACTGAATGAATCTGTTAGTCAATCCAAGAACAGTTGTTTACCCATCATGGCTGTGTGCCACTGTTGCATTTGTGTGAGCATCATATCAGGCTATTTGCTTGAGTTGCTTAGACTTTCAGGTTCTCAGACAGATGTTGGCCATTTTCTGCCAGTAGCTCATGTCGTACCTTATAGCACTTGATGGGCTAATTGCCTAGTGACTGGCTCTCTTCTTGATTCCAACCAAGTCTCTCCATGTCCATGACAATAGTGTATGGTGTCTTTAGCAGTAACGTCTTACCATTAACCTCTGGTGTGTAATCAAGTGCTCTGACAGAAGTCTGTCCTGTTTGTTGTGAGAGACCTATTAGGTCTCTCTGATCAACAGCTCATTGTAGATATAAACCACATCCTGGTACACAGAATTACAGGCCAGCACTAAGAGAAATGAAAAAATATAAAGAGAAGAAAGAGAAACAGGAGAAATTTAAGATTAGGCTTCGACTCACCCTCTCTAGGGCCCTTCGATTCAGGTGCTCCCCCCAAGGTCCTCTTGAAGGTTCCACCTTAATCTAACTTCCAGGATATAGGATTCTTTGGTACCAATTCAATTTGGGTTCAGTTGTTTGCCCCCCACCTACACACCCTTCCCCTTCCCCCAAGCCATATCCTCCCTATTGCCCAAGCATCAAGATGCTATTCAGGTATGTCAGCAACTAGGTTTGATCCAGGTTAGGACCTGCAGATGAGTGAGACCATGCAATGGTTGTCTTTCTATGATTGTGTGAGTTCAACAACTCTAGTCAGTAACAAGTCTCTAAGTTTGATAATTCTAACCAGCAACAAGTCTCTAGAATTCTAATTCTGCCCCTGAAGCTAGGCTACTCACAGTCCTGAAAAACTTTATCCAAGGTAGGCAGCTTTCCTTAATAGCCATCTCATGGTCCCAGCATCTCCACTGGGTCTCTACTGCAATATGTGGTTCATCCTCATAGCTCCATCAGATCTCCATGGATGCATCCAGTAAACCTGGTTCACACTGCCCTGCCCATGGCCATTTCCAAAACACAAGCTGTGTTTCAAATTCAATGACTTTCTCTTTCCTGCATTTCTTATACTCCACAATACTAGGTAGGGTGCCAGTTTGTTAATCCAGAGGGGAATAAAGCAGGCCTTGAAGAACAGGACACTCTTTTAGCACTCAGGTCCCTTCAAAAGAGTCTATATTCATCCTGTTGCCCCAGTGCAGATCAGCTGGCCCAACCTGAAAGGTTGTCTATCATACAATTGCAGCTGAGCAGACAGCCATTTCAGCCTAAAGATTTCTTTCTGTGCCATATCCCTCTGTTCACATTGGTCTATTTCTACACAATGTAACCCTGCACAACTTCTCAGAACATGGGCAAGACAGCAATCCTCTCACACAACTATTTCTAGCCCAGTCCAGACAAAGCTATTTCTCACTCTCACAAGCCAGACCTCACAGTCTATAGTTCTAACTGCATTCAGGTCTTTCAACTCTGACCAGGATAGTCCATCAAGCTTAATTTACAGCACTGCAGGGTATCTCTTAGACCAAAGCTTCAAATCTTTCCACATTCCTTTTGAAAAATAATCTCCAAAAGGCAAAGCCACACAGTCAGGTGTCCAATAGCAATGCCACTCTTGGTACCAACATTACTGTTGCAGTAAGGTTCACATTGCTGGCAGAAATCACCCAACCAAGAGCAGCTTGTGGGGAAAAAGGGGGAGAGGGATATTTTGGCTTACACACTAGAGGGAAAGCTCCATGATGGCAGGGGAAAATGATGGCATGAGCAGAGGGTGGACATCACCCCCTGGCCAACATAAGGTGGACAACAGGAACAGAAGAGTATGCCAAACACTGGCGTAAGGAAACTGGCTATAACACTTATAACACAGCCCCCAATAATACACTGCCTCCAAGAGGTGTTAATTCCCAAATTGCCATCAGCTGGGAACCTAACAGTCACAACAGCTAATGTATGGGGGACACTTGAATCAAACCACCACAGACGTGTTGTTGAATTTGGTTTGTAAGGATTTTGTTCAAAATCTTTGCATCTAAGTTCATTAGGGATATAGGCCTGTAGTTTTCTTTCCTTGTTGCATCTCTGTCTGGTTTTGGTATTAGGGTGATGCTATCTTCATAAAAGGAGTCAGGGAGGATTCCCTGGTCTCTGATTATGCAGAACAGTTTGAGAAAAATTGGTTTCATGTCTTCAATGAAGTTTGATAGAATTCAGCTGAGAAGCCATTTAGTCCTGGACTTTTCTTTCTGGGGAAGTTTTGACTACCTTTTCAATCTCCATGGATCTGATATGTTTGTTTAGGAGATAAATGTACTTTGAGTTTAGTTTTGGTAGGTGTTATGTACCTAGGAATTCATCCATTTTTTCCAGATTATTCAGTCTTGTGGAGTAGAGGTTTTGGAGTATGGCCCGATGATTCCTCCAATTTCATTGATATCTGTTGTGATCTCTCCTTTCTCTCCTTTTTCATTTCTGATGTTGTTAATTTGACACTTCTTTTTTTTTTCTTGATGAAATTGGCTAGGGGTTTGTTAATCTCACTTATATTTTCAAAGAACCAGCTCTTCATTTTATTGACTTTTAAATTATTTTCTTAGTTACCAATTCATTAATTTCTGCTCTAATCTTGATTATTTCTTTCTACCTGGAGCTTGTTGAGTGGGATTCTTCTTGTTTTTCCAGTGCCTTTAGGTGGACAGCCAAGTTATTAATTTGGGATCTCTCAGTCTTGGTAATGAAGGCATTTAGGGCAAGGAATTTTCCCCTTCATTGGGTCCCATAAATTTTGGTAAGTTGTGTTTTCATTATCATTCAATTCTATGAATTTTAAAATTTCTTTTTTGATTTCTTTCATGACCCATTCATTGTTTAAAAGTGTGTTGTTTAGTCTTCAGGAGCTGGTGGAGTCCTTGATGTGCCTCTTGTTGTTAATTTCTAGCTTTAAAGCATTGTGATCTGACATGATGAAAGAAGTTACTTCAATTTTCCTGACTTTATGAAGGCATGCTTTATGGCTTAATATATGGTCAATTTTGGAGGAGGTTCCATGGGATGCTGAGAAGAATGTGTATTCTGTAGAGGTGGGGTGGAAAGTTCTGTAGATATCCATTAGTTGATCTAAGATATTTTTGAGTTCTGTTATTTCCCTGTTGATTTTCTGCTTGGATGATCTGTCTATTGATGATAGTGGAGTATTGAAGTCTCCAACTATGATGGTGTTGGTGTTTATTTCTCTTTCATTGTAGAGTAGATTTTGTTTTATAAACTGTGGTGCACCTGTGTTTGGTGCACATATATTTATGATTGTGATGTGCTCACGTTGGATCATTCTCTTGATGAGTAAGAAGTGGCCTTCTTTGTCCTTTTTGATTACTTTTTGTTTGAAGTCTATTTTATCAGATATTAAAATAGCAACACCCACTTATTTATTTTAATTTCCATTTGTTTGGAATATCATTTTCCAAGCTTTCACCTTGAGGAGGTGTCTATCTTTAGTGGTTAGGTGGTCTTCTTGAAGAAAGCAGCCAGAAGGTTCCAGGTTTTTGTTTGTTTGTTTGTTTGTTTGTTTGCTTTTGTTGTTGTCATTGTTTTTTCAAGGTAAGGTCTTAATCTAACCCAGGCTGACCTGGAATACATTATGTAGTCTCAGGATGACCTTGAACTCATACTGATCCTTCTACCTTTGCTTCCTGAGTGCTGGGATTAAAGGTGTGTGCCATCATGACCAGCAGGCTCCAGTTTTTTTGATCCACCCTGATAACCTGTGTCTTTTGATGGGTGGGTTAAGGCCATCAATATTTAATGTTATTTTGTAAAGTTTGAATTAATCTCTGCCATGATGAGGTGTTTTATGGGGTTTTGTGCTTTCTTGTGTTTTGTACTACTTTTTTAAGCTGCATTTAAAAAATTTTTTATGTATTTATTTATTTGACAGAGAGAAAGAGGGAGAGAGAGAGAGAATGGGCACACCAGGGTCTCTAGCCACTGCAAAGAAACTTCAGACACATGTGCCACCTTGTTTATCTGGCTAATGTAGGTCTTGGGGAATAGAACCTGGGTCCTTTGGCTTTGCAGGCAAATAACTTAACCACTAAGCCACTCCTCCAGCCCATATTTTGTACAATTTTGAGCCTGGTCTATTTTGGTTATTATGATCTTCTTGTCTTCTTGTTGGCTCTTGAGATGGGTTGTTTGTTTTGTGTGGAGTATTCCCTCAAGTATTCCCTGTAGGTTTGGTTTGTGTTCATATAATCATAGAGTTGGCTTTTTTTTGGCAAGTTTTTACTTTCACCATCTACTATGAGGGATACTTTTGCTGGGTAAGGTATCTTGGGTTGGAAGCCATAGTTGTTTAGACCTTGAAGTGTTCCATTCCTAGCCCTTCTGGCTTTCAGTTTCTACTGAGAAATCTGAGATAATTCTGATTGTATTGCCTTTGTATGTAGTGAGATTCTCTACTGAAGCATTTTGTACTCTCTCTTTGTTTTCATTGTTAACTATGATGTGTCTTGGAGAGTTTCTTCTTTGGTCCTGTCTGTTTGGTGCTCTATGGGCTTCTTGTATCTGGATGGGCCTCCTTTTGATAGCTTCAAAAAATTTTCTTCAATAATTTTGTTAAAAATGTTCTCTATGCCTCTGGCCTAACCATAATCCAGATGTTTTGTTGTTTTTGGGTATCCCACAGTTCCCTCATATTCTGTTCACTTGATTTTTTGAACTTAGTAGAGATTTTAGCCTCCTGATCAATTTCTTCTGTCTTGTCTTCCAGGTCAGATGTTCTGCCTTCCATGTGAGTAACTCTGTTGGGGAGTGGTTCTAGAGGTTTTTATAATTTCTATCTGATTTTTGTTTTCTGTTGTATTATTTTGCATTGTGTCCATCTCCTTTTTGAAGTATGATTTCATTTTGAGTTCTGATTTTCTTGATGCTTCCTGGAATTTATTCTTGCATTTGATCCAGTCTTTGTTAAGCATAATCAACTGGTTGTTGAGTTCTTCCATTCCTCAATTCACCTTCAAGTTATTCATATCTCTTTGGAAGGTTCTAATGTTTTCTTCAATCAAGTTAAGCCTACTGTCAAAAGCTGAATGCTCTAGGAGATGATTTTATTCAAGTTCATTGATATTATTGTTGGTTCTTTGATGGTTTGCTTCCAGTTCAGTGATTTTTTTTTTTTTTTTTTTTGGATCAGTGTCTCATTGGTTGTTGTGTTTTCATTTGGGGAATTAATTTCTTTTGATTTTTCTTTGATTTCATTGGTGGCTTCCATTGTTGAACTAGGCATCCTTAGTGGAGATCTCTCAGTTTTCTGATTTTTGTTGGCTTTTTTGCATTGCTGTCTACACATTTTAAGGAGACTATTTTATTGAGGAGGAAGAAAATTTTGTCCTTTGGCCCTTGCACCCTGACTCAGGTGAATAAGGATGTTGGTCCAGTCAGGATGCCAGAGCAAAAGGCCCAGTTTCACAGCTCATACAAGGATTAGGCCCCCGCAAGCAAGTCACAATGGGACTTACCAGGACCAGGGTGCTGGGAGAAGCCAGGGTACGGGGATCTAGACTACTCACCCTGTGCCATGCCTGCCTACACACAGTCCATCCCAGAGAACCCAGACCAGGTTGTGGGGAGGAGCCAAGGGAAGGCTCTGGCCTGCTCACTGCAAACCACTGTGTCTGTCTGCACACAGACTTGTGCAGGAAACCCAGACCAGGGAGCTGGGAGGAGCCAGGAAATAGGGATGTGGCCTATTGATTCCATACCAGGGCACCTGCTCACACACAGTCTATGCAGAGAACCCCAAAGTTCTTTAGTTTTCATTTGGTAAAGTCTATTGCTTTTTCACTTTTGATAGATAATTTCACTATATAAAGAATTTTCAGGTTTTTTTCTCACCAATATTTGCAATATTTCAACCCGTTCCCTTTCTTTGCATAGCTTTGGTTGGAATGCTGATATGGTTCTTATTATTCCTCTCTAGAAGTCCTTTACTCTTCTTTGCTCTGGATTCTCTCAAAACCATCTCTGCATTTGTGGTTTTCTACAGCTTGAATGTGATATGCCTAGATGTCAAATGTTGGGTATTTATTTTGTGTGACATCCTCTGTGAATCTGAGTCTGTGTCATGATCTCTGTAAAAAATATTTCAATATTCACACTACTATTATTTCAAATACTTATTATTCCTCCATACCTCTTATCCTTCTGGTTTACTCATACTTTTGTGTTTTTTTTTTTTTAATAATTGCCTCGCATTCTTTGGAAATTCTGTTCCTTTTTTCCCACCTGCTTTTCTTTTATATTTTTGTTTGAAAGGTTTTTGCTCATTGAGGTTTGTCTGTTTAAAGGCATATATTCTCTGCTGATTAGCACAGCAAAGACATTCTTAGTTTATAGTATAATTTCTTAATTTCTAGTACTAAAAAAACTCTCCTGCTCTTGATTAATATTCTAATTGCACTATAAATCTTCATGTATTCATTTTAGATATTTTATTTTTCATGTGTGTGTATGACAGAGAGAGAGAGAGAGAATGGGTACATGTGTGTTCATACACATGTGTGCACTTGCTTATGTAGGCCAAAGATTGATGTCAGATATCTTACTTAAAAGCTCTGCACATTATTCTTGGAGACAGAGTCTCCTGCTGACTATAGATCTTAGAAATTCAGCTAGACTTAGATAATAAGGCCCCATGGATTCCCTGTCTTTACTGCCCCCGGACTGGAATTGTAGGTATGAACCACCATGCTTAACATTTTCCATGGGCTCTAGGAATCTGAACTAAGGTCATTCTTCAAGCAGAAAGAACAAGTGCTTTACCCACTGAACCATCTTCCCACTCCTGATTTTCTCTCAAACTTTTTTATCTGATAAGTTTGAAATATTTCATCCTATAGTCTAGTTCTGATACTTGCATTTTCACCACACACATAAGAAAGGCATGCCTTTTGGCAAATGGCTTATATTTCTTTAATGGGTATGGCAATAGGAATCAAGACAATCATGCTTATGGTGTGACATCTCACAGGCCAGCAGCTGGGATGGGCTTACTGCTTTCTGGAGCTATAGAAGCCAGAGACTTTCATTCCTCTAGTTTCTTTGTTAGTTTACCCCTTCCTTCTGTTGTCCCTTGGGATTCCCTGAAAACTCAAATAGGTAGGGTCTGTATCTTGCTGCTCCTTTCTTGTAAACACTGTTACTGTATCAGTGCCCATTGATGAGGTGGTAGCTATAGAGGGGGGCAAAGGTTCTATGATCCAATACTAGATTTGCTTAGTGGCCCTAAGGCCCTGAGCTGCAAAACTCAGAGGCATTTCTTAGTTTTTCTTTTATGGACAATTATGTGAGCCTGGAAAGCTGCAGTGGGTTGGAGCTATCTAATTCTCCTAATCCAGCTCAGATAAGACTTCAGTAACCTCCCTTGAGGGCCATGTTTGTGTTATGGGGAATGCTTCAGAAATATTTCAAAATGGGGATTTACCCCTCCCTTCTTGGATCTAGGAGGGGATCTTTCTCCCACCTTCACCATGAAGACCTGGAGGAGATCTTGAAATTAAAAATTTTTGCCCCCACTCCACCCTAGCCTCACTCCCTACCCCACTCCCAGCCAAGGATGAGCCTCTGAAACACATTTATAGCCTTTAGCAAATGGTCAATGATTACTCATGACTTCCTCCTAGTGATTGGACCAGTGGCTTCTGCTCTAGTGAGCTCATTTGGGTTGTTATTCTTTGCATCTCTGCATTCTCCTCTCTTTCCAATAATTTGCCATGTGGCTGACTGACTTTTGATAATATTTTTTCTATTGTGAAGATTGGTCTGGTGACTTTCAGTCTCTTTATATCTCTAAGCTAAATACATTTATTTATCTATCTAGTTTTTTTTTTATTTCTAGAGTGCTGGCTTTTGAACCTAAGGCCTTGTGCATGTTAAGCAATTATTCTGCCATTGAACTATATATCCAGACTCTCTTTATTCTTTTTAAAATATTATTTACTTATTTATGACAGAAAGAGAGAAAGAATGATTGAGCTAAGGCCTGTAGCCACTGTAAATGAATTCCAGATGCATGTGCCACCTTGTGCAACTGGCCTATGTGGGTTCTTGGAATCAAACCTGTCCTTAGGTTTTACATGCAAGCGCCTTAACCATAAGTAATCCCTCCAGCCCTCTTTAATTCTTTATTTTGGGAAAATATCTCACTAAGTTGCCCAAGCTGGTATTCCCACACTTTGTAGCTCCAGCAGTTACAGAATTTGTTGTTCTTCTGCCTCAGCCTGCCTTGTAGCTAAGATTAAAGGCTGGTACCTCCAGACCCTACTATAATATTTTCTTTTGTGTTTGTTTGCTCCCCCCCCTTTTTTTTTTCCAAGGTAGGGTTTCACTCTAGCCCAGGCTGACATGGAACTCACTCTGTAGATTCAAGCTGTCCTCAAACTCACAGCAATCCTCCTACATCTGTCCAAGCCCTCATAGTTATAACAACTAGCCACTTCCACAAGCATTTTATATCAATTATCAACTCATTATCATGAATAGCCAATTATGTAGCCAAAAAATATTATTCCCATTTTATCTGTGTATAAACTGAGGTATACAGACATTCTAGGGTTAATAGAGGATTCTAACCTGACAGGCTTCAGAGCACAGAACAGTACAATGCATCCTTTAAGGGTACTCACCTTCACCTGATCCTGCCTTCTCCCTGTCAGGGGCTGGGATCCTATCCTGCCTCTGCTGCCATCCAGTGACTGCAATCCCATGATAACAGTACATGTCTTCCCCACTCACATTTCTTCAGTGCATGGCTTTGGAGTCACTCAACTATTCAAGTTCCTCATCTTTGGATCTCTATGTACGCCAGATGCCTTCTGTTCCCTGGGTTCTCAACCAATACAACTGATATTTCTGAATTCTTCCTCCTGACCTCACTCAGGTTATAAACAGAAAACTTGAAAGGGAGACTTTGAATGTGAGGGTGTAAATATACACATGTGCATCTTGTTTACACACATGCACCTGTGGATGGTTTCCAGGGAGACACTGACTTTCTAAGAGGGGTGGTCAAAGATTCAAAAAAAACTAGGAAAAGAAGTGATAAACTGTGAACAAAGAAAAACAGGGAAAGTCATGTTGAGTAACATAAAATTAAAGGTCTCATTGCCTCTCACAGTCTAAACCTAATCACAACTCCCACCCCATGAGCAAGGAGGGGATATTCATGTCTGAGATGGGAGAGGCACCTGGAGGGTGAGAGATTGCAAGGTCACTCCTGAGACAGCTGTTCCACATTTCAGACTAATGGCTTCAGGAAAAGGCATTTTCTTTCCTTTTCTTTTTTTTTTTTTTTTTTGGATTTTCAAGGTAGGGTCTCACTCTAGCCAAGGCTGACCTGGAATTCACTATGGAGTCTCAGGGTAGCCTCGAACTCATGGCAATCCTCCTACCTCTGCCTCCTGAGTGCTGGGATTAAAGGCATGTGCCACTACACCCGGCTTGCAAAGGCATTTTCTTGCTTCTGTCTTTATTGATGGCACTTGGTTTCTGTGAATTATTCCTTCATGAGATTCACAGAGAAGTGAATATTGCTCAAAACTTCATTTGTAGATGGCTATTCCAAAACTTCCTTGCCTCCTCTTCCATTGTATTCTATTACTCTTTGGAACATTTTAAAAAAAATTTTTTATTGACAGCTTCCATACTTACATATCATAAACCATGATGATTCCCTCCCCCACATTCCCCTTCACAATTACACATTCCATCATATCCCCTCCCTCTCTCCATTAGTCTCTCTTTAATTTTTATGCCATCATCTCTTCCTCCAATTCTGAGGATCTTGTGAAGGTGGTTCTAGGCACTGCAAGGTCATGGATTTCAAGGCCAGTTTCTGTCTGGATGGTTGCATTGTAATCAGTCCTACCCTTTCTTTGGCTCTTATATTCTTTCCACCACCTCTTCTGCTAATAGACCCTGAGCCTTGGAAAGTGTGATAGAGACGTTTCAGTGCTGAACATTCCTCCATCACTATGACTCAGCACTATGGTGCCTTTTGAGTCATCACAGTGGTCACCGCCATCTGAAAAGAGAGGCTTCTCTGACCAAAAGTGAGAGCATTAATATATGGGTGTGAACATTAAGTAAAGTGCTTACAGGATAGCTTGGTGAGCATAACATATGCATTTAGCCAGACATTCGTAGGCATCACACACCTAATGCTCATGACCTCTCCCACCATAGGATTTGGATTAGATTTTTAGTACCAGGCATGTACCTCCCACAGGGCAGGTCTCCAGCCCAAATAGAGTACAGATGGTTTCCTCTATAACAAATATGCCACTATTGCACTGATTGGGTCATTGGGCCTGTTTGGCTAAGCTTCAGGCTTGCAATGTCTGCTGTGTTCACCACTGATGGCTTCTGTCTCCCATAAGGCTGCAATGCAGTGCAGTTTTCCCAGCTTTCTGTCAGCTGGTATAAGGAGGAAATTTTCAGTTCAGCCCCAGTTTGATTTCTCCATTGTATTTTATTTTTAGAAAGATATTTGGCAGGAGAGAAAGGAAGAAGAGAAGAAAGGGGAGGTAAAAGAGGGAAAAGAAGATAAGGCAAGAAAAAGAGGGAGAGAAAGGAAGGAAGGGAAGGAGGAAAAAGAAGGAATAAAGAAAGGGTAAAAAAAAGAAAGCATGACTTTCCTTTAGTATCTCACCCATTGATCTGAACATTCCTTTATGAGGAATCAATTTACATCAAGAGATCAGTATTCTAGCATGGCTGTTCATTAGAATTCATTAGGAGCTAAAATCAATTTCCCATTCTTTGTATTACATTGCCCTGAAATCATGTGCCCAGCATAGCTTTCTGACACTATTGGTTCAATTTAATACCTAATATCTCACTTTTGCAGTAACAAAAAAGGATCAATGATGGGTCAGTAGTGTAATGTGAGCTTAACAACTAGCTGTCCCAAAAAAAAGGTGGAAGAGACAAAGGTCTGCCTTTGTAGCACATGCAATTTTTATGTCATAAATACTGGCATGGTGGCCAGTTGTAAGATACCAATATGATATCACCATGTATTCAGCTGGAAATGCATTAATTATAAAGTTACATTAGTTCATTTTTAATAAGGGCTGTATTTAGCAACTTGATTCCAGCATTTCTAAAACCTAGACAGTCTGCAAGCTGCTCTGAAAGGGGCTGAGTGACAAGGTGGATGAATGGAATAAATGCTGCTGTAAGAAAGCCCTTCTCAGGCTGGAGAGATGGCTTAGCAGTTAAGCACTTGCCTGTGAAGCCTAAGGACCCAGGTTCAAGGCTCAATTCCCCAGGACCCACGTTATGCACAAGGGGGCGTATGTGACTGGAGTTCGTTTGCAGTGGCTGGAGGCCCTGACGCACCCATTCTTTCTCTCTATCTGCCTCTTTCTCTCTCTGTCTGTTGCTCACAAATAAATAAATAAAATTAGAAACAATTAAAAAAAAAAAAAGAAAGCCCTTCTCTCTTATTCCAGGTGTTAGGTAGAATAATGTGTTTTCTGGCTTCAGTGGGCAGAGGAGGTAAGCTTCTCTGAGCCCTGATCATTCCTATCCAACTTGTAGGAGTCCACGACATTCAGTCTATGATTACCACCTCAGAGAACTCTTATCCTGTTACCTTTTGCACTTTACTGATGTAGATTCTGTTCTAGTAAAATGTAAATGGGATGAACTTATACTAATTTCACTAACAATGAAAACTAACATTTATTAAGCATGAACCATGTGTCAGGAATGTGTATACTTTTTAATTTCTCAGAACTTCACATGTTGGCTTCTATCATTATAATAATTTCAAAGATAAACAAAGAGAATGCACAGAAAAGATAAACTACTGAGGACCTTACACCTTGGCCTTGGCACTTAGTCATTGTGTTTTAAATAAACCAATCATATATTGGTATTATTGTGGGACATTTTAAGACTATTTTCTTTTACAACTTGTAAAGGAAAACCTGGTAAAGCATTTGAGCAATGTAGATAAGCAAAAGAAAATCCTTTATGTGTTCAGGGTAAAACATTTTAATGACTCAAATTTTAAAAGACTTGTGATCATGATGCATGACCCTTTCCTGTTTGTATCTAGTATCTCTTGCAGTCCCTAACAACCAGGAAAAAGCATTTTTTTATTAATTCTTAGGAATAGTTCTTTACTATACACTGAGAAAAATGGCAGTATACAGTATTACAAACTTCCATAAACAAATTAGATATTCCCTTATCCCTCAATAAAATCTTATAAGAAACCACCAATTACTGTGTGAATTATCTTCATTTTAACCATCTGGTTCTTCTGAATAGAGAGAGTGTATGCACATGAGCCAGAGACATAAGACAGGGAACTGTTGTTATCTTGATATATTGCAACATGTGAAAATAATTGCTTTTAGTGTGGTTAATACTCATATCACACACAATACAACTTTAGGGCAAAATTCTTGTCTGTGTTCCATATAAACAATTTGACTCCAACATTCAATTCTCCTTATATGTACAAAACTGACTAGACATTTGAAGACTGACTTAATTTTGCATAAAATTTCCCAAGCTAACTCAATGATGGAAACTCATACATGAGTCAAATAAGGAGTTCATTCTGGATTTCCATAATGTGTCTGAACATGTGATTTGAGTTTTTGAAAAAATAAAATGTGTATATACCCTGTGTGTTGATTATTCTGTTTGTTACTCAAATTTATTCCTTAGCATTCATGACCCTGCTCTGAATCCAAGAGGCTGATTCCATTGTTTTTATCATTGTCTCGTCACTGTTTCACTCAAGTCTCTTTGTCCTCTGGGTTTGGAATAACATGAGGAACTAAGAAATTAGAACATGGAGAAATGATGGAATGAGGGTTCTATACTCCTGCCAATATTCTGAGGGCATAGATCCTGTCATGCAGCCTCCCTTGCTCTTCCCCACTTTATCTTTCTAGACTAATGGCCATAGCTGCCGATTCTGAAGGTCTTCTGAGTGGCCAGTATCTCTTACTGGTTGCCTTACTGCTGACTGTATCCCCAGAAACAGGCCCTTCCTCTGACTCACTTTGGTTAAATGCTGTGTGCACCATCTGGTCTCTGCCAAGATAGTCACTTAAATACCATAATGTAACAAAACTAAATATGGATATCAATTTTTAAAATATTACATGTGTGTTATTTGTCATCCTTGTCATTTCCTTCTCAATGTTCCTTGAAGCAAGTACTGTTTCATTCAGGTAAAACTGACTTATGGCCACTTTTCAGAACACCTGTATCAGTTACTTTTGCATAGCTGTGACCAAAATACCCAAGGGAACAACTTAAATGGGGATTTGCTTTGTTCACAGTTTCAGAGGGTTTGGTCCATGGTTCCTTGGGTCCATGGACTTCGGCAGAACATCAGAGCAACACAGGGTATGCAGGTGTGGTAGTTTGAATATATGGCCCCCAATATATTCTAGTAGCTAGTAGTTTGGGTCTGCAGCCACCTGGCTGGAGATGATGTCACTGAGTGAATTGGTGAATCAGCCCTAAGGTGTGGTGATGGGTTTGAGATTCCAATCTAAAGATATGCAAAGTGTGCATAGCTGGAGTTCCCGTAGTGTGCTGTGTGGTGTGGCTTTTAGGTGCGTGGCCAGCTTCCTCTGCCATTATGGAACTTCCCCTGGATCTGTAAGCTTCAATAAATATTCCTTCCTCCATAACTGTGCCTGATCTGGAAGTTCATCTCAATGAACCTGAAGCTGTCTGCCACAGTGGGGGAGATTGCTTATCTCGTAACAGTCAGAAAGAACAGACTGGGAACCAGACATAACCTTCAAAGCCACATCCACAAGGACCTACTCTCTCCAGGTAGGCCCCATTCCTGAAGTTTTCAAAACTTCCCATGTGGTGATTTGAATCAGGTGTCCCCATAAGTTTGTGGGTTCTGAATGTTAGGCCCCCAGCTGGTGGCGATTTGGGAACTGGAGCCTCCTGGAGGGAGTGCATTCTTAGGGGCCCGCTTGTGGGTTTTATAGCCAGCTTCCCCTGGCCTGGTGTATGGCACACTGTCCTGCTGCTATTGTCCACTGATGTTGGCCAGGAGGTGATGTCCACCCTCTGCTCATGCCATTATTTCCCCCTGCCATCATGGAGCTTCCCCTCTAGTGTGTAAGTCAAAATAAACCCTTTCCTCCCAAAAGCTGCTTTCGGTATGGTATTTTCTGCCAGCTAACTACAACATTCCCAAGATAGCATGAACTAAGTGTTCAACACAAGAGCATGTAGTGAGCATTCATATTCAACTTAGAGCACTACCCTGGCCTCCAAAGGCTCATAGCTTTGTCATAATTCCAAATGCATTTAGCTCATCTCCAAGAAAACTCAAAGCCTTAGTAATTCCAACATTGCCCAAAAGTCAAAGTTCAAAATCTCTGGAAGTTTGCAGGCAGGCCAGCTAACATGGTGTTCATAGTGTGATACAAAAAGTGACTCTGCTTCAAACAAAGTGGAAGACCAGGACTAATATCCAAAGTTGTTCTCTGAGCTGTACAACCCACACATGCCTTAGTGTGCACACACTATACACACTAACACACATGAACATGCACAAACATGCATACACACACCATGCACCAAAGACTATGATAAAATATAATGTGATACAATATTATGCTTAGTACACATTAGTTCAGTTTCAAATACTTGTAAGACTTAGCATTCTTTGTAATGTAGGAAAGGCTGGTTACTCTCATGGGATCATTCTGATGTCATCTCTTATCATGTCCTATGTGTGGCCATAAATAATTTTTTTTTCCTGTTTTAGACTCCCCTTCAAGCAGCAATTGGTAAATATGTAGCTAGAATTCTCAGGACATTATTTAGAAACTAAAGGAATGTATTAAAGGAAGGTCTTAAGACAATTGACCTTTGTTTCTCTAATAAAAGTGGGAGATATGGAGCCCATCCCACCCAATCAATGGCATTAATTGGTTATTGGAGCACATGAATGCTCCTCTCTCCTTGCTCTCCTTCACATTTAAGAGAAGCTAATCAGGTCCATTAACCTTTAGCATCAGGGATTTGAAGCAATTTGGAAAAAGGCTACTTTTTCTAACCCTGGGCTATCCTTTTGTCCCAGGCACTTTAAGAGAAAACTATCTCAGACTTTACTACAAATCCAAAAGGAAAAATCCTAGTTCTCCTAGCTCTTGAGAAGTGCGAGTGACAGGCAGGCAATCAGTCTTTATTTCTGGAGGGAGACAGCTGGAGCAAGCTCTCTTTGAGGGGCTACGAGCATCTTGCTCTTTATTCTGCTACTCTGATGAGGCCTTTCGTTGGGCATCAGTTTACCCATTGGTAAATGGAGTTGAATAATATATACTTACCACTCCATAGTAAATGAATATTGAAGATCTTTGGCTAAAGAGGGCTATGAATATGTAAAAGCACTGTGAATACAAATCAAGAATTCATGACTTAGTAAAAGCTCAATATGTTGATAAATCTTGAATTTTTGCAAATGCTGAGATGTTTTGCTTTTATTCAGAATATATAATAGTTAAGGATTGAGGTTTAGCCAGAGTGGCTTTATGCAAAGGACACATATGTAACTATGTACAGTAAAAAACTGTACATCTGGCATGTTGGGGGAAATTGGAGGCACCAGTCAGTCAAAAGTTCTGACTAACAATTTCATTGCTTCTGGTAGTTTTCTGGTTTCTTGTCTTGGCCTCTCTGCTAAAGCAAAGATGGGAAATAAGCTGATGATTTTGATCCATTGTTGCCCAAAGTCCACTAAAGCTGAAATGTAATTAAGTCACACCCCTAGGCAAGATTCAAAAGTAGCCCAAGAGAGCTTATGAGGCATTGTAGCATCACAGAAGCAAGTGTCAACAAGACGTACTTTCATGCAGATAGGTTTGTGCAGAATATGGGCAGAGCCACTTCTGGCCAGTTCTCTCACCTTGGTACGGACAGGCCCAAAACTGAGAATAGATGGCCTTGTTTTCTACTTTATGATGGACAGGAAATAACACTCAGTAAAAATGATACTCTTCACAAAAAAAATGTTTTTATTTATTAATTTGCAAGCAGAGAGAGATGGAAGAGTGACAGAAAGACTGGACACGCCAGGGATCCAGCCACTGTAAATGGACTCCAGATGCATGCGCCACTTTGTGCATCTGACTTTACATGGGTACTGGAAAATCAAACTTGGGTCCTTAGGCTTTGGAAACAAGTGCCTTCACTGCTGAGCCACCTCTCCAGCCCAGATCTTTTTAATTTGTAACCATGATTATGTTCCAAGTTAGCCATATACTCTTTACCATGCGGGGCAGCAGCAGTGAGATGAGGCTTGCAGTACTCACATAATCTGAAAGGAAAGAAGTTGGCATTCTACAGTGGAGCAAGTCTTGCTAAGTTGTCAGAGTGTATTAAATGCACTTTCAGGTTAGTAGATTTTCAACTTATGATAGGTTTATTAGAATAGAATACTATCATAAGTTGAGGAGTATCTGTAATTGTGGCCACTTCCTCTGACCCAGAGTCAACATCAGGGCACACAACTTCATGAGCCCCTACTTGCCTCTTTACATGGAAATCTGCTTAATCCTATGAAGTGGCCCTGAATGGGAACTTGGCAGAGTTTTTTGCTCTCTCTAGAATGATGAACCTGCCTATGTGAAGAGAGCTTATTAGGTTTAATTCTTTAATGACTGTACAGTAAAAATTCTATGTACTCCAAACTTTTTTGGGTAAAGTGAGTTTGTCACCTTTTCTGCCATTTAGAAGTACAGAATTGAAGAGCTTTGTGTACATATCATGAGCTTTTTGGTTAGAAAGGCAAAATATAACCACTCACGAGATCCAGGTCTCATCATCAGAAAAAGAAAGCAGCATGCTCGTTTAAATGAGGAAAGAATTACTTTTAAACTTTATTCCTTTAAATTTCAATAGAAATTTCTTGTGTGGAATATCACTTGCGAAACACTGGAAGACATTATAGGCTGCAGCCATAGTTCATAAGCTTATCACATGCAATGTCTGTACCACATAACAAATGTAACAATGCTTTATAATTTCCCTCTCTCTCTCTTCTGTGTGTGTGTGTGTGTGTGTGTGTGTGTGCAGGTGTGCGTACATGTGTCTATATATACATAGGGAAGCTAGAAGTCAATACTAGGTGTCTTCCTTCATTGCTAATCACCTTGTTGTTTTAAAAAAACATATTAATAGCAGCTTTCATACATGTATATAATGCATTTTTAATAGTTAATTAATTAATTTATTTAACAGAGAGGCAGATAGAGAGAATAGGGAGAATGGGTGCAACAGGGCCTTTAGCCATTGCAGACCAACTCCAGATGCATTTACCCCCCCTCATGCATCTATCTTACGTGGGCCTTGGGGAATTGAACCGGGTCCTTTGGCTTCTCAGGCAAATACCTTAACAACTAAGCCATTTTACCAGCCCCTATAATGAAGTTTGATCATAATCCTTCCCATTGCCTTCTGTGGTGGTTTCATTCAGGTATCCCCATAAATTTATGTGCTCTGAGGGCTAGGTTCCCAGCTGATAGGGACTTGGGAATTAATGCCTCTTAGAGGCTGTGTACTGTTGGGGTGGGCTTATGAGTATTATAGCCAGTGTCCTCTTGCCAGTGTTTGGCACATACTCCTGTTCCTATTGTCCACCTGATGTTGGCCGGAGGTGATGTCCACCCTCTGCTTATACTATCATTGTCCCTGCCATCATGGTGGTTCCCTTCAAGTCTGTAAGCCAAAATAAACCATTTTTCCCACAAGCTGCTCTTGGTTGGGTGATTTCTTCCAGCATTGCAAACCTGCCTGCAACACCCTTTGTTCACATTCCCTTACCCCATTGCCACTGAATCTCTTCTTTATATCTGTTTCACAGTCTTTTGTTTGTTTGTTTGTTTTCTTATTGTTGTCTCTTCTCCATCATCCATGACAAAATGCTGACTGGCCCATTATTAGACAGATCTTGTGAAGGTGATGATAGTTGCTGTGAAGTCATAAATGCAATGACTATCTCATGTCCAAAAGATAGCATGATGCCCCTATCTCCACCTCCCTAGGGCCAGAATTACAGGGACATACTATGACACTTGACATTTCACATGGTTCTGGGGGTCTGAACTCAGGACCTCATGCTTATGGAGCAAGCACTTAACCCTCTGAGTCACTTCCTCAGCTCAACAATACTGTCTTATACCAAACCTTGATACAAGAAAAGCCCAGATGATTTATGGGAGGAGTCTAATGTAATTTTGACTTACGCTACATCATCTGGTGCTCAACTCAAAGGACGGAACCTCTGGAAAAGGAAATATCCCACTAGTGCTTAGAATCGCATTTCTTACATTTCATCTGCAAGGCAACTCTAGGTGCTGATGTCTTTCATTGCTACCCAGAAAAGGGAAAAGAAGAAGAAGGAGGAGGAGGAGGAGAAGAAGACATATACCTTCATAGCATATTGGTTAAATTCCCCCCACTCAGTTACTTGTATGTTTTGTATTGTTTGTCAAATTTATTTATCAATGCACAATTGGAAAGTCTTTGTTGGCTCCTAAGTCTGGCTCTCCATGAAGTCTCAACCCCTGTAATGGCAGCTGTGGACTAGCTTCACAAAGCTGATTCCTCTAGGACTCAGAGCTGAGAGTCATTGCTGTGGATGGGGCATGGCATGAGTGTCCTTGCTCACAATGATGGTGTTGGAGACTTTAAAGCATCTCCAGTATCACGGGATAGTAGGTCTCATTGCCACTGACCTAGGGCTTAAGGATTCCTGCAGGGAGCAGCTTTGGACATGTGTAAACCTCTGCATGAAACTGCTTAAAATCTCATTGCTGTACTTTCTGACCACGGAGGATCTCAATGTAGAGTCACCTGAAACCTGTCTACAGAAATTTCTAGTGTGTTTTAATGATCCCTCAGATGTATACAACTCAACCTGATGTTTACCACAGTGGGATTAATTACAAAATGTATCTTCCATATAATCTACTAAGTTTTGGTCTGTCATTTGGAAGAAATTAATAGTATCCCAAGTAAATATGCCCTTGATCAAATTCCTACTGAGTCAGTCTTAGAGCAGCAAGATTTCATGACTCTGTAGTATTGGAAGCTACTCTTAAGTTTGGTTGGTGGTAATAGACAGTGTGTCTTTGAGGACACTTAGTTCCCCTTCTATCACTTTTTCCTTATTGTGGATTTTTTGGTCTACATATTATCAGTCAACTATCACAACTTCAACAAATATTTCTACATTTTAAGACAATGAGCATGCTGGTAATCACAGCATTGAATAAGTAGTGGCAAGAGGAGTAAAAGTTGTAGTTCATTGTTAGCTATATAAGGAGATTCCATTGCAAACCTTCACTGGTACTACTGATATAAAGGAAACTCAGCCAGGCAGGCTCTTGCTGCATTGTGCTGAACATGAGAAAACCATAATTCAGTCATTCATTTTTTGTTCATTATCTCTCTCTCTCTTTCTCTTGTCTCTCTCCCCCAAGGTTGCAAATACGTTTTATTCCTCATTTTTCACAGATGTGGTAACTGAGATATAGGCAAAATTACAGAAAGCAATGATACATAATCATTCTACTACTGGACAGATACTAAATCTTTCTGATTTCAAACTAAACACTATACTGTTTAAAGGAACAAAAACAACACCTGGGCTGGAGAGATGGCGTAGCGGTTAAGCACTTGCCTGTGAAGCCTAAGGACCCCAGTTCGAGGCTCAACTCCCCAGGACCCACGTTAGCCAGATGCACAAGGGGGTGCAAGCATCTGGAGTTCGTTTGCAGTGGCTGGAAGCCCTGGTGCGCCCATTCTCTCTGTCTACCTGCCTATTTCTGTATCTCTCTCTCTCTCTCTCAAATAAATAAATAAAAATAATTTAAAAAAAAACACCTATGCTCAAAGAGTTCACAGCCTAGTATATTTGACCCACTTTTGGCCCAGAGTTGCTATGATTTCCTGTATTTGGAGACATCCCTAGGACAGAATACAGACACCCACTTTTCCTATATGCGACTCATACTCCTTCAGGCAGGCGTGCATGCAGTGGGCTTTGTGTTGGGAAAAGTGGGATAAAGAAGCATGCCCTGTGGAGTGACCGCCATGCAGAGGTAAAAACTTCAGAAAACAATAGATGTATAGGTCCTATGGGTGGCACTCAGGGCCCAGGGCAGAGAACCAACTTCTGATACCTGTGACACTCTTCTCCCCGGAGTGGTATTGGGCATTGATCTTAATTTCCAAACCTGGTTGTCTGACTCAGATATCCTCTGACTCTCTGACTACTAACTTTTAGTAAATGACTGTTTGTATTTTTTTTACCCAGTTTATAGTATTCTGCCGGAGCAGCAGAAGATGGGCCCAGACACCCTCTGCTTTTCAAATGTACCTCAATTTGTCAGTACCCTTTCAAAACATGCGATCCATGTTTTGATACACAGCATGATGAGAACTGCAGGGCATGAGCTGAGCATCTACTTCGGTTTAAGATACGTATTACCACTCACAAATCCTCAAATGGTGTGATTGCAAAGCAAAAAGAAACTTAGGAATGTCACAATTTAATGATCAATATTAAATTTTAGACAAATTATGTAAGGTTGCCACTAGAGAAGCTATTGCTATGAACTGCACCCTTGTCAACAAATATTTACTGACTAAAATGGAGGAAACTTGTGCCTCCATTTCCATTGGGGTCCGACACTAAAAAAAGACTAAAAATTTAAAAAGAAAACCATACACAACAAACAGGTAAGTCATAAAGTATGGTACAAGTTACAAAAAAAATTAACAATAATAATAATGACAGAATAAAGCAGACCCAGAGGCAAATATGGGGTTGTTTGCAATTTTTACTAAAGTGGTTACATCAGACATTGGGTCAGGGGCCAGGCAAGCAGCTCTACTGAGAAGCTGTTTTCACAGACCTCTGTTCAGGTGAAGCTGGGATTCTTTTTTTTTTTTTTTTCAAAAAAATTTTTGTTTATTAACAACTTCCATGTTTATAAAAATTATCCAACAGTAATGCCCTCCTTCCCCTACTTTCCCCTTTGAAACTGCATTCTCCATCATATCCCCTCCCCCTCTCAGTCAATCTCTCTTTCATTTTGATGTCATCATCTTTTCCTCCTATTATGATGGTCTTATGTAGGTCAGGCACTGTGAGGTCATGGATATCCAGAATCTTTAGAATTTGATAAGGATGGGGATATGTGGGTACCCTGAAACCAATCCCATGTGAATATTGAGGGCTGACTATTTTTTTTCCTGAACCATTTGACCACAAGTTCATAGGTCATGCCCCTTTGTCTTTAGGTACTGTTGTAGTTTGGATGGGAGATATTGTCTCTATATATATTCATTTGCAAGGAGAGAGAGAGAGAGAGGGAGAGACAGGGAGAGAGAGGGAGGTGGGGGGGGCATTCCAGGGCCTCCAGCCACTGCAGACAATTCCAGATGCATGTGCCACTTTTTGCCTTTGGCTGTATATGGGCACTGGAGAATTGAACTGAGGTAGTTAGGCTTAGTAGGCAAGTACCCTAACACTAAGCCATCTCTCTCTCTCTCTCTCTCTAAATATAATTATACATATATTTGAGGCAGGGTCTCATTTTAGGAAGCTGGGATTCTTTATGTCACTGCAGAAAAGCATTTCAGGACAAACCACTATGAAGAAAAGTTGGTATTTATTAGAAAGAGATTGCAGCATAGATTTAAGCAGGGTTGTGAATAGGTAGGTGATTAAGGAAAGATGAATATACACCAAAAAGCATGAGTGTGGACTTCTCAGGAAAGAATAACACTTGAGTCCTTATATTCTCCCATATATAGGAACTGGGTGGCTTCTGAAGATATATCTCAAAGGGTTGATAAAGAATGGAAATGAGATCATAAGGTAGTTTATGATACGATTAAAGGCTGATAAGGTAAAACCATAGGTCACCACGGTTGCACAAGGGAGTTAAGATAAGTTGTATTTGTGAAATTGCAGATTTGTATATATGAAAAGAAACATCATATTCAAAGATCATATATGCTTAGGTCATAAACATGGTCCATTGCTTATTTTAATATTATTATTTGAAGTATCTCTACATAAAGGAAATATTGTATTGCTAACATTATGTTGCTAATGTGTTGCTAATTGTGCTGGAATTCTTGACTGTCAGGTTTCCAAAGATTTCAACTGGACTTCAGAGTGAGGGACTCCCTTTCCTTCCCATGTTTCCTTAATTTTCCCTTTCTATCCTGCCTTAGAGAATTTCTCGTGTAAGAAAATGGCTTTGGGCAGACTAGAAAGAATTAAGAGAGAAGGCATGTGGCTATCAGGGGATGGACCATCCAGCAGAGAGAAGGGTAGGAGAGCAAAAACAAGGACTAAAGATATTTTGAAAGTAAAAATGAACTTGACTTTCAAACTAAGCACAGTGTGCTGAGGAGAGAATAAAAATTCAATGCTTCATGCTTAAGCAACTGCAAAGAAGATATGAGGCCATCTGAGGTCCTGTTATGCTTGCCACCCTGGTAGAGGTGTTGGGAAGGCAGGGATTGGGACTTACTGGCTTTGAGACTAGTAAGATCTGGGCAGCAGATAGAACCTATTATGGCCAGCACATAGGCATCTTTAGTGTCTCCATGCTGTTAAGAAGGAAGTGAGGTTGTACCATCCTGCATTCCCACCAACAGTGAATGAGTGTCCCTGCTTCTCCACATCCTCGCCAGCATTTATTTTCATTTGACCTTTTGATGTTGGCCATCCTTATTGGGGTAAGGTGGAATCTCATAGTTGTTTTAATTTGCATTTCTCTGATGATTAGGGATGATGAACATTTTCTTAGGTGTGTGTTTGCCATTTGTATCTCTTCCTCTGTGAATTGCCTGTTTAACTCTGTGCCCCATTTTGTGAGTGGGGTATTTGTCTTCTTATTGTTTAGACTTTTGAGTTCTTTGTAAATTCTAGAGATAAGGCCTCTATCAGTTGGATAACCTGCAAATATTTTCTCCCATTATGTGGGTATTCTATTGGCTTTGCTTATTATATGCTTGTCTGTAAAGAAACTCTTCAGCTTCATATGATCCCAATGGTTGAGTGACTGTTTAAGAACTTGAGCCACTGGAGTTTTATTCAGGAAGTCTTTTTCCATTCCTATATCATGGAAGGTACTTCCTAAATTTTCTTCCAGTAATTTTCGAGTTTCTGGTCTTATGTTGAGGTCTTTGATCCTTTTGGATTTGAGTGTTGTGCATGGTGAAATGTGTGGATCAAGTTTTAGTTTCCTGCATGTGGTTATCCAGTTTGTCCAGCACCATTTGTTGAAGATGCTATCTTTTTTCCAGTCTATATTGTTTGGGCCTTTGTCGAATATCAAGTAGCTATAGTTGCTTGGCCCAAAATCCGGGTCCTCAAGTCTATTCCATTGGTCTATACTCCTGTTTTTATGCCAGTACCATGCTGTTTTTATTACTATGGCTTTGTAGCATAACTTTATATCAGGTATGGTGATGCCACCAGAGGTATTTCTTTTGCTGATGATATGTTTGGATATGCGAGGCCTTCTGCCTTTCCATATGAAATTTGAGATCATTTTTTCTATGTCTGTGAAGAACACTGTAGGGATTTTAATTGGAATTGCGTTAAATCTATATATTGCCTTTGGTAGGATTGTCATCTTCACAATGTTCATTCTGCCTATCCAGGAGCATGGGAGGTCTTTCCATCGTTTCAAGTCCTCCTCAATTTCTTTTTTGAGAGTTTTTATATTTTCGTTGTATAGATCTTTTACTTCCTTGGTTAACGTTATTCCAAGGTATTTTTTTTTTTGTTGTTGCTATTGAAAATGGGACTATGTCCTTTATTTCTTTTTCTGTGTCTTTGTCATTTGCATACAGAAATGCTTCCGATTTTTGTGCATTGATTTTGTATCCTGCTACTTTGCTATAGGAGTTAATCACCTTCAGGAGTTTTGGGATGGAGTCTCTCGGGTCTCTTACATATACAATCATGTCATTGGCGAATAGCAGGATGGTACAACCACTTTGGAAAGCAATATGGAGACTCCTGAAAAAGCTGACTATAGAAATACCAACAGACCCAGTTATACCATTACTGGGCATATACCCTAAAACCTTCAAACCAAAAGCCAGAGAGATTTGCTCAACCATGTTTGTAGCAGCTCAATTCGTAATAGCTAAAAGCTGGAATCAACCCAGATGTCCATCATTAGAAGAATGGATAACAAAGATGTGGTATATCTACACAATGGAATTCTATACAGCAGTAAGAAAAAAACGACATAAAGAAATTTGAGGAAAAATGGTTGAACCTGGAACAGATCATTCTCAGCGAACTTACCCAATCACAGAAAAAAAATCGACACATAGTCTCACTCATCTGCAACACCTAAACTGAATCTGCCCAAGATGCCTTACATACCCAGCAAGCACCTCATGGACTAGACAATAAGATGGATGGGAGGGCGGGGAGGGAATCAAAGGGTGGAAAACAGTAATCCGGACCCAGACGGCAATGGTACCATAAAATTCTACTTCCTAAAAGACAGACTAAATGGCTGAACCTTCACTAGACCCTTACAGGAAACACCTGAACCACAAGACACTGGAGAGGGTAGGATCAAGACCTAAATCTCCTACATCTTCCCTCCCTCCCTCTCCCCCTCTCCCCTCTATCTCTCTCCTCTCTAACTCTTGTATATTAGTTATCTTTTTCCTCAATTTCTTAGTGGACACTGACCTGTAACCCCCACTTCCAGCTTGGGCCTACCATCCACAATGAGCTTTTGATCAGAGAAACCTACAAGGTTTCCCAAAACAATGACAGACTTCTGTCAGAGTACTTGATGACCCACCAAAGGCCAGTGATAAGACCCTATTGCTGAAGACTCCATACACAGCTGACGCGTAAAATGGAATGACATGGCTGGAAGCCAGGAGAGAGTCAGTCCCCAGACAGTCAGCGTGTCTACTGCCAGAAGGCGCTACATAGGCGACTGGGGGAAATGACCAAGATCTGTCCAAGCAACACATTGTTTAACCTAATTAGCAACAAATAACCGGATGTGATGCCCACACAAGTGCAATAGTGGTACACAGCCATGGTGAGGAATCAATTGCTCTTGATTTGGCTAACTGATCCACTCAGTGGTACTAGACCCTTAGCTGGAGCTGGGAAACAAGTCAGAACCATACCCAAACACAAGCCCACTCTACAATATCAAGCTACCATCAATCACGGGGTATAAGAGGGCCTACACCTATCAAACTCTCTATCAAAAAAGTAAGTGTTATCTCAATTTTCCGGGTGCTAACTTACTCTCCGTTGGAGAATCTGCTTCTCTTTTCCAGATAGATGCAGATCCTAAGAAGAGAGCTGCCCCAACATACCTCAAAAGGGGCCCAACTGAAACTAAGGACAACTGGCGAAATAAGCAAGGGTGATGTTTTCCTGTGAACTGGATACCAGCACAAAGGGGAAGGAGATCAACGCAGAGAAAAATCAACTCCTACCAAATCAGAGAGCCAAAGCCTCAGAGGCCCCCAACACCTCAGCACTGAAGCAGACCAAAAATGAACCCAACATGGTTCAGGGAAATCTTGCGGAAGAGGGGGCAGAAAGAATGTCAGAGTTACATGTTGGGTCATGATTTTCAGAGACATTTATCATACTAATAACTGGGGGCTAACTCCACAATGCACAACCCATTTTCAGTAACAAGGAGGGTCTAATGGGAGGGAGTAGATCACAGATGAGCCTAAATAATGGTACCAAACTGCCTGTATTCACTGAAATGAAAACTAATAAATTAAATTAAAAAAAAAAAAGAAGGAAGTGAGGAGCCAGGCCTTTAATCCCAGCACTCGGGAGGCAGAGGTAGGATGATCTCCGTGAGTTCGAGGCCACCCTGAGACTCCATAGTGAATTCCAGGTCAGCCTGGGCTAGCGTGAGACCCTACCTCAAAAAAAAAAAAAAAAAAATGGAAGTGAGGATTTAAAGGAGAATTAAGAAAGTAAACCTGTGCCACCCAGAACATTTCAGGCTGGAAAGAAGTAAGGAAATGATCACATCCACCAGAAGGAGCAGAACCAGAAGTTATGGTGTTACTGGCATTTAAGTATCCCATTTTGGGGGCTAGAGATTTGGCTCAGCAGTCAAGGTGCTTGCCTGAGAAACCTAACAGCTGGAGTTCAATTCCCCAGTAGCCATGTAAAGCCAGATGCACAAAGGAGCACATGTATCTGGAGTTTGTTTGCAGCTGCTACAGGCCCTGGCATGCCCATTCTCTTCTTCCTCTCCCTCTCCTTCTCTCTCTCTCTATTTCTGTCTCTCTCCTAGCAAATAAATAAATTTTAAAAAATACTTAAATATCCCATTTTGAAGACTCCAAAAGGCCTCTTTAGTCCAATTGGATAATCATACATTTTTTGACAAGAAAAGAGAGAAAGGAAGGGATAAGGATATAGCAATAATAGGGAGGAGAAGGAAAAATAGAAGAAATACAGCCTGGATGCAACTCCATAAGGCAACTTAAATTCTTAATCTTGTCTGAAGTTGGGCACAGGCGTTTGTTTTTTTTTTTAATTTTTTTTTTTTTTTTATTGACAACTACAATTACAGACAGCAAACCATTGTATTTCCTTCCCCTCCTCCACTTTCCCCTTTATAATTCTACTCTCCATCATATCCCCTACCTTTCTCCACTAGTCTCTCTTTTAACCTGATGTCGTCATCTTTTTCTCTTGTTATGAGGGTCTTGGGCACAAATATTTTTAAATGTTTAAACTTTTAAATACCATATTCTGTCCTAATTCTAAAACTGATCAGAATTATTAAGTCATTTATAACACGTACATATTGCATGCTTTCTTTCTCCTTGTAAAAGAAGGGGGAAAAGGAAATATCACTGATGCTTCTATAGTTAAACCATGGAATACATAAATTGCTAACCCTATTATATGGATGAGGGCACTAGAAGTAAACAAACCAACTTACCAACTGCACAGGGCAGCTTACTGTGTTCTCCCACAATCAACTTCAGATTGATTAAATGGTCCATTGCTTATTTTAATATTATTATTTGAAGTATCTCTACATAAAGGAAATATTGTATTGCTAACATTATGTTGCTAATATGTTGCTAATTGTGCTGGAATTCTTGACTGTCAGGTTTCCAAAGATTTCAACTGGACTTCAGAATGAGGGACTCCCTTTCCTTCCCATGTTTCCTTAATTTTCCCTTCACTTTTTCTTTAAGAGCAGTTTCTTAGAACTTCTCAGCCCAAAGTTGCTATCAAGTCTCCCAGGATTCCCTTAGCCTATGCTTTTTTTATGTTGAAATGAGATTATACTTGTTAAAATATAGTGAATAAATTATAGTTATCTCTTTAATTAATTATTGCTGTGTACTTTTTACCACAGTGCTAATGGAATAATTTTGTAATTATTTCTCCATATGGAATTATCTCTCCTTTTACCCTTTTAAAGTGTCATCAAAGAAGTTACTTCTAAATTCTTCTGGGGCAGTTATGCCAGCAGAATATAGCATTTTTTTAAGGGTTTTTTTTTTTTCTCACTTCAGAGTAAAACTCCATCAGAAATGCTAGTCAGACAAGATTATGAAGTATGTTAGGAGAAGTCCAGTAGTCAATTCATGTAAACTATGGTAGCCAACATATTAGTGCTTAGTCACTTAGACCTTCTGGGATATTCTTGGGCAAATAAAAGAGAGGTGGTATGACATGAGGGGGAAAATGGAAGCTTTGGAGTCATGCATGCCTGGCTTTAGATCTTGGCTCTGTTATTTCCCAGCAAGATGGAATTTATAGGTTTCAAACTAAACTGTCCCTCATTGTGTTCTTTCTCGCTCTGCTTTATATGCCAGCCCTGGAGATAACCCAGAGGAAGCATTGCCACACCCATTCCCACAGTGCCCTATATGCCCGCACCCTCCCACATACCCAGTGCACTGGACAGGCAGAGACTCCTTTGCCTGAAGAGTCCCACATGACTGAGTCATCTCAGTTCTTTCTTAGTCACCTTTGATGCAGTCAGCTCAAACTTGTCTTCACTCCCTCACTTTGGAATGATGAATTGAATCTAGAACTAAAGCAGAACATGTCTAATACTTACATGTTCATTTCTGATAAGCTTTCTAGACACAAATGAACAAACTTAGTTTCACTCTCAGAGATCCTTGAACTGGAATCCTCTGCAATTATACACTAGTTAATTAATTAATTTTTCTGGGGTTGTTTTTGAGATAGAGATTCACTCTGTAACTCAGGTTGACTTGGATGCACTAGGCATCCCAGATCAGCCTTAAACTCGTGGCAATCTTCTGCCTCAACCTCCTGAGTGCTGGGATTCCAGGTGTGAGCCAGCACGCCTGGATTGCCCTAATTAATTTAAATGAGTTCAGAACTATGCTCTATTAAATTAATGAGTCTGCATTAAAACTTGGGGCCATACTATGGATGGTAAATATATATACTTGTTGAATAGAATATGCTAGTTGGTTATGCTGTTCCTATTGTCAAACTGTAAGTCGTAATTAAATTCCTTGCCTTTACAAAAGCTTATAAGTCACTTCATTTCATCTGTTTTTTTTTTTGCAAGATCATAAATAAAATTAATTAGAATGAATACTAGATCAGTTTTTGTCCACTTCTGATTATAATCATGTGGCATTTCTATAAGCTTTATAGTTTTCGAAACATCTCCAAAAATATTGGATTCAGATGATCCATTGCCTCACAGAATCAGGCAGGTGTGCATTATGCCTGACTTTTGTTAGTCTTCCTTTGTTCTGGAGACTAACCCCAGGGCTTTGTCCATGCTTAGCACATGGTCTGTTATACCTCCAGTCTACCCCTTAGTTTTAGACGAGGAACATTGGGTTAAAGACACAATTTGGCAAACATTATAAAACCAGAAATGACAACACCATTGGAACTCAACTATTTTGGTTTCAAACTCTCTTCAGGGCTTTTCTTTATGAACATCTCCCAAGTGAAGTCACCAAAGACCATAATGTAAACCTAAGAGATGTGAGCTGGCCACACAGAACTAGCTCTGCTTGTCTAGTGGGTGACCCAGATTAGTGCTGTGAATAGGAGGAAAGAATGGTCACCTTTGAGCAAGAATGACCTTGGTGGATAGAGCATGTTGAATAATCTGCTTCAGATGGAAGCAGGACCTGAGGAGAGAAATGGCCCATTGCACTTCACCAGGGTCACAGCTGAAACCATAAAGGAATTGGAAAAATGAGCAAAAGTTCTGCTTTCTTGGTGAGCCAGATATCAGCACAAGTGTGAAGGAGATAGACACTGAGGACACTCAACTCCTACCAAACCAGAGATCCAGAGGCTGATAAGAGCCCATCACTGAACCTAAAGCAAACCCAACATAGCTCAGGGAGTTTTGTGGAAGAGGGGGCAGAAAGACTGTTACAGCGACAAGTTGGGATATGATGCACAAAGGCATTGCCTCTTCACCATAACTGATGACTATTCACACAATGCATGACCCACAATCCCCATGAAGATAACTGGCATCCCCAATGAGGAGGCTTCCTTTGGAGGGGGCAGGGCAAGGATGGTACCAGCATGTGCTGTTTACATACCGAGTATGTTCATAACTAAGTTGAAGTTACAGGCATGTGCCACCATAGCCTTTGTGCTTCTTTGCAAAAGTATGACAATATGACAATGTGACAACTAATGGGGGGAATTGAATAATGAAAACCCTTAACTTCTACCTCAACTTGTTATATTATGATTCCATGGTTTTTTATCAGTTTTTCAATCTTCACTCTAGAATGTATAAAATTTAGGTGAACTCTAACATGTATATCATGAGTTGACAAGCCATGGAAAAGAACATATCCCACTTGGGGATCTAAAGCAAGCGGCCTCCTTTCCCAGTTAGCTAGAGGGAAGCCACTAATAAGGGCTATGAGGATCAGGCTCCTTCCTCCTGCTCCTCGGGGGTGACTTCTGGCCTGCTCACTGACCCTTCTTTATCTCTCTGTCTTTGAGTACTGTCTTTTTTGCCTTCATCCTATCTTTTATTTTGTGGTGTGTATTTATGACACCTGTATGTTAATATGTGTGAGTACAGACATTCATGCCAAGGTGGCATAAAGCAGTTGGATGCCAACTTCGGGTGTCAGTCCTCACCATCAGCCTCATTTAAATTTGCATTCATCAGCTTTGATGGTCTGCAAGCTTCTGGGCTACTGTCCTGTCTCTACTTCCCTTTTTGCCATAAGTGCACTGGGATTGCAGTTGCTCTTGCTATATAGTCTCTGGCTTTTAGGTAGGTTCTGAGACTCCAAATTCAGGCACTCAGACTTGTGAAGCAACTACTTTATCCACTGAGCCACCTCTCTGCCCTGTATACGTGTTCATTATATACCTTTGTTGGTTGGTTGGTTTTAAGACAGGGTCTCATACAGCCTAAATTGGCCTTCAACACAATGTGTAGCTAAGAACGACCTTGAGCGTTTACCTCCACTATGCCTGGTTTATGTGCCATGCTGGGGATTGAACCCAGGGCTTCCTAATGCAAATCAAGCAAGTTACCAGGTGAGCTACATCCCTGGCTCTGATTTATCATGCCCTTAATAAACAACCCTTCATTCAATCCCAAAGATATTTGTGAGTGCTGAGCATGGCACTGTCCCAGGTACTGGGTAAGCCAATGACTTATATGCAGTTGTGGGTCTCAGGAGTCATGAACATTCATTTAACACAAAGGTCTGCAAGTGTAGAATGCCCTGGGAGCTACATGAGCCCAGAGTTCAGAGCACACTGCAAGAGCAGGGCAGGAAAGGCCTCATGATGCTCAAACTGAATGAATCCAGGAGTGGGGCACAGAATTCAAGGTGATGAGAAGGAGCGGGTGCAGAAACAAATAAGCCTCTTAATCTTCTCTATCTTTAAATTTGTTTTTGTAATTTGCACCCCCTTCTTTTTATTTTCAATAGCTTGTGTGGCAGAAACTGCTACCAGAAATCCACTCTGCCTTCCTCTGGAATGGAAATAGCTAAAGACACAAACCAGCCTCCCTTGCATTCACACTCTAAGTGCCCATAACAGGAAAAAAAAAAAAAATGACATGCTTTCCCCTTTTTTTATCCATATATGTGGAATGTGATATGTGGCAAGAGCTCTAACAGTGATCATGGTAGTCCATGAAGAGGGGACATAGCAACAAGCCTTGGGGAAATGGAGCTGTGCCCTGGAAGGGTTAGGGAGAGCCTGACAACTTGGTGAGGTCAGCTTATCTGAGCAATTTCCATCTTGTAAGAAGCAGGTAGAGTCTTATATTGGGTTGCTATTACCCTTTATTTTTATTACACCACTTAAGCCTAATCTTTATTCATCCACTTTGAGACCATTCTAGATTATGATTCTTATTTGCATTTTCTTCTTGTCATTTGTAGCATGCATTTGTACCACCCATTAAACATTGCCTCTTTCAGAAAGTTTTTAACATGATTCTTTTGCTTTCCTTCAATTTGTATTGCAACTTTTCAACAAGCTGTAAGCTCCCCAAGGGGGAAACACTAGCGCTTTTCTTTATCAACAGTTTCTTAAGAATTATACAAATGGAGTACACATTTGATACATGTTTGCTTCCGATTGGTTGCTGTTTAAAAACAATCAGAAGGGCTAGAGAGATGGCTTAGCGGTTAAGCACTTGCCTGTGAAGCCTAAGGACCCCAGTTCGAGGCTTGATTCCCCAGGACCCACGTTAGCCAGATGCACAAGGGGGCGCACGCATCTGGAATTTGTCTGCAGTGGCTGGAAGCCCTGGCACGCCCATTCTCTCTCTCTCTGCTTCTTTCTCTGTCTATCACTCTCAAATAAATAGATAAAAAATAAAACAAAAAAAAAAGATATTAAAAACAATCAGAAGAATTCTTAAAGTCTCCAAAAAGGCAAGAGACAGTGCAAAAGAAAATGTATCCTCTGGGAGTGAGAAGAGGACAAAATGATCCCTACGAAGTGATGGCTCTGAGCTGCCATTCATAGTCTCCACTGTAGCTGAAATATCCAAGGCTGAGGAGGTGGCTCAAGTGCTCAAGTCTGAGTACCCAAGTTCAATTCCCAGACCCCACATAAAGTGTAAAGCCGCAGTGGGCTTCAGTAATCCCAGAGAGATGGGAGGTGGGAATAGGAGATTTTCTGCAAAGTTCAAGGTGTGGCAAGTGCAGCACAGAATGGCAAACAACTGTAAAGTGAGAGCCACAGAGAAACCCTGCCCCAAATTAGGGAAAGGGGAGGGACAGAACTGAAAGTTGTCCTTTGACCTCCACATGTGTGGCATAGCGTGGGTATACCCCCAGTCAGACACACACACTAAAAAAAAATAACAGTTTTACTATGTTTTCTGAAAATAATTAGCCTAAGGACCTTCCTCTAAGTAAAAGCCCATCTATTAGAGGCAGCATCCCCTGTGGAGTTAGTCTCTGGTGAAGTCTGACCCCAAACACACCTCCTGAACTTGGAAAATACTTGTGTTAAAATTCAAATTAAGCAGGGCACGGTGGCACATGCCTTTAATCCCAGCACTCGGGAGGCAGAAGCAGGAGGATTGCCATGAGTTCAAGGCCACCCTGAGATGACAGTTAATTCCAGGTCAGCCTGGACCAGAGTGAGACCCTATCTCAAAAAACCAAAAAAAAAAGGCAAATTATCCCACAATCACGTTCCTTCCTGGTCTCTCTCCCTAACACGGATGAATTTATATTTACATAAAGAACACAGGTCACCCTATGCTGAGCTTTCCTTACTCTGTCTTTCTGAGAATACCCAGTTTTCCCCAACTGTCCTTAATATCTACTGAGGCTACAAATCATCATGGAAAGGAGGGCAGAGAAAGGAAGAGAGGAAAGAAATGGCACCATGCACACCGACAAATTGCAGCAATGAGAAAAGAAAGAGGGAAAAACATTTACAATATCAAAAGAAATGAAGTCACTTTTTAATTTACTTTCTCTTTGCCAGTTCTGAAGCTAAGCACTTGCTCCTTCTTTATTGACTTTTAGTCTTTTAAGTAATTTTTTCCATTGTAAGCACTTTCTAAAAAATCATTTTCGCACATTTCTCAGATACATCAATCCTTCCGGCATTCCTCTATGCACACACTATGGTACCCCAGCTCTAAATATAAAAGACTTTTATTATGTCCATTAACCATGGACATATGTGCTCCAAAAGTTTCCTGACACGCAGTCATTTGTGGTTTTCTAATTATAAACAGAAGACATTCACTAGAAAAATAAAGAATCGAGGCCATAAATATATCTTTATACATTTGAGTTTTGTTTGTATACGACAAAACGACTGGATAAATGACTCTGTCAGTTGCCAGCACTGGGATGTGAGCGTGCATGTGTTTATATATGCCCAGAGACGCCACACATTAACATGTGCAAGTAAATCCATGCATCGCACAGAACTCAAACATCTGTAACTGTGGGTATCGCTGACGTGTTTCTAAAATAAGGGTAGATTTTTCTTAAACTCACCAGGTCTTATTCTATGTGAAAAATTAAATGGGAAAGAGAAGGCAGTGCCCAGTAAAATTCTTGACAAACAAAGTCAGATTTATTGAATGCGTTTTATTTTAACAACCAAAAAATTCTGACAGCCTAACAATGCACATAAGTTAAAAATTAATTATCACTTAGTGATAACAAAGATGGTTGATTTACATGGAAAAAAGGACATTTACAATATGTTAATCCTTATTCACATTGTTGATACTGCAATAAAACACAATTTGTTTTTTTTTTTTTCATTTCACAAAAAAAAGGCGGGAAATTGTGCTTTGTCAAGAGGCACTACAAGAGAAAGTTTCTTCTTCCAAATAGATATTATATGACAGATATTGAATAAATAGACATATATGCATTGTAATTCGCAAAGATCTGGCAAGACCACAGGCTAAAATGCCCACAGATTCACTTAGAACCACTGCAAACTTGGCAGTGAAATTAAAAAATAAAAGGCAAGACTTAGCATTGAAAAATACCTAATAAATTTTTGGTTGAAGTGTAAAAGATACCAAATGCGGATGTCATCAGTCGATGAACCACCTGTAAGAGCTTGGCAAAATCGGTGTCTAGGATGTGTACAGTGACCTTCAGCAACAGTGTCAGAAGACGATTTGGGAAGAGTAACTCGGAGATCAGAAGCTGCAGCCGTGGACTTTCTGCTCAGTGCTGCAGCATACTACAGAACCAGGAAGGACCGGCCCGGGACTTAACTGCAAACAGCCATCCTTTTGCAAAGATACATGACACTCATGTCAAGGGAATTTTTTTAACCATCATTATTTGAAAAAGTACAGGAAAATGTCCCTTTAAAAACTCCAGAGGTTACCGAGCAGCTAGAATTAGCTTGTATTGCAACGTGTCTTCTCCCTGTATAGTGTAAGTTCTGAGTTAATATCTACACATAGAGGTTTTTTTTTTTAATTTTTTTAACTCCTACCTTTTATACCTTTCAAATATATAAATAGTATTAACAGTTATATTACAATGTTTTGTAGTAAACAGAAAATAACTTTCAAAGTGATATTGCATGAGGTTGTTGACAAGGTTACATGAGAACACAACTCAAATAATAATAATAATAATAATAATAATAAATCCAACCATGTGGGAGTGCTGAGTGGCCACCTCAGACCCTGGAGGAAGCTTTGGGAAACCAGTCCTGAAGGGGAGGTCTCCTGTTTTGCAACTGCTGTCAGTGGAAAGTAATGCTACTGGTGTTTCTGACAGAAAGCTGAAGGAGATTTGGAGAACTACGGTAGGTTGCAGCTTTAATGCTCGTTCCATGAAACAGCCAGGCAGCATTAGTTCTGCCTTACGTAAGGTCACTGCTATGTGGGTAACTGGGACAATGTTTCCTTTCCTAGGAGTAGGTGACTCTACTCGAATCGCTTCACTTACTCTCTTGCCTGGAGCTGCAGTGATCCCAAACCAGGTTCCTGCTGGGGCCACCATTCCAGGAAAGGGACTAGTTTTTTGAGATTAGGGACTAAAGGCCCAGTGAAGGTGGATGGAATGTGTAAGAAGACGAAGTCCAATGTGAAAGAGAAGTAACAAATGCTCGGAGAGGGATGGGTGGAGATTTATCTGAGCGGGAGCCCCTCTAACTGGGCCGCAACTTCTTTTCTAACTTAACATTACATTGAACTATTTTCTATTAAAAAAAAAAAAAAAACAGCAACAACAAACAACTTTTAAATGAGCAGGCTTAATAATTTTAAGAAGTGGAGCCACAAGCAGGTAAATAAATTTCACAACAAAATGTGGCTCATAGCATGAATTTCATAAGTCCAACATCATAATGTCATTTATTGAGACTGCACTAATAGACCAGTTTTCTTGGCACTATATTTCAACTTTACCTATTTGGAATTCCACAGAAACATACCTGTTCACTACAGCAATGACAAATTGAGTAACGGAATGTATTGAGTCATTTTGTTGAGTCATTTTAAGTGTGTCTTGTTTCTTTAGGAATAATTTGACTTGTTGTAATGTGCCCTGATTTTTTTTTTTCCACTTTACTTTCTTCTAGTTTTTTTCCTCACTTTTTTTTTTGGCAGTGTTGATTCATTTTATTAAATACATACCTCAAAAATTACCCATTAAGCTGCCAGATAGGAAGCTATAGAATTAAAAAAAAAATAGAATCAGGGACAAACACAAAAAAAAATAAATAGAAATTCAAAAATAGTCACCCCACCCTGAGAGCAGGCTGCAGTTTATCAAAAAGCCAAGTGACTCACTGGGAAGTGGTTTTTTTTTTTTAATACATAAGCAAGTCTTTTCTTTAAGAACTCATTTCACTGTCTGCTCTTTCAGACTGTAAAGTTCTCTGTCCCATGCAATTTTAATATATATATGTAAATATAGAGATATGTACATATACATATACACACACACTTGTAGCTTCCTTCATTATTTTGTGGGTCTTTCCATCCTGGAACTTGCCTGGTATCTCTTCCATAAGTGCAAGGAGAGTGAAGGCAGAGTCTCCTGTGACTAGAATGACTATGGTCCAGTCAGTTGTAAAAGTGTAACACTTAAGTGTCTTTGCCAAGGCGACATCTGATTCAGAAATACTGAACTGATTTAGTCTATAGGCGTATCCTGTGCAACAAAGGAATGTCAGAAAGGGTAAGAAAATAAAACAGACGATAAAAAAAATAATAATAAAGCCAAAAAAGATTTTTTTTTTTAAAGAAACTAAAACAGAAGATCCTTGGACTGATGTATTGCTTTGCCGGGTAGGAGTTCACATTATCTCTGGTCGACTTCGGCGGGCGCCGCCTTGCTCTTCTCGGCGTTTTCCTCCTCTGCTTCCACTTTGTACATCTCCTCGGAGCCTTCCTCGCTGTCGTTCTCCTCGGACTCAGTCAGCAGCTCCTCGTCCTTGTACTCGGCCACGTCCACCGCGGACCCCAGGTGCTCCTTCAGCTTCCCGTGGTGCTTCACATGGTACCTCTGGTTCTGGAAGAACTTGATGATGGTGTGCTTGGGCAGATCCAGCTGGGCCGAGAGCGTGTGGATGGCTTCCTGGTCGGGGTAGAGGCCCACATCGTGGATGAAGCTTTGG
Source organism: Jaculus jaculus (assembly GCF_020740685.1). NCBI lineage: Eukaryota > Metazoa > Chordata > Mammalia > Rodentia > Dipodidae > Jaculus > Jaculus jaculus. The sequence continues at coordinate 41,097,504 of NC_059105.1, read as the reverse complement.
AGGATCCCCAGGGCTTCTAAAGAGATCTTTGTGCGAGACCGAGGCTTTTTGGCACAACTATCTTCGGTCTGGGGAGGCGGTGGGGGGGCTTCTTCTCTGGGAGGGGAGCTCTCCTTAGTCGGCTGAGACTGCTGTCTATGAAGGACCTGAAAATTAAAGATGGGAGAAAAGTGAATAGGTGACAACGGGATTGCTTCCAAAACCGTTAGTCATCTATCTTACAGTCCAGTTAGGCTGTGAGTCAATTGCAGAGTCAGTCCTGTGGAAAGCTTAAAGTATTTCTGGAGACGTAGAATCGCATGTACAAAACAGAGGCTCCTAAGTCATATGTACGGAGTACAGTGGCAACACCTACAGTCCTACACTTAGACTTACTGCACTTACAAGGCTGAGTCAGGAGGACTGCTATGAGTTTGAGGGCAGCCCAGTCTACACAGCAAGATCTAGTCTCAAAAATTGAACAAAGCAATGAGCTGTATGTGCCAGCCTTTACATTCTGAGGCGCTCACTAGTTCGGCCATTTGTTGCGTTGGGGTATCTGAATTCAAGAGACTTTGCTTCAAATATTCCATACCTTTAACATCATCTGGGCACGCTACCGTCTACAGGCTAATGACAGACAGAGGGAGCACAGAGGCAAGCCGGGCTTTAGGAACAGATAATAGAGTTCAAGTCTAGACTCTTCTCCTTAGCTGCTATCTTGGGTAAGTCACGCAGCAACCTTAAGCCCCGTTTTATGAGATACAAAAGGAGGATAAGAATTAAATGACATGATACATGTAAGTCTTTAACCACTGAGCCATCTCCCTAGCTCCAAGAACAGAGCTTTCAAATGAAGACTTGGCAAGCCTTTTCAGTAAGGTCCCGGGAAAGCTATATCTTAGGCTTTGCAAGGCCGTCCAGTCTGAGCTACAGCTAATTCACTCATTTCAGCATCAGAGGATGAGCTTTGCTGTGTTCTACTAAGGCTAGACTTGGCCCCAGGCTCACAGTTTGCTCAGCCCTAGGTTAGAGCAAACATTCAGGAGATGGTAATCACTGTTCCCATCAGCCTGATAATTACTCCTCGGGTATTGGAGAGAAATAGTTCGTTCTAGTTCAGCTATAATAATTGAACCAGAAAATAAATCTTTTATAAAAGAGACAGTTATATACATTTGTGCTTTCAAAGGAATTGAAAGATATAACTGTTTCTTAAACTATGGTGTTTCATACTCATATGTGGACAATCTAAGTATCACTATAAACTAATCATTAAGCACACTTTTAAATATCCATTTCTTATCTTCAATTATAGGTTTTCTAGTTGTAGTAATTAAAAAAAAATCTCCCTTTTAAAATTAATTTGTGTGTGTGTTTGTGTGTGTGTGTGTGTGTGTGTGTGTGCATGCAAGTGTGCATACTAGAACCTCTTGGTGCTGCAAACAAATGCCTAGCTGACTTTATATAGGCGACTTGGGAACTGAACCCCAGTAAGCAGGTTGGCAAGCAAGTGCTTTTAATTTCTAAGCCACCTCCCCAGTTCTCTGTTCCCCTATTTATCTTTACCTGTTCTCTGTTCCCCCTATTCATTTAAACACAAAAGAAAACCCCAAGTAGGCATGTTTACTGTTGATCTACCTCCTTACTGCTTCCCCAATTGTCACCATGCATGAAATAATTCCTATTCTAATATTAATTTGATTGTCATAAGAACTCAGCTTCTGTTCTTATTACAGGCCTGGAGGGAAAGACTTCTTAGATAGGACAGAGGAAAAACCTGAGGAGTTTGGGCCACTGCTTGCAGCTAGTAAGAACAGATGTGTATCGTGGGATTCAAAAAATACATGTGGCTGGGCATGGTGGCGCACCCCTTTAATCTCAGCACTCAGGAGGTAGAGGTAGGAGGATGACTATGAGTTCAAGGCCATCTTGAGACTACATTGTGAATTCTCAGCCTGGGCTAGAGTAAGACCCTACTTCAGAAAAAACAGACAACAAAAACAACAACAACAAAACAGAATACATGTGATCCCTGTTGAAATGCTTAACACCACCTCTAGAGCTGGTGACCATGTTTCCTAAGTTCACATCAGCTCCTAACTTCCTGCATCCTTTCAAGACCTTTTAGAATAATGAGTTCACTTTTGAAAACACACACATTTTTCTTTTTTAATTCTCTCATATTTTGTGCAATATTTTCATATTTGACTAATTTTCTGGAGTCCAGGATAAATAAGTCCAACTAGTACAGAAGAAAACATGTCGAGTTGCATTAAAGGACACCTCATGGCCTCATCCTCCCCATCACCATTCCCACTACCACCAGGCACTAGCTATGTGCTGCTCTGTTTAGCTAACAAACAAACAGCAGCAACATAGTGAGCAGTTAAAGGGAAAAATTCTGTGCCTTTCATCCAGAGCTCAGAGACCCTTGGATTAAAACAAAACCAAAAAATGCACTTTCTCACCAATGTAAAATGTTAGCTTTTAACAGAAAATTTAAGATATAACAAAAAAGATGAAATAAGGCAATAATAAAACAATTTAAATATATTCAAATAACCATGAAATAAAAATAACAAATGAGGAGTAAGGCACGGTTGCACACACCTGTAAACTCAGCCTGTGGAAAACTGAGACAGGAGAATCATGAGTTTCAGGTCAGCTTGAGTGTCATATTGAGACTATCTGCCACAATAAGGGCTGGTGGCAATAAAAAAAAAAAAAAAAAAGAAGGAAGAGAAAAAAAAATAATCTAAAACATGGGGACAATAAAACAGTGATACTAACGTCCAAGTAATGTTGACCAATTAAAATCAATGTTCTTGGGATTTTCTTCACCACTTTCCACTAAGAGTAAATGCATGTGGTCTGATGTGGTAAGCTGGCATCAGCAAAAATGTCAGAGCTGTGTTACTCCAACATCCTAATTATCCCTGCCAGGGAAAGTGGGGCTGCATGGTGGGCTTATATAGCTCATGGTAGCTTTGATCGAAGGAAGATGTGTGCTTGGGCTTCATAATGTAGAGGTATGAGCATGTTTATAATTGAACCTTTGTTTCAACAGGTGAGGAGTTCACTTTTGGGTGAGAAAGACAGAGTGAAATTAGGTGCAGAGTACATGCTGGAAAGACATATACTCAAGCACGAGTTCTCCCTATTAGAGTAATTGTGTTAATTGGAAAACAAAAGAAAATTGAAATGCCCCATTTTCTAAATTATGCTTGCCGTCTGTAGTAAAAGTCAGCAGAACGGTTCCATTTAATTGAATAATTAGATTGGTTCTTTAGGGGTTTTCCATTGTGTGTTGGGTAGATTTAAAGAGATTTTCCAAAACTATACTTTGAAGTTCCTCTAATCTTTCTGCACGATAGCATTTGTTCTCCTTAGACTCCACCAGTTTGACTACTTCATTTCCCCTCCTTTCTTAGACCAGAGCACAGTAGTGCAAACATACAGAAAAAGCTGAATAAGAAAGAGAGGCAGAACAGTAACAGTGCCCACACATGAAATGCTTTTTCTGTGCAGGTGGTTTTAAAATCTTTACATAGAAAACTGAAAAATAACCCTGCAATTTCTCATTAAGGTGTTGTCTGAATCAAGAATAAACTGGAAACATGGCACCTCAGAGGAGAATCCTCTACATTGGAAATTGTAAGCATAGTCAGTGAGACATTTACCCATCATAGACCAGAAAGATATTTCTAAAAAGAAATAATAGCAACACAAATTCTCAACAAAGTGAAATATGTAGCTTCTTGTGAGGCTGTATACAAGAGTGGATTGGTGATCACGACAACATCTACATGAAAAAGGGTAAGTAATACTAGCATCTTTTAACAGATAAAGAGCAAAGTACAGATCACACAATAGCACCTCAAAGGTGAGGCTGTCTTGTAAGTTATCAAAAGGGCTGAGTCTTCTTTTTCATGTGCTACTTTTATTTTGGTTATAGCCAAATTTACCTTTCCAATTACAGTATGTATAATATCTTGGATGATATATGACACTTGAGATGAGAAGATATTCAACATTATCTGGCCCAACTACCTTCCTCCTCCAAAAAGTTCTAATTTCTCCAGGTAGCAAATTATCATCTGTAGAAAATTGCCAGCAAAAAAAAACATATATATATATATATATATGTATATATATATATCACACACACACACACACACACACACATACACATACACACACACATACATACATACACAGAATCTCCTCTCCAGAAATTGCTAAGAATTCTTAACACGCATGCTTTCTTTGTGAGAGAAGGTAATCCAAGCATAAACAAGGTAGAGGCTGACACTTGGAAGCTGGTCTTCCTTGCGTAGGAAACTCAACCCAAGTGCTCTCTGTAGTCCTCGCAGCTGAAGGATGGCATCAAGTTGTCTTTTCTCACACATATCTTGAAAAAATGATACCAACGCTTTTAGCCTCTCTGGATTTTTATTTTTCTACCTTGTTTTCTCACATCTTGTTCTCTAGTTCCCTTTAGCTAACTAGAAGGAGTTAAGATTTCACCTCCGTCCATAGCAGACACTCTGAAGATCATGCCACTTGATGTTTGGTGGGTGTTCTAATAAGCAGTCCCATTTCCGAGTGCATGGGACAAGTTCATGCATCTGTGTAGAGCTGACAGGTTTTAAAAAATGATAAAATTCATAATTCAACCAAGACAAAACACCCATTAATTGAATAGATACTCCTTCCTAATTAGTTCTTCAAATATCAAGGCTATAATATTTTGGTATTTTCTTTAAATTAAGGTTAACTGGAGGCCAGGTGTGGTGGCACACACCTTTAATCCCAGCACTTGGTAGGCAGAAGTAGGATTGCTGTGAGTTCAAGGCCACCCTGAGACTACATAGGGAATTCCAAGTTAGCCTGGGGTACAGGGGACCACACCTCAAAAAAAAAAAAAAAAAGTTTAACTAAAAACCTCCCCAGCTCTCGATTGAATCCATGCAAGTACATAGACTTTCCAGTTTGATTCTTTCCCTCTTTTGCAAAATGGGTACAATGGACAATTGGTCCCATCAGTAATACCAGCTATATACACACACACAATATAAACCTTAAATGAGTTCTATGTCCTCCAGTGGCCATATTTGTGGTAGTTTAGTCATTAAATCGTTATACTATAAAGTATACAAGTATTTAACAATGCTAGAATGGATAAATCAGTACATTTGACATAATAGAGAGGTGGAGGAAAATGAACTACTTCTATTTGTCCTAATGTGGGGAAATACTACAGACTTAGTGTTGAGTGAAAGAAATCAGATGTGAAGGACTATTAACTACATGAGAGGCCACTTACAGGAAAGTCATGAAAAAAAAACAACTAGGGCTGGAGAGATGGCTTAGCGGTTAAGCGCTTGCCTATGAAGCCTAAGGACCCTGGTTCGAGGCTCGGTTCCCCAGGTCCCACGTTAGCCAGATGCACAAGGGGCGCACGCGTCTGGAGTTCGTTTGCAGAGGCTGGAAGCCCTGGCGTGCCCATTCTCTCTCTCTCCCTCTATCTGTCTTTCTCTCTGTGTCTGTCACTCTCAAATAAATAAATTAAAAAAAAAAAACAACTAACAACAGAGTATAATAGGAAAAACTTGCAACAATAAATGTCAGCACATTACCTTTGTAATTTATCAAATGAAAGGGTAGGAGACAGTCTTCTGAGATGTTGCAAGTATTCTCTACATTTGACTTGTCTATTGACTAGAAGGATGTACATATGTCTAAACAATTATGGAGCAACATATTTAAGATATGTATATTTTTCTGTTTGCAAACCATATCATGACTCAATAAATTAATAAAATAGGCTCAGAGTCAGGTGAGGTGCTGCATGCCAGTGATAATGTCACCACTTAGGAGGCTGAAGCAAGAGCACTGAGCTCAAGGCCAGCCTGAGCTACATATTGAGACTCTGCTTCACAACTCAGTAAATAACGAAGAATGTATAAAAGGCCAGTAGTTGATCTTTATGCCTAAGGTGCAAAACATCTTTCTGTGATTTTTCCAAATAAAATGTGTCATTTTATAAAAACATCTATTCCATTCTACTCTTTACTTTTGCATAAACTGAAGTGTACCAACTCTTCCTAGAGTTATTTGGGTTAGGCTGTTTCTCTACCACAGTTGAATGTAATATAATCAACAAATTCATTTTTTATATTTCTAGAGAGTCCTAGAAAACAAATTTTAAAATCTCTTTATGTAGCTAGCAGCTGTTGTTGATTTTTCATCGTGACAATTATAAGGTTACAGTAGTGAAATATTAGTTGCACAATAGCAATCATAGTAGTAATAGAAGTTAGCATGCATATAAAGTGTTCTGTAAGTTGAACACTGGCCTAAATGTTCATTTTTTTTTGAGAAAGGGTCTCATTCTAGCTCAGGCTGACCTGGAATTCACTCTGTAGTCTCAGGAGGGCCTCCAACTCATGGCAATCCTCTTACCTCTGCATCCTGAGTGCTAGGATTAAAGGCGTGCACCACCACATCCGGCTCATTTGTTATTTTATTTTATTTCATAGTAATTCCATGTCCGGTCCCCATTTTATGATGAGAAAACTAAAATTCAAGATTTGTTCAGGATCCATAGCTTGTATATAGCAGAACCGGGTTTCTAAAGCACACCTCTCTGACTTTAAAACCCGTGACTTTAACACTGTGCTCTCCTTTCCATGAATAAGACTGCAAAGAAAAAGTAAATAAAACCTCTACAGCAGAGGAGACAGATCGTAAAAAAATACCAGATAACAATAAATATCATGAACAATAATATAGCAGTACATATGAGGAAAGCTGGGGACTAAGAAGGTGTTTCTACAGGTGACTCAGGGAAGACTCTCTGAGGCAGCAGCACAGGAGCCGAGTCTGAGGACAGCCACGCAATGCCATGAAGAACACCCCACACAGCAGCAGGCCAAGGAGCTGGGAGGCAAAGGCATGCATGTGAGATTGAAAAAAGAAAGTCAGAAGGTCAGTACCCAGACCTGTGCTGCCCAACCACTGGCTGCATGTGACTATTTACTCTCAATTAGAACTAAAAAAGAAATCTTCAGTCACATCGGACAAATGTCAAGTGCTTGGCTGGTGCACATGTGCAACTGGACAATAAGACCCTTCCATTACTACAGAAAGGACTGCTAGACAACCCTAACTGGAAGGCAGTGACAATGCAGATGGAGTCAAGAGCAGTGTATGGAGGGCTTGGCACTCCACTGCCAGGGTGATGGAAGCCTTCACGATGACCTGTGTTCATATAATCTGACATGGTCCCAAAATAGTCTGACTTAGAAACTACTAGTACACTATGGCTAGAGAGAAGGGCAAATACCACAACGTCCAGGTACTAGTGAGAGAATGACCTTGTCATATCTTACTGGATCCTCATCAAGGTAATCCAGTAGTAACATTACTACAGGAGACAGAAGTGTGCACTGCCACTTCTTCTCAAAGGAAGAGCTACTTCACATTTAGCCAATGGCTGCTGCTTCTGCCACAGAGGTCACGGTATCTAAGAGGAGTTATGTTTGAAACAATCAACCAGCTTTGAGCTGACAGATAAAGATCTGTATTATCCATTCATCATATACTTATGGAGCATCTATTACAATTGGACCTACTAATCTGCAAGGCTTTTAAATGAAGAATTCTACACCCAACAATTAAGGGTTAATGAATAAGTGATGGGTAGGACATAAAAAATAGAAAGTATGAAGTCTGATAAGTTCATTTTTATTTATTTGCTGATACTCCTTTGAACTGAAATATAATGCCTATGTACATAAATGGACATGAAATAGCAATGCAGAAAGAAGAGTTGTAAATATGTACTAAAGAGACATTGACTTCAAAACAAAACCTTGAAGGTCCTTGACCAGTCATAAAAATATGGACACAATTATAATATGGACATGTTGCTTCTGTGTCTTCAAAACCAAAATCTTTGAAAGCCAAAGGACCTCATGGTGCCATGACAAAAGCCAACTGAGAAAGATAAAGCACTCTTCTTAAAGCTCTCAGCGTTCAAATAGATTTTGAAGGCCTCAATGAAAACCAGCTGGGAGCCATATGTAAAATATAATGGTTCTTGCCTGCAGGGAAGGAAGTAAGATCTTGAATGATTAAGTTTAGGAAAGTATATAATTCACTGTATCATTATGGGGTGAACTGGATTACTTATAATAAGCCAAGACTTTGTGGTCTTTTTTATATAGAGAAAATGAGAAATTATTAAGGAGGTGACTATATAGGGTGGTGGATCCAGCATGGTAACAGGTTAAGACAGTTTTCCAGGTGGCCCCACACAGCCTTCTCTAGCAAGATTCACTCACATCAGTGAGTTCCCCTCATTCAGAGCCCAAGGCAAAGCAGCAGGGATGAGAACATGGACAAAATGCTTTTGTCCACATTCATTTTTTATTCATACCAGAATTCCTTTGACTTGCTTCAGTTCACTTCATCTATGCCAGTAAAACATTAAATAGTTTATGAAAACAGGAAAGCAGGGCTGAAGAGATGCCTCAGTGGGTTAAAAATACTTGCCGTGCAAGTATGAGGATCCCAGCATCCATGTAAAAATTTGGATATGAATCCGGGTGTGGTGGCGCATGCCTTTAATCCCAGCCCTTGGGAGGCAGAGGTAGGAGGATCGCTGTGAGTTGAAGGCCACCCTGAGATTATGTAGTGAATTCCAGGTCAGCCTGAGCTAGAGTACCTACCTTGAATAACCAAAAAAAAAAAAAAAAAAAAAAGTTGGGGTCTGGAAAGATTGCTTAGTGGTTAAGCGCTCCTCTGTGAAGCCTAAGGACCCTGGTTTGAGGCTCTATTCCCCAGTACCCACGTTAGCCAGATGCACAATGGGGCACACACATCTGGAGTTCATTTGCAGTGGCTGGAGGCTCTGGCATGCCCATTCTCTGTCTCTCTCTCTCTCTATCTATCTGCCTCTTTCTCTCTGTCTGTCACTCTTAAATAAATAAATAAATAAATAAATATAAACCAATAAAGAATGAAAAAATATATATTAAAGAAAAAGTTGGATATGGTCCCACATACTTATAACCCCAGTGTTGTTGAGACAGGAGAATTGTTGGGGCTTGCTGGTCAGCCAGTCCAACCAAAAAATGGCATGAGTGTGACAGAGAAGGATATCCAATATCCACCTCTGGCCTCAACATAAATACATATCAACCTACCCATGTACATATACTACACACCACAACCCCATCACTCATCAAAAAACGAAAGCATTCTCCCACTAAAAGTTCCAAGAAAAATATAATTAACAAGAACAACTGGTTGAAAGCCCTCATATATAACTCAATTAAAATGCATTAAATAGAAGAATGAATACATGCTATTATTTTAAATTTTACTACATACAAATTAATGTCATGTAAAGAAAGTTTCAGCAACTTGATTTAACCCCCAAAATATTCCATTCTTTTCAATTCCTCAAAATCAGCACTAAAATCTATTAGTTTTGACTAAGAAAACTCAGTATAGGACATAACTGGCATCAATGACTAATAATAGTGAATAAAAATATGAATAAACTTTTATATAGCTGGCTCACCTATTGGACCATGAGCTGCACTGGTAAAAAAAGGACTAAATGAGATAATGCATATGAAGTTCTTTGCAGAAGCCTGGTCACAAATCAAGTTTTTAAATAAGTAGCTCTCATCTTTAAAATGTTAGGAAGATTTAGGAATCAGTACTATAATGCCTCGCATACTTTTATATCAATATGTATATTATAAAATTCAGTAACAAATTCAATGATATGTCCTTTTTCTTCAGAGATCTATAGATGGTGGACATGTCTACCAGCAATTTTTCATATTTCCTGTATCATACACTGCACACATATTTGTTCTTAACATGGTATCTGGAACATGAAAGTTGCCTCTGGGTCAGTTTCACATAGAAGTGAACCTCAAGGCCAGTGTCCCCTTCAAGATAATACCTTCTACACATAAACCCGGCATTGTCTTAGGAAGACATTCATGACAAATTGTTCCAAAGCCTGGTCCATGGATCGCCGTGGAAGTGCCTATGCTTTGTGCAGCAGCTTGAATATGAAATGTTCCCATAAGCTCGTGTGTTGAACAATTGCTCCCCAGCTCTTGAAGCTGTTTGCAATGGTCCTTAAGAAATGGAGCCTGGGGGCGGGGGGTGGAGGGAGGGTATTACCATGGGGTATTTTTTTATAATCATGGAAGTTGTTAATAAAAAAATTTTTTTTTAATTTTAAAAAAAAAGAGAAATAAATGGAGTCTTGCTGGAGAAAGTGGATCACTGGGGCCAGACCTTGAGGTTTTGAAGTCTGGCCTCCTTTCCTGTTCTGTCTGCTTCCTGACTTTGGTACATTGTGACCAGCTCCGCTTCCATCCCAGCCTGTCATGCCTTCTCCACCATGACAGTTTTCCTAGAAACTATAAGCTGAATTAAACATTCTACCTTCCTTAAGTTGTTTCTGGTTGCGTATTTGATAACAGCAGTGAGAAAGTAATGGATAACACTCATGCAGGTGATTAAAGGCATTTGCTTCCAAAGCCTACTGGCCTAGTTTCCTTTCCCCGGCAACCACATATAGCCAGATACACAAAGTGGCTCATGTATTTGGAACTCCTTTGTAGTGGCAAGAAGCCCTGGAAGTGTCCATTCATATTCGTTCTCTCCCTCCCTCCCTCCCTCCCTCCCTCCCTCCCTCCCTCCCTCCCTCCCTCCCTCCCTCCCTCTCTCTCTTCTCCTCTCAAATAAATAAATAAAATAAAAGACATCCATTCCATCAAAACTATATTCAAGGCCGGGCGTGGTGGAGCAAACCTTTAATCCCAGCACTCGGGAGGCAGAGGTAGGAGGATCACCATGACTTCGAGGCCACCCTGAGATGACATAGTGAATTCCAGGTTAACCTGGGGTAGAGTGAGACCCCACCTCAAAAAGACAACAATAATAACAAAAACAAACCCTATATTCATAGTAAAACTAAGACATCATCCACTGCCTTCACTGTGCAGAAATCACATTTGTGACACAGAAGCACAGGTGAGAACATTGCGGGCCTGTTGCCACCACAGCAGAGACAATACTGGTGGCTGTTGTATTCTTTACTGCTGCAAGCTCAGGGTTACAGAAACACTAATGTCATAATAACGTGATGAAACTAGAAAGCTTTATTGATTACACTGACTCTCAAACCTTGAGTTTATCTCTATTTAATATTCTGTGTTAGAAAATGAGAAAGTTGGCATTGGGCTTTTCTGGCCTTCTGAAGTAATATGGTAGTATAAAAGAGCACCCTCTTTATACTCATGCTCTAAGGAGAAATTACAGGTACAATTTGAGCTGTGGGATAAGCAGCCACTTCTGTCATAGAATATCGTTGTTTGCTTGAGAGAACTAACAGACAAACTGCTTATTAAGATTTGGGTAGAACTGCATTAAACATGAAGTAAGAGGGTTGGAGAGATGGCTCATCTTGGTTAAGACACTTGCCTGAAAAGCCTAAGGACTCAGGCTCGATTCCCCAGTACCCACATAAAGCCAGATGCACAAAGTGGCATATATGCCTCTGTAGTTCTGTTTGCAGCAGCCTGAGATCCTGATGTGTCCATTCTCATTCCCTCTTTCTCTCTCTCTACTTAGAAATAAATAAATAAAGTATTTTTAAAAAATAAAATAAGGACTGTCACTTTAAGGGACATATTTCACAGTATTTACTGCCAATGATAGAATCCAACCTTTTAAGGGAAACTTGGAATCCTGGAAAACATAACTGCTGGTATAAGATGATGGGCCTTCCGGTGAGTTAAGACTTTTCTAATAGTAGTACTTCCACTTGTTTTTAAATATGTTATACAATGAAATGTCACCAGTTGTAAAATCTGCTTAAATGAGTAAACCAGTATTTTCCAAGTGACTAATACATACCAATATAAAGTTATAAACTGGTAAAAGATTGAAGGTTAATGCAGGCCAGTGGAGAAAGTAACAAATTATGAAACTATGAAGTGTCCACTAATCAACATGCTTATAGATTCAATTCCATTTTGAAAAAGACCTTTAAGACATTGCCACTTGTAAAGTTTTGGTACAGTGTCAAAGAGGAACTTCAAAATTGTCTAGCAAGCTTATTAAATATTCATTACTTTTTAAATTACATGTCTGAGGCATGATTTTCTTTATTAACTTTAACTAAAAAACCACATATTGTAGTAAATACACATCAGTTATGAGAATTCAGTTGCCTTGCATTAAAACAGACAATAAAATATTCATAAAACTATATAAAACACTGGTATACTTCAATTTTTGTTTTAAAAATATTTTCCAAAATAAATAGTTTACATATTTATATAATCTATACATGTACAAATATTTAAAAATTAGAAAACCTTTTCTTAATTTGCAAGAGGAATTTCTTGCAGGGTCATATTAATATACATGACACATTATTAGAGTCCTTAGTAGTAAAAGTGAAAAGAGGTCCTGAGAGCAAAACACTTGAAAACTTTTCTATTATGTGAATCAAATCCAACACACAGCCCTGCTGTCCCCTAATGATAACCAGGCAACATTACTAGAAAATTCAAAGTAGTCTCTATAGTACAAAACATCCTTACTTCAGTCAAATCATCCAGGAAGGCCCTAGAGAGTAGCTGTAGGGAAATTACACATCATAATGATTTGCCTCTTGACTTTATCACTTAGAGACATTTTTTTTTTTTTTTGCCAGCAAAACATATTCTTTTAGACACAACTCAGCACTATTTTTAACTTCAAATGATGTTATTTGGGTTGGATCTTAGGGTTATAATTTCCCATCCTAACATTATATGACTTATTAAAAACTATGGTTTAGTTTTGTTGCTTTTTTTGGGATCAAGCAGTATCCTAAGGTCAAAACTCAGGAAATCTGTTATTAAAAAAGTATCCATGAAGTGATGACCAACTGCAGACTACAGGTGTGGGGTTACATTGTGACTCCAGGCAGGTTTAATATAACTTAGTTTCTTCTTACAATTGCTTTTAGCACAGATAGCTATAGAAAGGGGATTTCAAAAAAAGAATAAGAATAAAAGGGAAAAAAAGAGCAGAGCTCAATAAGACCACGTCAAAAGAAATCAATACAAACAAGCAAAATGGTAGGAAGTCTAACATAGAAATACATGTTCAATTTCCTCCAGCCTTCATCGGGGTTTCCTTCAATATTATAACCACGATACTATTGGAAGACTGTGTATGTTTTCAATGCAGTTTAATAATTGTTGCTCAAAATAAACACTTTGGTCAAAGATGAAAGCATAACAACACTGTGACACAATAATCTTTTAAAATAAACTTGAGTGTTGAAGGAATCATGGATCTTAAAACAGACTTCGGCTTATATTGCTTCCTCCTCAGTAATAAATTGTAAACTACACCAACAACCTCAGTATTATTTGGGATTTAAAAGAATCAACAATATGCTACAACCACTAATATGATCATTAGAAATGGCCAGAATCTGCAACTACTAAACGGCAGCTGCGTGAACTACTTCTTCCCTATGAGATGCACTGACAGATGAAATGAGTACCTATGTCTCATTCAAACAGACATCAAGAAAAGGAAAAAAAGCACAGATCAGCTTTCCAGCCACATTACACGAAAGATAAACTACTAGACACATATTAAACCCAACAGCAACCAGTATCTCCGCCCCCTTCACCAGCACCACCTGATAAGTGGGTTCATTGATAATTTAGAGTTAACATATCTAAAACCATTCCACAAATGTGACGAACAATCCAGAGGACTCAGAAGAGCAGACTTTTTAGGATGGCCTAAGTCACAACCATGTATCCTTCTGTTCTGGAAAAACTAGCCCCCAGCACAATCACAAGTCTCATATGCCTACTGTGGACATGCATTCACTTTCTCCTGTTCCCACACATCTTCATCACCTTTACTTATGTGTCTTTTCAGCACCCAAAACTTGGTCTGCCCATTTACAGAAAAGGGCTATCTTTTGAAGGCCAGATTCCTAGCATAGGCAGAGACAGGAAGATGATCACTGGGATTCTCTGGTTAGCCAGTCTACAAATGAGGAGCTCCAGTTCAGTGAAAGACTCTGCCTCAGGAACATAAGGCAGAAGAGCAATAAAGAAGGACATCCAACATCTTCCTCTGGCTTTCTTACGCATGCACACCAAGTATGTATATTGGTACACAAACACCAGACACTTCACATACTACACATATCTACACCCGCATGACAACAACAAAAAGATTGTATGTGAATATTAAAATGAGTAAAGAGTAATGCAGAAATGACCAGGCTCACAGTTACTCTGGGAGTCTGACTTTTAAATGAGTACACATGGCATTTGCCTTAACATACAAAGACAGAATCTCTTAAGTAAGGTCAAAGATAATCATGGTCACCAAATGAAGGGGTGGGGCTTGAAAGGTTAGGATGTCCAAGTAGCAGGAATTCCAAACAGTATTAGAAGAACCAATCTAGAGGTTCATAATGGCTCATCAAGAAAGAGTGATATGGAAAGCATTTGGGTTCAGAATTCTGAAGCAGTTAACTGAATAGGCTAAATTTTTAATCAAGTAAGGTAAAAATGTGACCCAAATGAAAACAACTTCACCAATGCCTGTGTTACTTGATTTGTGAACCCTGAAATTGTTATTTTAAATTAAAAAAGTGGTGATGGCATTACTGACTATCATAATCATGTTGTTTTCTGTCTTCTTAAAGGAGAGGGTTTAGGCCATTAAAGGAGAAAGGTGCTTGGATTAGATTCTTTATATGGGGGTAAAAGACAAAGTTAGGTAATCCATGTGTCCAAGGCCTCACATGAGCCTTCCATGATAGAATTCCATGATAGGGCACATTTTTTGTATAATTTTTACAGTTGGGGTACTCAGAAATCAGAACAATCTGACAGTTATGGTTAGTGAAACTATTAGATGTTCACCAATAAAATATGACCTCAGCATATTTCAGCTTTCCGTATGTAACCACTTAATAACAGGACTTGAGAAAACTGCACTGTGTGAATCAAACACATAAAAGTACAAATGTGCCCTTTACAGTAAGCAAATCTTAGATAGGACATTACAATCAACTCCTCTGGCTAAGAAAACCCAAAGCATCCAGCATTACATCTATTGTCGCTTATTATGCCCCAAAGTCCAGACTGCGTAAACAAAGTCAAATGATCTCCTCAGATTTGGAGGCAGTGGTCTATGAGCTCTGGGGAGTACCAGCAAAGTTTGCTGGTGGCTTCATTTTTAAAAAGCATCAACTGAGAGCTTATCAAAGACAGCCTTGGTTTCCAGCTTTCATTGGATTCCATCAGCAACAGACCTCCTTGGTATCATTTTCTTATAAGAAAATTAGAATATTCAACAATTAAATGGTGTGATATAAAGCTTCCCAAATGCTCAGTTCTAGAGGGTTTTCAATTCTAAACTAGTCATCATTCATGGTGGGGATATTAGATTTACATCTTCTCTGCTCCTTATCCTCTGGGGTAAGGTAAGTGATCTGGAGAGTCATTTTCCCTCAAGAAAGATTCCAGTCTCAAAACTGCAGGTGACCCCAGTGCTCCTATAAGGACAGCTATTCAGTGCCTTTATCTACTTGGATTCATGAAATAAGTACAAATTTGTCTTCACACCATGTCTCCTTAACTTCCCTGAGCATATTTGCTTACCCCATGCAGGTCGTCCTCCAAAGCTAGAACTGTCAATTCATTATACTTTCAAATGTGAATTTGCTTCGGGGTGGATTTAATTTAATAGCTGAGAACTCAATGCAAAACAAACATACTTACAAATGACATTAGCAAGGAATTAATCATTAACGTTTTTATTTGGTGTTCTAAGACCAGCATCCCCCCAACCTGGCCCAGCCAAGATCATGGAGTTCTCACTGATTGCTTTCCCTCATCTTAAACTCCACACTGAGCCAGTCATGTGCTGCTGATTATTCCTTTAAACAGGTCCTCTCCACACAGATACTCCCAATGCTTTACCTGAGACCTTTACAATCTCTTGAGCTTCTGCCTCAATGACTATGACTACTCCCAACAGCACTTGGTTACAGCCAAAAGCCCAAGGTCCCCACTGGCCTTAATGGTCAAGGTTCCACAAGTGTCCAAAAGATTGTCACCTGATTGCATCTGCTGTCTCTTTCACCTTGCTCCTTGCAGGCTGTGTTCTAGCCAAACTCCTGTGGTCTGCCCTCCATATCTGTGCCTTTGCTCTGATGTCACCCTCCCAGAAAGTCCCTGTAAGGGATGCAGGCAGTACCACTTTCTGGAAACATGCTGGATCCTCCAGGTGACCATCTTTGTGACCTGTGACTCCTTTGTGGTTATCTCTGTTTTTACATGCTGTGCAATGGTCATCTGCTCCTGTACCTATCTTTGCACAGTGACAAGTCCTTGTGCCTTCAATAAATACTTGAAATAAGATTTATCATAAACTATATAGAATACTTCTGTGGTAGTAACTGTCCTATTAAATAAACTAAAATTCTTATTAAAAGTTAGAACACATCTAATAGTTCTAAAGGGAAGAGATTAGGAAGGTCATGTGGGTACTCATTAACAATATACTTATTCCTAAAAAGAGCTGAATCAAAGTAATTTCTAGTAACCTGCTAAATGTGCACATGCATTTTGCCTAGGCTAATAATACTATACAGTTACTTCTCTAATTTACCCAATAATCAACTGGCTGAAAATTACTGGCACACTGGAGATAGGTAGGTGTCACTGTTCTCAGAGATTAAAACTGGCAAGATTATCCATGTATTTATTTATTTTTCTTGTGAGGTAGGGTCTCACTCTAGCCCAGGCTGACCTGGAATTCACTATGTAATTTCAGAGTGGCCTCAAACTCATGGTGATCCTCCTGCCTCTGTCTCCCAAGTGCTGGGATTAAAGGTGTGTGCCACCATACCGGGTCATTTGTTTTTCTCTGCCCCTTCCCACACTGCAGAAATATTTCTGCTCTCAGCCAATCTTGAAAAGCCTGTAGCAGATAGCCTCTATGACAAGCAGAGTTGCTGGAAGCAAAAGAGCAGACAAATAAAACCTGGAGTCACTATATATCACAAAGAAAGGAAACTTTAAAAGAGAAATGTATAAATATTGGGAGTGGGAGCTGGAGAGACAGCTTAGTGGTTAAGTGCTTGCCTGTGAAGCCTAAGGACCCTGGTTCGAGGCTCCATTCCCCAGAATCCACATTAGCTAGATGCACAAGGGGGCGCATGCATCTGGAGTTCCTTTGCAGCAGCTGGAGGCCCTGGAGTGCCCATTCTCTTTCTCTCGATCTGCCTTTCTCTCTGTGTCAGTTGCTATCAAATAAGTAAATAAAAATAAACAAAAATTTAAATATTAGGGGGATTTTTTTTTTTTTTTTTGGTTTTTTGAGGTAGGGTTTTACTCTAGGCCAGGCTGACCTAGAATCTACTATATAGTCTCAAAGCAGCCTCAAACTCATGAAAATCCTTCTACCTCTGCCACCCAAGGACTGGGATTAAAGGTGTGCACCACCACACCCAGCTCAAAAATTAGAAATATTTTAGTAGATGTATATGTGTATGCCACAATAAACTCCTGAGATGGCACTGGCTTGTAGCAGTGAGATGTGAAAGTATGTCACCTCTCTACATAAAGCTATAGAAACACTAGATGACTTCTCCAAAACTAATATTAAACACCCAAATAGTTTTTCTTAGAGTAGGATGAATAAAGTTAGCCTATATGAAGAACAAAGAAAGAAAAGTAACAAAGTTATATTTTTGACTATGTTGTGTTCCAATACCACATATCTCAAAGTGAACAAATGGCTTAAAAATTTAGCCATATACCGTCTTTCCTGTTTCTTGACTGCCTTATAGCTTATTTATATTTTATCAAAATGCTTTTTTAATATCTAACTAAAACTAAATAAATTGTAGAAATTGAACACAGAAATGATAGAAACCTAACATAAGCAATTTCACTTTTACTTACAGAGATCAAAAACCATTTGGGCATCAACAATCATTTTGTTTTAAGGTACAGTGATTTTAAGGTATTATATAATTATCCTCACTGAGAACATAGTTTTTAGCTTTGTCAGAGTATTTGCTGAAATTATAATTTCAGACTGAGCAAAGAATTCTATCAAGATTCTATTATCATATTTAAAAATTGATCATGTGTGCCTTCAAGAATCCCAACTTTCTATTTCAGAGAAGAGAACAGATTTAATGAAATATTTTTAAAGTAGAGCTGGTAAAGGGAATATCTGTGAAATACACAGCCAAAAAGGCAATTCATGTGGCAGACACAGAAAAAGCCAAGTTTACCACATATACTAGAGCAATGGGTATTAAATAATCATCTCTGAATAAACTCTACAGATCAATATAGTCCTGTCTCTCTAAACTAAGAATGGTATTGCCTAAAGGAAATCTCTAAGGTCAACCAGCAATTAACTGAAAGGTTTTGATTGAAAATGCTATTGACTGCTTTCATATCAGACAGCTTCCTGGTTATTATACTTCATGGACTAAGTAGGTGCCAAGACATTAAACTGTCAATAATCTATTAATACTGGACGGCCAAGCTCCCTCTCCCTGAAATCTACAGGCAAATATATTCAAGCCAAGTACCTTCTTAGAACATGCGCGTTTCCCAACCCTGACAAGGAAATTGTATCTTCATTACCCCAGTTTAAATGCCTTGTAGCATTGACTGATTATAAGAAAAATATGCAGATAAGAAATGCTTATTCACATGAGTTAGACTAACATTTGTTTTCTAGAAGATTTCTGAAGGGATACAGAATGTGTCTTAGCCCCGGACTTCCTTTCTAAGCCATATTTAACAGTTCCTAAATGGAGTGTAATAAACATTTTACAAAGAGAAATGAGAAGTTCTTTAAAGGGAGGCTGACAGAACCATGCCTCTTAGCATCTGGAAAGCAGCTATACATTGGGGAGCAGGGTGGGGGGGAGAACTTTTAATGAATTTAATAGAGAAAAGCACTTTAATTAAATGCTGTCAAAGTGGATTGTATTAATGACTGTACACAGAGGAATTTAAAGCCAGCCAAGTTTATTTAGCAAATAGAAACTGGGCTTTCGAAGCCTGCAAGTATTTATGTTTCCACAGTTACAGTACATCTAGAAAATGACGGTGCCAAATGAAACAGTTGAGTTATTAGATATGATTTTATTTATTGTGTATTATTAAAGCTTCAAAGGCCTTGGGGGAATTAGTTTCATTTTCAAAATGACACACACCATCTGATCATAAAGGGTTAAGAAAAGAGTATTGTCTCCTGACTTTTTTTTTTTTCTGTTCACTGGAACTGGGCTGCAGGTGAATGACTAGAAGTAGGGAGATCCACATTATTTTTAGGTTCAACTAGTCAAGATTTGCTTCCTTGGATTGTAGTAGCAAGTAAATCAATGAGAGTATTTCTCCCTTGATCTTTCCTCTGCTTTCTTATTTTACTTTTTAGTGATTTCCCACTAAACACAATTCATTCTGTTACACATAACAATCACCTGAAAAATGACCACAACTCTTAAAAATCTGCATGAAAATTTGGTTGCCCGAACTTACCTAAGCAAAAGCATGAGGAATGCCAAGTCCTACAAAAGTATCAAATGTGTAACTTGGGGCAATGGGGAAAGGGAGGTCTTCCTCATCATCTTCAGTTTGGAGGCAGACCACAGAACAAAACCTAGTATCAATGATAGTATTTTAAAAATCAACAAAGAGTCTTAATGCATGAAAGCTGTGATTGAGAAGCTGGTCTGGATGGAAAATAGTGTGTGTGTGTGTGTGTGTGTGTGTGTGTGTGTGTGTGTAAATGATTTTCTCTACTATTTGTAAAAATGTACTTGTCCATGATAAGCTATTTTCCATGATATGCTACAAGGGTGAGGAGTTTTGAGGAAAGTCACTGGAAGTTGAGGATTCGCCTTTGCTCCTCAGTCTCTGACAGCACCGAGTCTGAGATCACAAACCACTGCTGTGATTTACCGCATCCTTCTTCAAGTTATATACACAGCCTTCCAGGCTGCCTTCAGATTTCAATTCAAAATACAGCACAGGGGAGAGGAGAAATTAGAGTATAGGAGAAAAATACCAAACATAAAACCCAATGCCTATTTCCTTTCAAGAACAGAATAATAATCACAAATGCAGACTTTCAACTCTCTAAATAAATAATCTGATTTTTAATTCCCCTCCCCCCATCCAGGCTATTTATTAATGTCATATGTCTGATCTGTGTCTTTGTAGTTCTGGAACTTATAAGTGATTCTGCCATTCCCATCTGTGCCAAGATGTTTCAGACTAGTCTTTGAAATACAGCAAGAACAGATGAATATGACATGAAGTAAGAACTGATTACATATGTAGGAGTGGGACCATGGAACACAGATGACATTACATGTTCATACAGGATAATGTGCTCCTCTGCTTCACACATGCAAGTCCACAGACACTGCGGGAGTGCAGCATGCTGTCTCCACATCTCCAGCCGGTCTGTTCTAGCAACTTAAAGTACACTACTTGATTTCTTGCAAATAAGGTGACAAGGAACCTTCTCTATTGACATGTTAGTACATATAATATGAAGATATATCAAAGACTCATCAACTGATAGAACATGATGATACATTTGATTCAAATTATGTTTTACAAATCAAAGAACTGGCCAACTTGCTTCTCTTTTCATTACAAAAGACATAGCTCTATTAACTTAGTATAGTAACTTTTAACTATTGCAGTCCCTCTCTTTGGAAGATTTTTGGATGTTTTTGTTTTTGTTAAAAATCTGGGTGCATGTTACATTTGTCGTGTGCATGTGTGTGTGCACTCACGCATGCTTGCATGCACATGTTCTTGTGTATGAGGCATACATATCATGGCATGACACATGTGTGGAGGTCAGAGGACAATCTTGGATGTCTGTCCTGGTCTTTTACCATGTTTGAGCCAGGATCTTTTGGTTGTTCATTGCATACGCCAGGCTAGGTGGCCTGTGAGCTTCAGTGGACTCTCCTGTCTCCATCTCCCACCTTGCCGTAGGACTGCTGGGATTACGGAAGCACCGTGCTGTCCGTCTTCACATAGGGCCTGGGAATCTCAACTGGGTTCTCAAAGTTACACAGCAAGTGCTCTACCCATTGAGCTACCTCCTCAGCCCGGGTTTTTTTTTTTTTCATGGAATACTTAAATAAGGATTTCTCTAAAAGTGTGTCATTAAATTATACTTACATAGAAATGCTCGGCATTGGCCCACCACAACTCCTTTCATGCCTCTGTTGTCGCACTTTTGAGTATACTGTGGACAAGAACTGCCCTCCCCCAACAAAGAGAAGAAAGCTAAGAAATATTTTTTTTATGAGAAGTCATTTGGAAATGGATGTTTGAGTTATCTAGTTCATGCCCACCTTCAAACGTTTTACTCATGTAATTCGTAACAAAAATGGGAAGATCTTTCCACAGTGGACATGTATTTATTGCATGTGTAGTTATATTAAGTCCAAATCATTGATCTTGATCTCAAGTTTAGAGTATTTAAAAAAAATACTGAGTAATCATTTAAGGCACACTGTCTTGTATCACACTTGTCTTGTCTGTCAAATCTACAAAGCAACTCTATTTATGTGTGCATATTGTATGCAGAAATGCATGTTCCAGGCACATGAGTGCAGAGGCCAGAGGACAACAACTATCACTCCTCTGCCTATTGCTTTGAGATACAGTCTCTCACTTAACCTAAGGCTCCTTGTTTGTAGGTGGGACTAGCTGACCAGGGAATCCCAGTGACTTTGTCATCTCTGCTTCCCTCAGCACTGTGTGTCATGCCTGACTTTTCACATGGCGGCTGGAGATCAAACCAAGCTCCTTGTGCCTGTGCAACGTGTACTCCTAGCTGAGCCACCTCCCCAGTGAAAACCATGCAACTATATTACCACAATTTGTTCCTCCATTTCAGTCTTAAAAATTCTCAAATATTTCCTGGTGTTTGGCACTAGGGAATCCCAAGCTACATGATTCTGCAAGATGGATCCAACCAGACATACAGGTGAGCTTTGTACATTGCTAACAGAAAGCAGAAATACCTCAAACATGAAGACTTTTAAATGAATATGTGAATTGGAAAGTTAGAAACAACTGCTATTTACATAAACTACTTCTGATATCTAGGTGATTGAGTAGGCATTTGATCATTCATCTGTGGAAACACCTGATGTTTAATATGCAATGGTGTTTGATTAAATTGACTTAATAAAAAATAAAGACATGCACAACCATGAGCTTACAAACAAAGTTAACTGGAGTTGATTCAGTTTTGTTCTGATGGTTATAGAACACTTGGCTCTGTGGCATATAAAGCCCCAGTTAGAGCCTTTGCAAGTTCTTGTGAGGAATCTCACCATGGTCAGTTGCTACCAAGACTATAGCAATCAGGTTCGAGAAGTCCTGAAAATTTTACACTCAGTTCCCATCAGCTAGAACAGGCTTACTCCAGTACCCTGACTGCTCCGTGGACTTCCTTTGCTGGACTTGACATGCCTGTCATTTTCACAATCCCTAAATGATTAAGATGACCAAGATGTGATATACAATTCCACATAAGGGCTGTGTGATTTTCAGTGAACTAGATCTAGAAACAACTTGTGAGTAAATTGAACTTGTGACCTAAGAACCGTCAAACCTATCCCATTTGCTTGATCTCCCATTCTGAGGGTCAAGCTGAGTAATAATAAAATAAATGAATTTCAGAACCTTGGCAGTTTTCCTTTAATTGAAAGTGTGCTTTTCTATTATTACAAGGGGAAGTTCCAGACTTTGACTTAATAAAACTCAGCAGTAGTTTTCAACTACATTAGATTTCCCCACTAAACAGAAACAGCTGAAAGGCCGCTGTAGGTAGGTTTGGCTATAATCATTTAAAAGTCAGTGGCTTGCTTTCTCTTGCAATAGTCATAACTATCAGTCCCATGAAAACTGACTGGATCTAAGGCAAGGTGTTTGTAATGTTATGTTGTTGCTAACTTGCTTTTCTAAGTGCATGTGGATTTCTCAGGAGCAATACATTTTTACTTTATTTTTTGTTATTGACACTCATTGAAAAAGGTAGGATCAGAAATAGATGAACCCACCCACATAATGAGTATTTTAGATAAAGCGTCTCTGAAATCACCTACTTTATGTTATAATAATTTACAAAATAGAAATTAAGACACAGAATTGTCTCATTTAAGGTTGCATACTCAGCACTGTGCCTGGGTCACCTCACTTATGGCATGCCCTTTCCCTGTCTCTCCCATTGGACCAAAGGTTTGTTGACACCAAAGATAACTTTTTTTTTAATGTAAGATGCTCTGGTTCCTAAAATAATTTAAAAAAATCCTTGGCGGGGGGTGGGGAGCAGAAACATACAGAAATGTTAAAATTGGGGGAACTGTTATGGTTCCCCACAAGTCCATGTGCCAAAGAGTTGGGCTCCAGGGTGATGCTACTGGGATAGGCTGGAACCTTTACAAGGCAGGGTGTTATCAGAGGTCCTTTGCTGACAGGTGCCTACCACTGAAAGGAACTCTGAGATCCTCTGGTATTCCCTCCTTTGTTTCCTGGCCTCTGAGGCCAGCCATTCTCTCCACTCCATGCTCCTGCCATTATGTGATGCTCCCATTCAGGGATCCTAAGTGATGGGGCAACTTGTTCTTGAACTGGAAACTATAGAACTATGAGCCAATAATATATTTTTCCCTTCAAGACCAACACAGTGCTAATGTGATAGAGGCTGATTCAATGAGACTCAAGCCTAGTTATCGCATGTCCCTTTATAACCTCATATACACAAAGAAAACTCCCAGCGATTACCATGAGTTTATGCCATCTGTTTTGTATTCTAAGCTTGAAAACATTTGCAAAGGCACTAATCAACTTTAAAATATATATATATATTTATTTATTTATTTTATTTGAGAGAGAGTGAGTATGGGGGTGTGAGAGCCTCTTGCCACTGCAAAGAAACTCCAGATGCATGTGCCACTTTGTTCATCCAGTTTTAAATGGGAACTGGGGAATTGAAACCCAGGCTGGGTAAGCACCTTTAACTGTTAGACTATCTCCCCAGTTTGTTTTTAAATATTTTTATTTACTTGCAAGAAAGCTAACCAACTTTTTGTCATATCCAATGGCATTTAATTATGCCTCTGAAGGGATTTTACTCAAAGTAAAATTCAACCCTGGACTTTTTGGTGTAAAAATCACTGAATTTATCCTTAAGATTAATAAGAACACTCTAAGATTCTATTAACATTTCAAAGGTGCCTCCCATGTAACTAGCATTTCATTTAAGCTTCACTGAATCTCAAGATTTGAATGACTGTCACTATTTCCAGAAATTGCAAACAGCCACTGCAATATCAATGACCTTAGAATTCAAGCACGCATATTCCAGTGGGCTTTCCATCTCTATCTATGGTCATAGTAGAGCCATACTTTTGGTCTACCTGGATAAACTCCTCGATTACTGATATCCCTTCAATTTCAAAAGAAAGTAAAAGAAGTCAAAAGTAGTGCAACATTCATTTGAACCTTCTATTTCTACTGCAATTTATATATATATATATATATATATATATATATATATATATATATATATATATTTAACTAGGCAGCCCAAACAGTTTTAAGGCACCACAGCTACAGTGATATGATTTCTGGATCAGGTTTGTTGATGCCATCATCATGTTCCCAGTACAGTATGTGCTTCATAACCAAAAAGGTGACTGAGACTGATGTCCGAACTCTATAGATTTTCTTGGTCTACTTTGGTTGTGGCCACCTCCAGGATTTATGACATCAACATATGTTGATTTAGGTCTCATCACTCAAACAAGTTCATAAACCAACTACTGGGAATATCACCAATTTGCATAGGGAATCCTTTCTTTCTGAAAATATGCCTTTCTATTTCTTCTTTGAAAGGAAAGCATAGGTTTCAAATCAACAATTATATATGAAGAGAAACCGTAGTAGTAAATCTAAGGAGAAACTCTCAGGCAGGCTCCTGCTGCTCTATAGCCTTTCGTCCCCATAGCTCTACATGAAGAGGGACACATTCCCAACAAGCTTCCTAAGGACCACAGCTCTATCCCAGGCACACCCAAGGAGCCAGGTGGTTTTGCTGGTATACCAACAATGAATTACTTATACAGTACCAAGCAAAATGGCCAGAGAAGTCACTCTGGGTAACAAGAATGATTATGGATTGAAGATTTTTTTTAAAATGCAGTGCCTGTCTATGTTGTTAGAGAGAAAATTAACATGAGAGTAAACATATTTACTCACCTCTAGCCCAGGCTAGCCTGGAACTCACTCTCTATTTCCAGGCTGGCCTTGAACTTATAGCAATCCTCCTACTTCTACCTCCTGAGTGCTGAGATTAAGGGGTGCACTACCACACCAGGCCTTAAAGCTATTTTTAACACCAACATTTGATTACTAATCTGCAGGCACAATTCTTTGTAGAGCTATCTATGTAAATCACTTTGGACTCCAGAATTGACTCAGTATATCTGCATGATTTCATGCCTCATTTTGTTGTTGTTGTTTTAAGGTAGGGTGTCCCTCTAGCCCAGGCTGACCTGGAACTCACTCTGGAGCCCCAGGTTGGCCTTGAACTCATGACAATCCTCCTACCTCAGCTTCCCAAGTGCTGGGGGTAAATGTATGTGCCACAATGCCCTGCCAAGTAATCTTTCTTTAAAGAATCAAAAATAGGTAATGTCATTTCTGAATGACTCAACATATTTTAGAGATGATCTCATTCTGGAAACAGAAAAAGAGATGCCACACTAGGTCAACTCAGAGGAGATCAACTCAGACTCCTCTAAGGGAGAGCAGAGGAACATGGAAGTCTGTTAAAATGCCTTCTCAGTGCAGGGGCAACTATGATATATTCAAAGCCTAGAATAGCAGGCATAGTGAATGAGCTCAGTATTTTGGTTCCTAATAGTAAGGAAGCCTGTGAGCATGAGAACTGGCTGCATTGATGTAAATAATACAGGTAATCCCATTTCTTCCCCTTACCTATGAAGTTGCATCTTGTGCTCACTTTGTGGGTGTCAACAGGAAGGGCTTCAATAGCCAAAGAGGTAAGCTACAGAGATGGTGCTGCCTCTCAAAAATGGAAAATATCAAAAGTAGACTATTACGGAAAGGAACATAACATTAATGGAAGAGCTGCCCAAGAGACCAAGGTTCCTTATGTTCCCACAGGGGAAGACTGAGAGGAGGGACTCCCAGCTGTTTGACATTCTACTTCCAATATCTAACCCTGGATGTTTAATTGGGGAAGCTGGTGTGCAATGGGTTTCAACCACTCCTGGCAGGAGCCCCATATGGTAAAAACACTGGAGCAGTTCTATGAAAAATGAAAAGCACAAAGTGAGCTCCAATTATTAAAATGATAAGCCCAGGAGAATACTAAGCTTACTCTAAGAAAAAATAAATTAAGCAGACCCCAGAAAATAATACTGCAAAAAATCAAGGTTAATTTCTCTCAGTATCTATAGCACAGTGACTGAACACAAATACATGCAGATGTCAGGGAAATGCAATAAAACAATAAGGCATAATAGTATAATAACAAACAAAGGACTTACAACTACCCTCAGGCATTGGCTTCCAACTACTAATAAGTCCACAAACTTTAAAATCAAAAACAAGTCATGTGATGCCTGGTACAATACTGGCATGAATGCTATGCAAGTAAACAACTTCTTTCTGACTGGATTTGAGGTCCATACCACAGGAGGAAATTCATGCCTGTTACTATAAACCTGTTCAAAAGAAAATGGCTAGGGACTACTGCACTTATGCTAAATGGAGAGCATGTCAAATTACCTTCTAACTATCTGTACTTGTTCCCATAGATTAGCACTGCTTGAGGCCCAGAACACAGAAGTTTCTTACTACAATGGACAGTGGTCAATGCAGAGATGCATAGCAGACAATAGGTGACTATTGTGTACTCAACTTCAAACTACTTCCTCCAAGGACTGAGGAACATCATTAAAGAGGGGATGGAAAGAATATAAAAGCAGGAAGATGAGGAGGAGAGCTGGAAAACAGTATCATTTACTTATGGCATGGTAATTACACTCATAAACTGCTGCAGTATAGAGCACAATACTGAACCTGCCATTACTTCACCATTGATGGGAGAAGGACACAAGAGACCCAAAGTAGCTAATGGCAGCTAGTGGTTGTTTGGAAAGAGGGTGTCAGGTATATCAGTGGTGTAGCCACAGGTAAGTTGCCCATTCCACAGTAAATAACCTTCACCCATGATCATGCAAGCAACCCTAATTTATCCCAATTGGTTAAAAAAGGAATTAAAGATAGATGGAGATTAATAGAAAAGAGGAAGAATATTAGTGGGAAGGAGATTAGAGAAGTTAATCAGAGGGGATAAGGTAAAAATACATGACATGCATGTATGAAAATAGAATAAATTAAATTAAGTCATATGAATCTCCCCAGAAATAAACTCTTACTAAGATTGTTAATCACATTTGCAATTACCTAGTCTGACAAGAGAGGGCTATATTCTATCAAACAGGGCTCTAACTGTCTGATCTAAGAGCAGCCCATTTACAAGTTGTGTATAGGTGGTCAGCAGCCCATCATTTTTCTACTTCTCATCATTCTTGACAGTGTTCTCATACTCTACTTTTCCAACTTCATTAAGCAATCTAGTATGGTGCTTTGTAGACTAAGCATTTGGGAAACTTAGTGGCAAGAAAGTTTGTCTGCAGGGGGATAAAGTGTATCCCCTCACATGAATGTAAGGTGGTGAACAGAAAGTGTGTATGGGCACTGAAAGCTGGGCTTGACAAAGACCTGAGAATGATGAAGACACAGAGCAGGGAACAAAGACGGGCTATGATTTTAAGGAGACAGAATTATACTTGCAGGTAATTATATGTGAAAGTTAGTAAGTAAACAAATATATAAAGTAAATGTCAAATAAGGAGACAGAAGAAAAGAATGTCAGTGATGGAAGGTGACAGAGAGAAGAGGTTGTTGTGTTAACAATGGAAATGAGGTGAATCCCAGAGCTGTACCTGCTAAATCACCCTGCTCCTACCTAACCATACACTAAGCCTTAGACCTGGAGTTTCACAAAGTTCCACCAACTTCAATTTCTTTTACTATATTTCCAGTAACTAAGAAAGAATGTCTATGATTCATCAATGAACCAAAAAAAAAAAAAAAAAACCTTTGTGAAACTTTAAGTTAAAAAATGTTATCAGAGCTGGGCATGGTAGCGCACACCTTTAATCCCAGCACTCAGGAGGCAGAGGTAGAAGGATCTCTGTGAGTTCGTGGCCACCCTCAGACTACATGGTGAAGTTCAGGTCAGCCAAAACCAAAAAAAAAAAAAAAAAAAAAAAGTTATCAGGCCTACTTTGCCCAAATGACAACATTTTTTAAAATAAATAAATAACCTATATCAAATGTATAACCTGCTAACTACAAACACTGGCTCTTTCACTAGGAAACACCTTTTTCGTATTGTTTGAAAGAAGATGAACCTAAGATGAAAATGTCTATCTCCTAAAATAAAAAGAACTGACTGAAAAAGACTTCCAAATGTCTATGTGCTTCTGTATAACACATTTTACAAATGTGAAATACTAAAGTGCTAGTTTGTAACACAGAAATCTGTACACCTGATGTGGAATAAATGTGTGTAGGACCATATAGTGTCACTATGAAGAACACCTAGCATGGCCCCTCAGGGATAGCCAGGGCTTTGGCAAGTTTGACCAGGTGAAAGCCAGATTCTTTTCATCCAGCTGCTCTCGCCTTTCATCAAATGTGGCCAGAGATCATGTGGTCTCTCCTCAGCAATAGGTTGAGGTTACAAAGCTGGAGCCACATTCAAACAGCAGGTTTTGCATAAGAGCTTGGAATGAATCCAAGGTGGAAAAAAATCTGGTAACCTGGTTAGAGAATTTGAAAACATCCTTAATTAATTAATTGGCTTATTGATTTATTTTCCTAGAAGCTGTTCCTTCAGAAGCAAATTCATAAATCAAAACATGGTGGGTAGAACTGGAGTGGAAAAGTGGGATTAAGTGCTCAGTGTAGAAAGGTAGATTTGTTTTTTTTTTAGGTGCTCTTAAGCCTTAGCAACAAGAGACAGATTCTTCAGTTGTCTCAAAAGCAGTTGATAACAAGTAGAAACTTTAGTCATTTCAGATCTTTAACATCACACCACTGAATTATAGATTTCGCTGCATGACATGTCCTATAAAACTCAGAAGCTCACAAAACTAAACCAATTCAGCAGAATGACTAAAAAGAAAACACAAGCTGGGCGTGGTGGCGCACGCCTTTAATCCCAGCACTCGGGAGGCAGAGGTAGGAGGATCGCTGTGAGTTCAAGGCCACCCTGAGACTACATAGTTAATTCCAGGTCAGCCTGAGCTAGAGTGAGACTCTACCTTGAAAAACAAAAACAAAACAAAACAAAATAAAAAGAAAACACATATGAAAGCAGCTGTGTAAAGCAGTGAACAGCTAGCAGTAAGTGTTCAGGAGATGCTGCTGGTACAATTTAGATGGCTTTCCAACACACAAAGAAGTCAGCCTGGGAAGGGTAAACAGACATGGATTTAAATTCTCACTGGGAGCAAGTGACATAACTTCTTCAAACTTGAGTTTCTCATCCATGAAAGCAGATAAAAACCAATCACTCTTGGTTTCTCAGTGAGTCAAGATGATAAAACTTCTGTAGATCTCACATTTGGAGAGCCTCATTCTCAAAAAGTCCAGATGCTAACCAGAGAAGAAGGACAAAGGAAGAGGATAGTGGGAGAAAAGAAAGGCATGGATGAGGATGAGGAGAAGGACTGTTAAGTTTAATACTGGACTTCATTCAGGGAAGAACTCAGAATTAACCCTGAATATGAGTTTATATCCTGCAATGTTATGCCACAAATATGTGTCTATTCAAGCACTTTGTGAGCTGGAGAGATAGCTCACTGGTTAAGGCACTTGCCTCCAATGCCTAAGGGCCCAAGGTTCAATTCCCCAGTATCCATGTAAAGCCAGATGCACAAGGTGGCACATGAATCTGTAGTTTGTTTGCAGTGGCTAGAGGCCCTAGTGTGCCCATTCTCTATTTATTTCCCTCCCCCCTTAAATAAACAAACAGACAAATTAATAAATAAAATGTTTTAAATATTTTATTTTTTTATTTATTTGACAGAGAAAGAGGGAGAGAAAGAGAATGGGTGTGCCAGGGCCTCCAGCCACTGCAAACAAACTCCAGACACATGTGCCTTCTTGTGCATCTGGGTTATGTGGGTGCTGGGGAATTGAACCTGGGACCTTTGGCTTTGTAGGTGAACCCACCTTTTTAAATAGGACTTTGTGACTCCATTGTCACAAGTCTCTGTCTGGAGGTTTCTCTTACATATTACTGGCTATTTTGAAGCATCTACCTCATAGACACTAGTAATACTTCAAAGTATAATAACCAAAATATTTCCAGATACTCCCAAGTGTCCTATGGGAGACAAAATTACCCTGGTTGAGAGCCATTGGTAGAAACCAATGACAGGAAGTTTGTGGCTTAGAAAATTCACAGAATTCCCTGAGCCTCAGTCCAGATGAGTGAAGGTACAATGCTGGTGTGCGGCTGTCACCACCAGGTCTCACATTCTTCTCCAACATACGGCATGGAATTTTAAAACAAGCGCTTGTCAGGAAACCACACAGCAGCTGCTCAAAATTCCTGAACTTACAAAATAAGCCATGGAAACACTGTGGTGGAAACACAGAGAGGCAATAGAGCAGACTATGCAGACCCGAACAATTTGGCAAATGCTCCCCCAATCAAGTCTGCTTGGGACCCTGGCATACCATGAGCAATGTCCTTTCTTCTTCCTGCATTCAAAGGGAAGTGTGGTCAGGGAAAGACTGGATGCCAAAAATGCCTGTGTTTTCATTCAGCTGGTGATCCTGGCTCCAGGCAAGGCTCGGTGGCTGCTCCAGTTTTTCCAATTGTAAAGTGAAGTTGGTAATAATGAATACCCTGACATAACTAGTTTTTGATTCTAAGCTGAGGATATCCATCCACTATATGGCTTCAGGTCATAATAACCATGTGCGGGAAAAATCACTACAACCACAAAAAATAACTTTGTTCCCAACCTTTTAGAGTGAAAAATAGCAGTTATTTCATTTTTTTTTCATGAGATGTTTTGGTTTGGCTTAATTTGCCTTACCATGTTTCACCTCTCCTGATCTTCCCTCTGCTACCTATATTTGCACTAGAAACACAGTATTTCTCACCTTTTCCCCAATTATCAACTCTCCAAGGTAGAGTTTTATGATTTGTTTCCCAAATCATCTCCCTTCTTCATAAAATTTTATGTCAGAGGTATGCTTAATAAATCTTTCTTTACTTCATCCCATTGGAGGATCAGAAGCTACTGTAGATTTAGGATCCTTATGCTACCAAAGATCCAGTGTTCACACACTGGGGCAATACCACCCTCAAGATGGATCCAGGGTGGGCATGGATTTGGTTTACAAAGTGTGTTCAGAGCCAAGAAACCAGTTTCTTCTCAACGGGCTTAACTAGTGCTACTGAAGAGATTTGGAATAGCAAAAAGAATCCTGAAGAATCCAGACAACTCAATCATACTTAGGAGCTGTACATTCAATGGGTACATCTGAATTCCAGAAGTATTGTTCTTCCAACATAACCAAGTCTGGGGCCGACAACATGCCTACATGGCCCCAAGCCAAAGGAATGTACTCTTAACCTTGCTCCATCTCTGAGGTGAACCATCATCAAAGATGCACTTATAAGTAAGAAATCAAAAGGCTTACACGTTATTATAAAATATATTTATATTATAAAAATAAATGGTATGTTAAAAATTAGAGCCATAGGAAAATGTGCTTGTAGATTTGCTATGGTACCTTTAGATGTGGAAATAAAACCACAAGGGCCAGGAGATCTTATACAGGCAAAGTGGCTGAGATGTGCAAAGGCTAAATCAATGGTGTGAACCTGGTGTGTGTGCATATACATGGGGTGTGGCTGATGGGGGCCTGGGTGGCAGGATGGTGTGTGCATGCTCAGTCAGAAGGGTATTGTTTTCGCCAAATGGGACTCCTGAACTTGGTGGATCATGTCTTCTGATTTTCTGGCTTGAATATAAATTTTTAAAAAAAATTTCTGTGGGCTTAACATTTTAAACCTTATGTGGGCTTAGAAAAAATACATCTACAACCAATATCGATGAGTCATTTTTTAACTCTATTTGCAAACAATTGGCAAGAAAAGTCTCCTCTCTCGTGTTACAAGAGAGGTTATGACTCTAGAGGACATGTCACAGAAAGCACCAAATGAGGAAGGTGACAGGCAACAACTACTTTGATCTTGTAAATCTGCAGGGTCCCAGGTTAGAAGACTAATCAAAAACCACTTCCTGATATCTTCACCATTTGTGAAAAATTGGGGAAGAGCATATATGAATTACCTAATGACAAATAAGTGGAATTCTTCTGTTTCCACAGAGGGAAGGACTTCTCTGGTTTTTATTATGCTGCATATATGAGCAGTCCTTAATCATCCCTGATTTCACTTATTCTTAATGATTTAGTGATGGCACATTTCCTACCTAATTAGACAAAATGAAACATTGCCAACCTAATATCACTGTTCAGATGAATTTGAAAATTCCTAAAACAGTGTAAGCAAATATATCTTTTTAAAATTCTAACTGACACAGGACACAAGGTAGTTCCTGCCCTGAATGCAACGACTTGTCTTAAGACAATGTCTTAGTGTCTTAGCATCTTTCAAATCAGTCTTCTACCAGTCAGACTGTACCAACTGTATGCAGGCTGGTTCTAGTTATTTTTCTTCATTTGTCATATTATGACTATAATAAATAATTAATTTACAGCTCTGTATTTTGCTGAAAAAACATAAATTCAGGAAAGCAGTGCCACTCAGACATAGGCACAGTGTCAACACACTTGTAATGAACTGATGTTTCATAAGGTCAGTGGCTAGGGCAAATTCAATGCAGAATAAATTTGCCTTAGTTGTAAACTCTTTAAGATCTGAGTGGCAAGCTAGGCATGGTGGCGCACCCCTTTAATCCCAGCACTTGGCAAGCAGAGGTAGGAGGATCACCTTGAGTCTGAGGCCACCCTGAGACTACATAGTGAATTCCAGGTTAACATGAGCTAGAGTGAGACCCTACCTCAAAAACAAAAACAAAAACAAACAAATAAAAGATATGAGTGGTAAGAATAAACCTTTTTATTAATTTTATTTATTTATTTAGTTAGCTATTTGAGAGAGAAGAAAGAGAGAATGGGCATGCAAGGGCCTCAAGCCACTGCAAAGGAACCCCAGATGCATGCATCCATTTGTGCATCTGGCTTATGTGGGTCCTAGATAGTCAAATCAGGATCCTTTGGCTTTGCAGGCAAATGCCTTAACTGCTAAGCCATCTCTTCAGCCCAAGAATAAACTTTTAAAGTTAAGTGAATTTGTTAGCAATATCAGAAGTCAATGTTAGCACACACAAAATGCTAAAAACTGAAAATGCTAACTTTTGCTTACCCATTAAAAAGTGTCAGCACACTCTAGTTCTGACATGTTAACACACACAAAAGAGAGCAAAAATTAAAGCAACTGACTACCTGATTCTGTGATTTATTTTGCCCCAAATAGTCAACTCTAAGAAAAAATACTGTTCAATATTCTTTCATCAACCTAAACAATGATCATTTCTAGACAAATAGCCAAGGCAGACATGGCATGGGAACTATGACCCAAATGAAAGGGCCAGTCCTCCATTGTCTTCACACACTTATATCAAAGTTCTCTGTTTCCACGAAGCCAAGTATGATGGTCCATGACTGTAATCCCATCACTAGGAACACAGAGATAAGAGGATCTCAAGTCTGAGGCCAGCTTTTTGGCCTTAAAAAAAAAAAAAAAAAAGAAGCTGTAAGTTTCTAACTTCATTGTTAATGTGTAGTTCCAATGGAAGTCTTTGGTGTGGTGTTGGTTCAAAATACATACTTGGACAAGAAGGAAGAAGTCGCAGGTTTTTCATTTGGTTGAATTTACATAGTTGATATGATCTTTACTGAGGCTATGCTAGTATGTGCTGTGAAATGATGTTGATAATAAATAAATAAATGGGAGCATCTCTTGATGCTTTCACAGTAATGTGTTCTCTAAAATAAAACTTTGGTAAGCTGTATTGGGTTCTCCAAATCTTAAAGTGTCAAAACCACTGCACCCTTGTACACTTTACTGTCTCTCCTGGTATGTTTTTATCATAAGCCACACTGTACTCTCTTCATCTTCCCTTTCTCTTCCTTTTTTTTTTTTTTTTTTTTTTTAGGTAGGGTTTCGCTCGCTCTAGTCCAGGTTGACCTGGAATTCACTATTGTAGTCTCAGGGTAGCCTCGAACTCATGGTGCTCCTCCTACCTCTGCCTCCTGAGTGCTGGGATTAAAGGCGTGTGCTACCACACCTGGCTCTCTTCCATAGTTGACATAAGTAATACATGCACATGCAGTCTTTGCTCAGCCTTCCTCTTCTTCCAGAGAAGAAAATATTTAATGGATTGGTGCCAGGTGAGATTCATGCTATTGGGCAGCAGGACAAAAACAATTCAAAGGTAAAAAATATAGAAAATTATAGAAACCCTAGTTAAGATTTACTAAAAGTAGCTGATTTTAGACTACAAACAGAGTCAGAAAACACAATTACTTTCAGAAAGAAACACTATTTGTTTCAATGAAATTAACAAAACTAAGCCAACAAAGTGTGTCACCCAAACAATGGTGGATCTCAACAAGAGAAAAGCAAAGACAGCAGAAACTGATCTTAAAACTCTGAGAACCTTTTACATTGTCTCTCAAGGATTCTGTGGAGTTCAAAGATATTCCTCAGGTCATGAGGCTGTTTCTTTTCCTACTCCCTGCCGATCAAACACACCCTGAAGAGCTTTAGATCAAAAATGACTTCAGAATGTTTTATCTGGTGAGGAGATTTCATCCTCTGTGAGTGCTCTGGCTTCGCAACCTCACAAAAAATCATGCTACCATGACAGCCACTGCCGTCAGCACTGGACTTCTTTGACACGTTTCTCTGGGGGTAAACACATACCTAGTGTCCACTGTGACAACAGAATCCTCTGTCCCTATGTACATGGAATGAACCCTCCTAAGGGAGGTGGTGAGGTGTGTCCCTCTAACCTCAGCTGGCACCGGAAGCCCTGCTGAGACAGGTGCGAGGAAGAACACTGACCTGTACTGGCTCAGGAGGGAGTTGGACCACATGCTGCATGCGCTCACTGTGGTGATGTCGTGATTCCTCCTCATAGATGACATCTCTCTCATGCTGGGGCAGGTTCAGGAAGCGGCGGATGGTACAGAGGTTCTCCCACAAGGTGCGATTTTCTGGACTTGGGTTCTCCTTCCAGCGGAGCAGTTCGCAGAGCCAGCCCTGGAGAGAAGAGGTCACTAAATTAGCCTGCAGGGTGCAGAACAGCTATAGGGGTGCCCAGTAATGTATCTCCCTTGATCATGTTTCTGTGTCAAAATTGTTCCCACCAACCTAACCAGCTACTGGAACAATCTGATACAGAATATATTCTTGATGATCTTTTGTTATTTTTAAACCTAGCTACACAAGCAAGATTAGTTGCTTATTTCTCAAAAACAAGGAATTTGCATGCCTAAACTATATTACTTTTTTTTTTTTTACAAATTATCCAATTGGTTAGAGTCCTAAGAGAATTAAAGCAAAACAAAATAACAAAAATATGTATTATGAGAGGACAAATTCCTGGAGAACAATGTCTATGTGGAAATAGCACTGAATTCTCCAGGGAGGAAATATTCTTATGATTAGTTACCCAGCAAAATACAGCCAATAGTCTGCTAGAATGGAACACAAATGTATCCATCTCTGAATGGCCTGGGCTCAAAGCCCTCCTAATGATCACCTCCCCACCACAGCCACACCTGCAGGAAGGTAGGCAGTTGGTGTGGTCACACCTGCAATTGTCTGCTTCCCAACTCTGGCATCCGGATGTTCTCTCTCTTGCAACTGCATGAGAAAGAAAATGCAATGCAAATAATGGTGGATTCTATGAAAATAATACAGGGGATGCTGTCAACATCGCTCACTGACACATGTCAAAATATTTTACCCAGTAGCTTTCTAACCCATCATTTCCAAGCTACATCACTAATTTTAAAAACAAGAACTGTCCCACATTATGTCTCTTGCAAAAAGTTGAAATTTTTCCTAAAAGGTACATAAACACAACTGACTTTGTGAAAAGATACACCCTAAACCTCCACAAATTCTATATTGTAACTTGTAAGCCAATGAAAGCTCCTGACATGCATCATAAAAGCCCCATATAATATCATAAGCTGTTGTTTGTCTAACTCTCCACTGTGTCTTCTGCCTTTACCCAAAAAAAAAAGGCAAGATTTGATTATCTCCGCTGCATCAGCCAAGACAGCAACACCAGCTGTTCTCATTGTGCAGCCTCTTCCTCACGGCCTCCATGTTAATAACCTGATCATTCCATTTTCTCCTTCAACTGCCGGCTGCAGCACCGCGAAGAGACAAAAACCCAGGCCCATCTGCAGCAGCTGTAGGCACTGAACTGTGAAGCCACTAGGGATTGATAAACTAATCTGTAACACAACACTGCCTTGTTTTTACAAGTGAGAGGCCACATTTGCGCGGACCTGATCTTTTCTTGCAATAAACTGGGAGCTTGGGAGAGTTAGAGGGTTAGGAAGAATGAAAACAAGAAATCTTATCATTTGCTTAGAAATTTTTTCCCAAGTATTTTCTTAGCTTTTTTTCTCAATCAATTAAGAGACAGTTAATAGTTAATTTTCAAGGCATCATGCATATGAAAAATCGAAGATAAATTTTTTTGTCCCTATGAGGAAGTGAATAATATTTTAATAAAAATCTCCTAGTCCCAAAGTGTGCCCTCAAGGGTTTCTTTATACAAAGGAAAGAATTCGTGAAATGGAAAATAAGCCATCTGTGGAAAAAATAAGCTCCCATTTCTCTGTCTTTTCACAGATCTGAATTAGTCTCCAACTGAACTCTTTCAAATGTTTCAAACAGGTATGTTTAACATCTCCCAGGGGAGGCAAAAGCATGGAGACCAATCACTGGATGGAAAATAAAAACAAAAACCTACATCTGTTAAAAGATGAAGTTCTGAGATAGCCAGACCTGAAGGAAGACAGCACCTGCTGTTCTGCTTAAGGGATGAACTGCATTGTGGGAAGCCGCAGCTTGAAAGGAGACAGGTGACAGCTGAGTGGTATCTCCACTTATGACACTTGGAATGTCTCGCACAACATTCATCGCCACATTTGATTTATATGCACTGTTATAATCTGCACTCATTACAATCACTTAGAACAACACTATGGGCCTCGTTACGGACTGTGCTGTCTGCCATCAGTCTTTAAGAAGTATAGTGCTCAATTTGCCCAGTGACATGCAAGGTCTTGACCTTGAAGCTATTAGGGAGCGGATTAGACACAAGTGTGATCATGTGTGCAGACATAAACAAACCAAATTAATTTCTGGCATAGGGAAGTAGCCAACAAGACCCTGTTCTTAGGGCAGCAGAGAACTTCCTCAAATCCCTCATGGCTGAACTAATAGCATGTTTAAGGGAACCCGATTTTGAAGATGAAGCACGTTCATGGTATTTAGAGGGTTATTAATCTAGTTTCCCCACAAAGTGTTTGCTTGGCTGATCAGATTAAGGGATGGAGCCTTCAACAGCGCACCCCCACCACAGCAGGCCCCAAGAAATCTGTGATACTTCACAGCCTTGGACATATTGCACCATGTGTACCCAGCTGCTTCAATAATTAGCTTATGAATGTATCAGCTGGTTCTGTGATTTTTATAAATAATAACTAACCTACAGAGCAGAAAGATTGTCAAGAGCCTTATAGGAACATAAAATCGCAAGGTACTCCTGGCTCCAGCTTGCTCTTCTACCAAATGCTTATATTCCCTGCTAGTAGAGCTCCTGTGATGCCATTTATAAATATTTATTTTGTATCTGAAATGGCGATGCATGTTTTGCCAGTTCTCTTCACGGCAGCCATGCTTTGCCTTCTCCTCACTCTCACTCACTCACTCACCCCACACATTTATGTGCCGATCGTTAGATCTCTTCTTCCACCTCATGGCCCATCTCTCCCATCATCTTTTTATTTCACACCATCTTTCTCCCAGCCCATTTGGGATGCTTATCTCTGTTTCCTCAGTAGGGCCTCTTAGTAGCTTGTTTGATGGCTAATGGATGTGTAAGGAAGTGACACGCTGTTGCATGAACACATATGTGTGTAATTGTAAGTGAACCCATCACAGAAGAGAAAAGGGGTCCCCACATTGGGATTTTTTTTTTCATTTTTATAATTTTTGCATGCCATCCAAGAAAGTTTTGCAGTATCAGGCAAAAAAAAAAAAAGTGTAAATGTCAAATAAAACAGTGACAGATGACAGTATTCTCTATTGAATAGCAGTGTTTCTGTCGTGCATGTTCAATGGGAACTCATGAATAATTAATAAACAAATCTCCTTTTTCTGTTAAAAATCTCAAATAGGGTTTTTGTTGTTGTTCCCTATGTGTTATGTGCAGCATTCTCAGAGAATTATTTTCATTTCAGAAACATTGATACAGAAGTTTGCTGATTTCCAACCTTGGCCGGCTCTGTGGCTACATGCCTCTCTGTGACTTCTCTCTTAGTCTGACTCTAAGCTCTGACTAGAGATTGACTGAATATGCATGCAGTCAGTTTAGCTCTTACAGGGTGGTAAACCTAGGATGTAATGAGTGTCAAGTGTTTCAGCACAGCTCAAAAGGGGACAGTATTCAAACTTACAGCCTCCAGACTTCACTGTCAAGCTTAGCTTTGACATTAACAACTGGGTGAACTTTAGGTAAGTGGCTGTTCTGTTGGAGTTTCTAGATGTTTAATTAAAAGGAGGACCTTAAAAAACATAGTCTCCAATTTCTGCCCTAGTCCATTCTCCTTAATCTGTCGCCTTGCTCTCAAGTCATAAGTAGCTGGTAGTGGGTTATCTGTCTCAGGATCTAAAAAGACAAAGAGGCAATGACTTTGACCAACTGGTCAAGATCAACATTGCTGGTGATGACATAATGAATGCATGAATGCCATGATACAATGCACTACAAAGGACATGACACCCTAACTGAGAAAGTCTTGCCCCAAATGCATAAATTCAGTCACATCATGAACAATGAGCAGACAAACTCAAAATGAGAGGGTCTTTTTCTCTTCAAAAGCAGCAAGGCCACAAAAGAAAAGACATGACTTGGGGAAAACACAGACTAAAGAATAAGGAAATTTATCAATTAGATCCTTGCACACACACACAAAAAAGTGGACATTGGTAGAAAAGCTAAAGAAACTAGAATAGGTTTCTATTATTGAAATGTTAATTTCCTGACTTTGGTAATTATACTATTATCAATAATTGTCTTATGATGGTCTGTGGTGTCAACATCACGGGGAGCAAGGTAAGAGACAGACAGTATATTGCAATGAGCTGTGTGTGAAATTTACAATATTTTTTTTAATAGTTTTTTATTTTATTTGAGAGTGACAGACACAGAGAGACAGATAGAGGGAGAGAGAGAGAATGGGCGCGCCAGGGCTTCCAGCCTCTGCAAAC
The DNA here is from genome assembly GCF_020740685.1 of Jaculus jaculus. Taxonomy (NCBI): domain Eukaryota; kingdom Metazoa; phylum Chordata; class Mammalia; order Rodentia; family Dipodidae; genus Jaculus; species Jaculus jaculus. The sequence continues at coordinate 41,057,640 of NC_059105.1, read as the reverse complement.
GAACTCCAGACGCGTGCGCCCCCTTGTGCATCTGGCTAATGTGGGACCCGGGGAATCGAGCCTCGAACCGGGGTCCTTAGGCTTCACAGGCAAGTGCTTAACCGCTAAGCCATCTCTCCGGCCCAAATTTACAATATTTTAATTAGTTTACAATAGGTAGTTTTAAAATTTTCAGTAATCACCTACCAAGGAAAATACACATGCAGTCTCAATGCAATGATCCCACTGAGAGAAGGAACATAAGCCCAAATACTGCTTTCTTGCAATCAAGTTTTAGAACATTCCAAGCATAAACAAATAATATGTATTAGTATCCCATCCCAGTCATCTCATCAGCCTGTTCAGCACATTTCCTTCGGTAGAAAAGACCTGTGACCATCCTTTCCCACTCTACAGGTGAGGCAACATTCATAGTAGTCAAGATAGAGCTTGGTTACAACTCACATGTCCCTGGAAGTTGCATGCCAACCTAAATTTACAAAGCAAATTATGTTGTAAATGTACTAGGACTTAGTACTTAAAGAAATGTGCCACTAATTATATTTAGAAGATAAATGATTTCATCATTTATCTTTAGTAAACCAATCTTCTGATTGACGTGTCACATGGAGAAGGCAAACTTGAGTTCACAATTCAAGAGCATTAGGAGAGAAGAAGGCACAATAAGAACCACAGTCTTTCCCACTTCCCTTTATGATTTCATATCTCATAAATTCCTGTGTTGGCCTTAAGTCTCCCACCATGGTAAATTATTCAGTCCCCAGAGATGTATACTCCCACCTCCCACCTCCACACTTTGCTATGTTACTCTCTTGGCTGGAATGTCTCCTCTCCAAACCTTTGATGTCATGCAATGCTGTACTTCAAGGTTCTATTGTGAGAACTGGTTGCTCACTCCTACACAAGCCTCAAGCCCTCTGAACACCCTCATCGTGTGCTGGCTGTTACTGTGAAGGGTGGGCATCTCTGTACCTCCATCCTCTTGGTCTAGCCTTTTCAGAACACAGTATGGCTCCTTACACTGACTAGCTGCTTTGTAGATGCTTGCAAGATTGAAATAAAATTGCCAAAATCTAGAGGAATGTTTGTAGTTCAATTTTAGTTATTGTTCAAGAGGGGTACTAATTCCCAGAAGCAATCTTGTCAGTGTGTTCTAAAGGTTTCCTTCCTCATCTCTAATGCACATCTTACCTTAATTCTACAAGTCTAAAAACCACTGAAGGCATTTTACTGTTATAACAAAGAATTAACTTTTCTTGTTTTCTTTCCTCATTTTTTTTTCTCTGTTTAACAGCAAGTCTTTGAAGGAAAGAGAGTACTGTAAGGTCAACAACACCACTTTGCCTAGATATCATTCCTGTTCACAGCGAAAATGTGTTGTTGGGTGTTAACCAAGACTCACAATGCCCTGGTAGTAGTAAGGTGCATACTGCACAAACTCCAGGCTCTGAGAGTTTTCAATTTAAAAGGAAATGGCATATATCATAAATATCAAACTATACCTGTCATTTAACAATCTGTGTTTATTATTTTAGCCATTTTCTTTGTCTACTGGTGCGAGCTGCTGGTGTTTCTCATATGGGCCTTAAAAATTATTTTGTTTATTTGAGGGGGTAATACGTCCTCTAGCCACTGCAAACAAATTCCAAGTGCATGTGCCACCATGTGTATCTGGCTTATGTGGGTATTGCAGAATTAAACCTGGGTCCTTAGGCTGCACAGGCAAGTGCTTTAACTGCTAAGCCATCTCTCCAACCCCTCATATGGGGGTTTTTAAGGCTCCCCCAGACTAAAATGAATGGAAAATAGCAGTATCTACTTCACTTTTAAAAAATTGCCAAAGCCTGAGAAGGTTCAATTACCAGAGGGCCATTTGAAAAATATTAATAAGACCTAGTTTGAGATTGGAACCCATCAAATATGACTTTAAATCTAACTTCTAAACCTTATGACTGAGTGATATGGGGGGACGGAGGGGCATAGCTGAGAAGAATGGGTCCCTGTCCGTGGTACTGAAATGTCACTATACACAAAGTTACTTATTCCTATGCCAGGACACTGGGTATGGGCTCCAACTTCTCCAGTTCCATAAATACATACATACATAGATACATACATACATACATACATAGTCAGGCATCATGATGCATGTCTGTAATAAGAACCCTGGGGATCCTGAGGAAGAATAATCAATCACAAGTCTGAGGCCAGTTTGGACCTGTCTCAAAAAAGCAAAACGGGAGGCTGGGGAGATGGCTCAGCAGTTAAAGGTGCATGCTTGCAAAGCCTGCTTAGCCTGGGTTCAACTACATAGTATCACAAAACTCCAGACACACAAAGTAGCACATCTGACTGGAAATTGGAGTTCATTTGCAGTAGCAAGAGTCCTTAGCATGCACCAATTCTCTCTCTTTCAAATAAAATTAGTTTTAAAAATTCTTTACAAAATTCAAAATGTTCTAGATTCATGAAAATTTTCCCAGTTTAAGTAATCTCAAACAACTACAAAACAGTAGTAAACACAAGCTTGCTCTGACACCCATCAGGAGGTTAGCTTTGCCCTTGGTGACTAGGGTTATGTGTTTTTCCAAAGCAGGGCTTTATCAGTGACATTGTTCCCTTGGTGTGCCCAACACAGTGCTGGCTGGTGGATCCAAACTACCAAACAGGAAGCTGTCCTTCCCTTCTGCCCCTCTAGGAACTCTAATGAATGAAAAAGTCAGCAAATGAACAGTTCCTCAGGAGAATGACTCAAGTTTCTTACAGCAGAAATGTAACAGGCCATTTACTCACCCACATCTTCAATACAGAAATGTCAGCATATGCAACCAAAAGGAAATGTTTTCTGAGTGTCTTAAAAGAAAATTCGTATTATTAACCACAGACAGTTCGCTTTCTAAATGGAAGCACAGAAAGTCCCCAAACAAACTTTTGTAACTGTGAAAGGATTTCTCTTCAGCTGGTTGAGACTCTTCTGAAGTGTGAAATGAGCCAGATAAAATTCCACTCTTGTTTCTTAGTCACTGAATTCTCTTTTCATGAATCCAATAAGTGTCTATTAAAATAAATAAACCCCTAATGATTCAAGATAACCTAATCAAGAAAATTGAAATAGATAAGAGGCTAACTACAAGGGAGACTTGTCAAGGGCTTCAATGAACCCCTGACGAGGAGGTCATCTAAACTTGAAAAGAAAGAAATGTGCTGAACATTTGGTTATAGTTCAAGGTCAATTATGTTTGACCTTGCATTCAATAAGTAAAATTGATCTGCTACTTTTTTGCATTTTCCAAAATTCCACACTAAGTTGTAACCTATATTTTCATGGGGACAATTTTCAACCACCTCTGGGCTACCTTTCATATGACTCTCACATTTCTAAGGATGCATTTATAAAAATTGAGTCTGTAATTTAGAGTCATGAAAATGTTATTTCAGAGCAATTTTTTAACCTCTGTTATACATGGCTGAAGCTGAAGTCAAGAGGGGACTACATAAAATATTATCACCCCATTGTCATAGATACATGGGAATAGACATAATTATTCAGTTCTATGGAGATTTCCCATGTTTCTACATATAAATGTGAGCTTACATATATACATGAAGAAATTAGTATATGTACTTTAAAAAGCAGTTTTTATGTGCCAAAAAAGAATGTCTCCACTGAAATACTAGAAATATATTAATAGCAACCTGCAACATACTAAATTATAAAGCAGAAATTAACCATGATGTACTTTTCCATTCCCTTCCTTCAAGACCAAACTCCAACATACCTGTGATTCAGCATTACATACTGGGAAAATTTTCTCAAGAACTTATGAGATCAGGGAGTAGAGGACTGGTAAGTGACACATTGAACCAAAAACCATGAGGAAGGCTAAGAAACTAAAGAAATGAAACTAAAGATAGTATTTTATATTTTATAAGCATACCCTCCTTTGTGAAAAGCTTTCCTTCATTACATAAATGATTATATTCCTTTAAAATGGTATATCATTCAAAGCAAAGCGGGATTCACAAAATCCCTATCAAAATTCCATTGTTTGGGGCTATGGGTGTAGCTTAGTAGCACATGTGTGGTGGTTTGATTCCCCATAAACTTAGTTGTTTTGAATGCTAGGTTCCCAGCTGATGGAGATTTGGGAATTAATGCCTTCTGGAGGGAGTATATTGTTGGGGGCAGGATTATGGGTGGTATAGCCACTTTCCCCATGCCAGTGTATGTCACACTCTCCCGTTGCTATGGTTCACCTTATGTTGGCCAGGGGGTGATGTGCACCCTTGGCTCATGCCATTGTTTTCCCCTGCCATCATGGAGCTTCCCCCTCGAGCCTGTAAGCCAAAATAAGACTCTTTTTTCCCACAAGCTGCTCTTTGTTGGGTGATTTCTACCAGCAATGCGAACCTGACTGCAATAACTTGCTTGGCACATATAAGATGTAGGTTCAATACCCACCAGTAGCAAACAAACAAAATAATTCCAATGACATTCTTCACAGAAAAAGTTTCTAAGCCAAAGGACTCAAGTTTGATTCCCCAGGACCCATACAAGACAGGTGCACAAGGTGGTGCATGCATTTGGAGTTTGTTTGCAGTGGCTGGAGATCCTGACACACCTGTTCTCTCTTTCTATCTGCCTTTCTCTCTCTCTCAAATAAATAAATAAAATAAAATTTTAAAAAAGAAATAGTGAAACACATTCTCAAATTCATAGAGAGCCACGAAAATCTCCTAAATAATTAAAACAATACTGAGAAAAAATAAAGTTGGAGGCATTATATTTTTTGATTTATCATTATATTGCAGGAGCTTGAAATGTAATTCACTGATACAGCTTTTGTCTAGCATGTACAAGGCTCTGGGTTTGATCTACAGCAACACCCATAAATAAATACATCAATGATAACAGAGCTATAGTACTCCAAACCATGTGGTATAGTATAGTTATAAAAATAGACACAAAGACTGATGGAACAAGTGGAGGGCCTGGAAATATGTAAAGATGTATATATAGCCAACTGACTTTCAACTAGGACATCATGTAGATAAAATGATCCTGGGAACTCAAGAGGCTCATGCAAAAGGATTAAGACTTCAAATCAGCCTAGTCTATATAGCGTAAGCTTCCTTGAGAATAGTAAGAATGGAGAAAAGTAAAATTAGCATATGAATATATTTTAAAAGTTCTAGGAAAACTTAATTTTCACATGCAAAAGAATAACAATGGATGCTTCTATTATACCACATATAAATATTAACTTAAATCAGGTAAAACCAAAATGTAAAACAAGGAAGTAAAAAGTGCCAAACAGTGAGGTAGGAGGAAAGCTCCTCGCATGAATGTTGGACTATCACAAGGAAACCTCAGTTGACAAACACAAAAGTGAATAAATGAGATGGATCAAACTAAAAAGCTTCTGCCCAGCAAAGGCAACAACCAACATAATGACAAGCCAACCTGTGTGCTGGGCACATAGTTTAAAATCATAGATCTGATAAGGGGCTCATATACAAAATTCATAATGAACTCTTACAATGCAACAAAATGTCTAGCAGAACAATAAAGAACCCAACTGAAAACTAGACAAAGGGCCAGGTATGATGACACATGCCTATAATCCCAGCACTCAAGAGGCAGAAGTAGGAGAATCATTGTGAGTTCAAGGCCAGCCTGTGCTCATGTGAAACCCTACCTCAAACTACCACCATCCCCCCCCCCCACAAAAAAAGACGAAGGATCTCAGCCAGTACAAAGATGACATGAAAATGGCAAACACATATATGAAAACTTACTCATAATCACTAATTAAGAAATTATAATCAAAACCACCATGAAATATTACCTCACATCTCATCAAAAAGAAAGGCAACATTTGCTTACAATTGTTGGCAGTGAGGTACAGCAAAAGGAATAGAGCCCTGTTGATAAGAATGTGCATTAGTGGGCTGGAGAGATGGCTTAGCGGTTAAGCGCTTGCCTGTGAAGCCTAAGGACCCCGGTTCGAGGCTCGGTTCCCCAGGTCCCACATTAGCCAGATGCACAAGGGGGTGCACGCGTCTGGAGTTCGTTTGCAGAGGCTGGAAGCCCTGGCGCGCCCATTCTCTCTCTCTCCCTCTATCTGTCTTTCTCTCTGTGTCTGTCGCTCTCAAAATAAAATAAATAAATAAATAAAAAATTAAAAAAAAAAGAATGTGCATTAGTATAGCCATTACGGAAAACAGTATGGAGGTTCCTAATGAAACATTCAGAACCCGAACATTAAATTGCCTCCTCTAAGATATCTGCACTCCCAAGTTCATTGAAACTTTATTCACAACAGCCAGGATATAGAAAGAACCTAAGTGTCTATTGGTTGAGTAGATAAAGAAAATGTATGTACACACATACCCAAACACATATATGTAGACACTTGCATATTATCCAGCCATAAACTAAGAAGATTCTGCCACTTACTACAACATGGATAGACCTTGAAGTAATTGTATTGTGAAAAGTAAGCCAGACACAGTAAGAAAAATACTGAACGATATTACTTCTAAGAAAAATTGATAAAGACAGACAGAACACTGGTTACTATGGGTGGTGGGGAATGAGCAGAAAACAGGGAGATGTAGGTTGAAAGATACAAAAATATAAAATATGCAGGATAAATAAATACAGAAATATGATGTGTCAAATAAGGGCTACAGTTCATAAGACTGTATCATATTAAGGATTTTTGCAAAATAATTATAGTTTAGCTATTCCTGTCACCAAATAACTAAGAATGATAAATATGTTAATCTGCTTCACCATAGTAACCATTTCACTATCTATATGCTCCCCATAACATCATGTTAATAAACTTCAAATATACATGTATTTATTTTTTAAAAATAGAATAATTATTAAATTAAAAGTAATTGGTTCTAAACAGAACTTCTGGTTTTAAATTGCCTCATGTACTCTTGGCTTCCCACCAGGAATGGATGGTAAGACCCTATTGTTGAAGACTCCACACACTTGATCTGCAAGGCCACTGAGAAATCCTGCTACAACTGATCTAATAACCTCCTCCATGTAGACCAGCTGACAGAAAACTGGAAGAAGCCATTCTACATGCAGTTCAATGGGAGAAAGAGATACCACCAGTGAAGATGCTCAACAGTGGACACTGCAAGCCTTATAATTGGCCAACCAGACCAAATGAGCCAAAGGGTGCAATAGTGGCATGTCTGTCATGGTGGAAACCAACTTCCCTCCAACTGGACTCGAGGCCTGCTCCATGGGGGAAACACATCCCTGATACTGAAAACTTAAAACAGGGGTAGTCATGAGCCCTAGGGGTGTAACATCTGCTGATGTCTGGAAAAATGTATATACTATGCTTATCAAACTGCCCAGTAAGCATTTCTCTTAATATTTATACCCTTATATTAATGCTACTCTCACTTTGGGTACAGAAACTTCTCTTTTCAGATGGCAATGACTTTGGGATGACTCACAAAGTATCATAGTGCTGGAAAGAAGTGACTGGAGTACTGAGTAACATCTTGATCACACCTTCCAAGGTCAGGGTCTAATGCAGAAGAGGTGGTGGAAAGAATTTAAGAGCCAAAGGAAGGATAGGACATAAAATGGCCTGGATATCCATGACCTCATAGTGCCTGACACTACCTACACAAGACGATCATAAGAGGAGGAAAAGACCATGACATCAAAATAAAAGAGAGACTGATTGAGATGGGGAAGAGATATAATGGAGAATGGAATTTCAAAGGGGAAAGTTGGGGGGGAGGGTATTACCATGGGATACTTTTTATAATCATGGAAAATGTTAATAAAAATTGAGAAAAAATATAAGTAAAATAAATTGCCTCATGTAAGTATAATATAAGCTTAATTGGATCTAAGCATACATGTACACTCAGGTGTACACACATGAACACTTGAAGACAGAAATTCTGATAGTAACAGGATGTTGTGGTTCCTACCTATAATCCCAGCACTTGGGATTTATGTACAACTAAATTGTGCCTGAAATCTTTTAAAAAAGAGATACAAAAATACAAATTAATTCAGTGCCCATAACTAAAGCAAACACAAGTACTTAGACTGACGTGGTATCAATTCCAATGGCAAAGAACATTAAGAGAATGGGAACAAACCAGTTAATACTTCCAAGATCTTCCTCAAGAGAGAGTTCTCTGCCTTTGCTTAGTTTTGCTTGAGTTAAAAGAAACCTACCAGAGAGAACTTCCCCCACCCTCTGGAGGCAGGGTTTCACTCTAGCCCAGGCTGACCTGGAACTTTGTGGCCCCAGGCTGGTCTCAAACTCTCTGGAATCCTCCTACCTCAGCCTTCAGAGTTCAGAGATTAAAGGCATATGCCACCACTCCTGTCAAGTAAATTTGAATATTGATCAAAAGAGATTTTTAGCTAAGAAAATAATGTGCATAAAACCAGATATCCAGAGACACAGAGGCTCCCAAGATCTCAACACTGAAGCAGACCTAATAGGAGCCCAACATGTCTGAGGGAAGTTTGTGGAAGAGAGGGAGGAAAGAATGTCAGAGCCACACGCTGGGTCATGACACACAGAGACATTTCCTCCTACCCCAAACTAAAGGCTAACCCCACAATACATGACCCATATACCCCAACAAAGAGGGGCAAGCAGGGAGGAGGCTAACAATGGTACTAACTTGACTGTATTCACTGACGACACACATGCAACCTCTCTAATACAACTTGTTAAGTCAGTAGTTGAGAACTTGGGTTTCTTGTTGTTTTGCAGAAATGCAGTGAGAAGGCAAAAGGTCAGCACACAAAATCTACTTAATCCCAAAGTGCATGAAGCACAGAACAAACTGCAACCCAGTCACCACGTACAACAGAATTCCTAGGGAAACGGATGGCGCTGAGGCCAGAAACCTGCTCCTTCTGCTACAGAGGAACACAGTCCTGCTTCCTCCTCTCATTCCTCACTAAGAACCAGCAGCTGCAGCAGCTCTCAGGCCAGGGAAGGGGTGGGCAGAGCCTGGGAGGTCCTCGGAGTGGAGAGGGAATCCCACCTGTGTCATCTTACTGAGACGCTAAGCCATTGTCTATTTCCAGACTAGCTCCTCTGTTTTATATCCCAGCAGCCTCTGGGGCAGGCCCTGGCACTTTCATTGTCTAAGGCTCACCCACGCTATCTGAACACCACATCTCAGCTTCTCTCTACCTTCCTGATATAGAAAGTCAACATAGCACCCTTCTGATGCATTGTTCATTGGTTTATTTATTTTTTTTTTGGATGGGGGGAAAGGGAAACAGTGATTAAAATCTACCTTTTCCTATTACTTTCTGTATTCGAACTGTACCCAGACCTAGTAAGAAAGTTGGGTCTTTGCCTTTGAGTGTAGAAATAATAAAGATTCACACATCTTTCAAAAAAGAAAGACAGAAAGAAAGACAGAAAGACGAAAGAAAGAAAGAGAGAGAGAGAGAGAGAGAGAGAGAGAGAGAAAGAAAGAAAGAAAGAAAGAAAGAAAGAAAGAAAGAAAGAAAGAAAGAAAGAAAGAAAGAAAGAAAGATAGATAGATCTCCAACCCCAAATGATCCTCAGCATTCTATGAGCTGGACTGCTACACACTGTAAAAGAAGGGAAAAAGCAGGACTCAGGAAAACAACAAATTAGTGTCTGGGTCAGGGGCAATTGGATCCATTCAAATGTAGCTGAAGATGCTGTCCTACAGGACCTGGCCATCCCTGAAGGACTGCTGGGGGTCAGCTGGAGGTGACTGCTTTCTCTGCTCTGGATTTCACCTCACAGATCACAGGTGATAAGAACAATTAGGAGGAAAAGCAGAAACAATCTCATGAATCCCAAATATGAGTAATAAAGAGATGACCAGATGCTACTGAAGGAGAGGGAGCTCTTGTGTGCACTCACAAGGCAAGCTAGGCATTCATCCCTGCTGTAGTTTGCAGATAAGGGTAGACTGAGGTGGTCCTTCTTGAGAATCCCTCTTTCCTGGTCCACAGAAAATAGTCACAGGCCACAGTGGTATCATAACACCTAAACTGATCCTCAATAGAAAATGAAGGAAGAAACACGCCTTCCCCTCTCATCTTGTTCTGTGACTTCTCTCTTACAAGAAAATGATAAAAGTATCAAATAAAAGACACTTAACAGATCTGGCTGATGGCCTAGAGTGACTCTGACAAAGGAGCTGGGGCCAAGTCACGACACCACCTCATATAACTCACCACTAAGGAAATACAGTCTTCCCAGTCATAAATTTTCATAGTAAACTTCTTAATCACACTCTTTCCTTTTCTGAATGCCTCATGTGATGGTTGTTTTCTGTTCATTAACTTGACAGGATTTAGAAATACTATGGAAGCAAATCTCTCACCATATCAGTAAGGGATTTTCTAGATGAGATGGAAAGACCCACCTTAACTGTGGGTGGCACCATCAGCTGAGCACTCAATATTCATTGCTCTCTACTTCCTCTCTGCTGGTGTGATGCCACCTGTCTGCTGCTGCCATGCTTTGCCCACCATAACAGACTTCCCCTCAAAACTATAAGCCAAGAATAAACCCCTTCCTTCTTTAAGCTCCTTCTGGTCAGTTACTTTGTCTTAGTAGCAAAAAGTGGACTAATAAAACCCTTCCCACTGTGCCTATTCCCTAAACGTTGATAGCCTTCAAGGACCATCTTGGCCCATCACCCTCCATCTTTCTTAAAGTTTTGTCCCTTTTTCTATCACTTCATTCAAAGCTTTCCAGACACACGAAGCAGTGCTTGGCATTACTTTTAATAACTGATTACAGCAATTCAGACCAAAGAGTGAATGAGGTTTAGCCAGGGCTTATTTCTATTTTAAAGGAAATTTCTAATGAAGGGAAGCTGTTGCTATGCATATCTAACTGGGCCTTCAGGGCTCCCAGCCTTCTCCAGTTCACAAGAGTTCCTAATTAAAGGTTTTACTAATTTAACCTCCATGAGAATGGAAAGTACTTGAGGAAGGAAAGGAATGGAAGATAGGAGAAAACCTTTGTTCTCTAAGTTGTCACAATTGAGCCGAAGTATGGATGTCTATAGCATGGTGAGGGTAAGTACCACTGAGTCATATATGTATTATGCACATGTATTAAATACATATACAAGGTACCAAGTCAAGCAATTAAGTTCACTAAACATGCTAGAAGGTGAAGGCTCATGCTTATATGATCAAGTATCTTTTTGCTAAACTGTCTTTGAAACTATCAAGTGAATTGTTTGTTTGGCAATACAAATTTTAAAAACATGATGCCTGACTTAGTTATCTGACAAGCTAATAGCAGTGAGATCCCCTATTCCTAAATGGAAAGTAAACAATTCTCTCAGTTAAAACAATAAAAACTACAAAGTATCTCATCCTTACTTAGGCTCACTCTCACCCTTTGGCACATTAATTCCCAGAACTGTTTTTCTCCAGATTCTACAAAATTAGGACTACTAATGTCTTTGATTCCACCTCTGTGAAACACAACTTTCAATGAGCTACTTGAATTACTTTGGGGAGAGTGGAGGCCTTGCTACTTCAAGAGCCATAGTGCCAAGACAACAGGAAGATTGCAGGCCCTTAAGTTACATTCTCAGACTCTGGTCTTCAGTTTTTCTGGAAAGATGCTTTTAAAAGAAGGACCGAGTGAAACTTTGATATGTGCGTCAAGACACAACGGAGGGTCAGGTTTGCAAAATCAATCGTGCAGCTTTTACACTCACTGCACATTTACCACATATGTCCTTTATTACTCAGTGGAAAACCATTAAATGCACAGTAGTTTTGCCAAGTGGCATTATACATTTAACAGCTTTATCCATTTAACAGCTCCAACTCTCATTATATTTTGCCATGTGGTACATGGGATTTTATGCATTTAACAGTTTAAGAAGGCTCTATGGTATTTTCTTTTCATGCATTTTCATATTATGGTGGAACATATCTTAGCAAACTCTATTTCACTGGTTCCATTGATGAAGGGAGTCAGAGTAATTTGAAAAAAAAAAAATGACTGCATAGAAACTAAAAAGGAAAGGGAACATTTCAATCCTCTTCAAAAGTCTTTGATTGTCGTCCTCTCCATCCAGTAGCATCTGAAAACAAGTTACTGCAAAACTGCACATCAAAAGGGTCAAGCAACACACAATTAGTCTAAATATAACATTTATCACTTGTAAAGATCATTTTTATTGAAATCCCCCCTACTTCATAGAAATACAGTACTCAGTAACTTTCTCTATAGCACACAAGAGACCTGTTAGGGAGGCAAAGGGCCATTTTACATTTGCATAAGTAGGAATAAAAACATTTGTCAAGCAAAGTACAGAGGAAAGCAATCTCAAAATCAAAGGCTTCATAAAATTATGCAGTTACTAACTTCCATTTCCTGCACCCTGGATTAATTGTTTATCTAAGGGACTTAGAAGCAAGTACTTCAAACAGACCTAAGAATCCTAGCTGGATAGTAGCTGTCCCCTTAAACAAGCTGAAGACAGTATAGATCCCTCAACTGTTGCTGTGCTCACAAACAGCCCTAAGCATCTGTTGGCTGCTTTTCCCCTGAGCATTGCGCTTCCCACCATCCGCCACACTGAACATTTTTTACTGCATGAGCTTCTATATGTTTTCTTCTGCTAAAAGATTTTAGCACTTTTTCTGGAAGCCCCACGTGTGTTTTCTGCTGGAAAAACAACTGTATTCTATACATAAACGAAACACCTGACAATTGCAAGGTGTCTCTGGGGCTGGGCAAAAGTGGTTATTATAGCAAAGTCACCTTTCCCCCAGTGGAATAAGAAGGTGATGAGAACTGGTTAAATGTGGTCTCCAGGAAGGGGCTGTTATGCACATTCTAAGTTTCGTTCAACTACAAAACAATAATAATTGTTACAAATTTAAAAATTAGTCACTTATCTCCCAAAACAAGAAGAAATTTTTAATAACTAAAAGACCATATTCAGCAATACTTGGAACAAGGGATAAAATCATTCAACACTGACTCTTTTATATATATCAAAAATTCTTTAAAAGAATGAAGGTGGGTTTTGGTCTTCTCTGAACACCAGTGGGAGTTGGAGCAAACTGTGGGCAGAAGGCAAAACATGATAGGCTCCCCAGGGGTTATTACTGTTATTATTATTATAAGAACAGATGTATATTTTATTAGAAGAAGGAGGAGAAAGATCTAATTCCAGTCCTCCATCTTGATCTTTTAAAAACCACTCACCTGACTTTTATTTGCAGCCACTTTGGCAAACAGAGCTTGAGACACCTTGGCCCTTTTCATCTCCTGTTGGATCTCATCGTAAATGGCAGCTGTGATGTTGACGTTGGCGCCGTCCACCTTAATAGGGAGGTCTGTTGTCGGTGTCGAGGTTTTGGCCTACCAAGAGACCATGAAAATAATAATTTAAAAAGTGCTGCATTCAGCCCAGCCATCTGTGCAGAAATTATCAGAGGATTTCAGTCAGCTGATGCCAAACTGCATTAGCTACAGAGGGACACTTCCTGTCCATTATTCTAATCAGGTTAATTGTGATTGGAAATAATTGCAGTTCATTCCTATAGGACATGCAGAGTCCTGTCAGCCCACGCGCTTTTCTTTACAGTAGCTGGGTGGTTCACAGGTAGGAAAACTACCCTGGGCATGGGCTGCCATGCCATCATCTAACTAGAAGCAAACATGCAGAATACACTCACCTTTTTCTGTGAGAAAACAAAACAAAACAAAACAAAACTGGCACACCTTGTTGGAAGAGACAATTCTTCCAGAAAAAATGAGTAAATGGGTAGAGGTCTCTAAATAATAAATTATTACTCAATTTAATGCACTCCCCTGAGTCTCTCTCATTCTTTATTAAGGCTTTACATATGTCATTTGAGTATGTATTGTTCCCATCATTATCATCATTATGCTACCCAGATAGTCACCTAATTTCACCTAGGAAATCAGTGGAAACGAAACAAAATTTCATTTCATAAAACTCGGCTTCACAATGCCTTTGATGTGCCGTTTTCATTTTCTTAAACTCATATTGCGGTTTTATGCATTCTGCTGCGCTCATTTTAATTGAATGATTTCCCATCAGCTTCCAAGACAAATGAAGGACAATGCAGAAGGTGTCTGTGCTTCTTGGGGGTAGCGATACCCTAAAACACTTGAGCCAACTTGGTCTAAAGGACTGTCAGAGGCTTAGCTTAGTCTCGGCCCTAAAATGCCTTGCTGGCGTCTGACAGGAGGGTCAAGTGTCTTTCTTCCACCGCTGGCAGCAGAACTCCCAGACTCGTCAGTCCACCCTTTTCCCAGGGCACATTAGCCCTGCCAGATGATTGAGTATAAACTGTGTTTTTTTTTTCTTTTTTTCCCCACTCTCCCTACAATCCCAAAACAACAGGAGTGCCTCCAAACTGTTATTCTATAGATGTATAGAGCTGCCCTCGTCAAAATCAGGCACTGCTGGTCTGAAGGAAGCTAACAATGGAAAGGTGTCTTGAGGCCAGCCTTTGCTGCCCTAAATCTCCACAAGACTTTGCTTCCTGAGAGCCCTCGTGACATCTGCTATACACTTTTGCCCTCCCTGCCTAGTCCTATTTTCTAATTACTGCCAAGTCTTAGTAAGTATAATTTATTGGCTTCTTTTGATGTGCCAGGCAGCCTAGGAAATCTTTTAACTTCGGTTTTCCCATTTGATTCTTGTAAGAAACCCATGATTTAGGTATTGCCATTGTCAAGTATAGGTGAAGGAGTTGAAATGACAGAGGATTCTTAGTTTGCTAAAGGGCATGCAGCAGCAAGGGATGGCATCTTGGCCTGACCTCAAGTCTTTCAAGCTTCGAAGACTAGCTGGGCACACCATGCTACACTGTTCCCACAGACTCCCGTGCATGGTCCATGTGGGAGGCTGTGCCTGCTAGCATCCTCTGCCCTGAACACTTAAGACCTTCATTCAACTCAGGCCTCTGCAATTTTTTCAAGAAGCTCCTTTTTCTTCTCAAAATTTCTAGTTAATGCACCATGCTATCCTTGTCAAGTGAACGTTTTAGCAAGTCATTTCTGTCTTTCTCCAGTGTCTTCATTATCATCATGATCTCCTTTTACATGACTAGGCAAATCTTCTCTAGAACTCGAAGGGCCAAAACAAAGTGGTAATGATGGTATATGGTTAAGAGTAGGCTCTGGTATCTGAATAACTACACTTCCAACCCTCTCGCAGCCATGTGAACTTACAGAAGCCTGTTTCCTTATTGCTCACCATCACAAAAATAGTGATGATAAAATACAGGCAAAATGTTCACAATCTATGCTACACCTCAGTGCATACTATCAATATGGGACCAGCCTCATCCCTGTGTCATTGTGAGGCCATCATCAAGGATGCTGAGGAACACTGACCCAAAGGAGAATCGGGAAAAAAGATTCTAGAATTCAATTTTCAAATCCGTAATTCCTCCAATTCTTGCTAAAGTGCTAAGAAAGTTTTAGTATGTTTTGAAAAAATAATCTCTGTAAGCTACCTTAGTATATGAAGCTGATGACTCCAAACAAAGGCTATACATGGGTCCTCCTGACATCTGTCCTCACAGTGAAAACTTTAGCATGTAACACATCTTCACTGCTATCTCTGAAAGAATTTTGAGTAAGTAGGCATGCATAAATGTTTTTAAATATTTTAATAGCTTCCCCTTTCTCAATCTTTTTAAAAAAATTTTTGGGGGGTCAGGAGGCTTACAAGGAAGGATCTCACTGGACTTCATTATATAGTTTCAGGGTGGCCTCCAACTATTTCATAATGATCCTCCTACCTCTGCCTCCTGAGTGCTGGAATTAATGGGATTAAAGGTGTGTGCCACTGTGCCCAGCTTTAAAAACAAGTTTCATTGACAACTTCCATACTTTTACACAACATACCATGATCATAATCCCTTCCCACCACTCTCCTTCATCCTCCCCAACCATTACCACCTCCACTGAATCCCTTCTTCTTTCCAGCTAGTCTGTACCTTTTAAAACCCATATCCAGCAGTTAAACAAAGAAATGACAAAGAATGAATGCAGTGTCATGATTATCATTCTCAAAACTAAGTCTCAATGCTTCACATATATTTGCAGAAATCTCAAATGTCTTAATTAAATGCTCAATTTCTGATGCTCATCCCTAAAAGGAACTTTTACCTAGGTATTTTCAAGATGGGAGTCTATTGGAAATTTAAAAAAAAAAAAAAAAAAAAGATGTTGTGTGGCCTTCTCTATGTTGGTCTGGATCTGGAAGCTATCAAGGTAATGGAAAAAGTACCTAAAATAGAATCTTGCTAGGAAAATATTGGGCTAGTAGATGCCTCAGTGGGTACATTGCTTGTGGCATAAGCATGAGGACCTGAGTTAGGACCTCCAGAACCCATGGAAAATTCCAGACATGGTGATGTATGTCAGAAATCCAAACCCTGAAGCATGGACATAGGAAATCTCTGAAGTTTGCTGGCTAGTGAGACTAGCAGATTCAGTGATCTTAGGTTCAGTGAGATATCTTATCTCATTAAAAAAAAAAAAAAAAGAATGACTGAAGAACTCACCCAGCATTGACTCTGGTCTCCACACACATGCACACATATGTGTGTACATGTGTGGCCACATACAAGTGAACATGAATACACACATACATACCATGCACAAATATATTACAAAGATGATGAATCCAAAACAACCAGACCTGGGTCACTTTCTAACACACACAGCTAGCCCTTGTAGCTGACTGGATAAATGGGTGGAGTCTGGAGCATGGCTAGACTTTCCACTAGGGGTTGAAGAGCTTTCATAAGTGGCAAAAATACTGCTGAGTTTACTACAAGTAAATATTAGTACAAATTAACAACTTGTCCAACTTAATAGCTTGCTATGTATGCCCTAATTTTAAAGAAAAATAAAGTCTTGGTGACACTTGTCCAAAGCAAGCAGTTGAGACTTATTTTTGGTTTAACAGTAACTAAAACTCATAATTTATTAAAGACTGAACTATAAGTAACACAATTTGGCAGTGCATGATATAAAGTGATCTTCAATTAAAAATCTATTGCAGAATGAAAAAATATAAAAAGAGTCAAGACGTGTGAAAAAATTGATGTACTTGCAAAAGCTTGAATATCTCTACTAGAATAAGTTCTGATTCTATGCTTAATTAGTTTCTTAGAATTTATCAGAAAACAAACTCATAAAAAGAAATAATGTTTCTAATGAAACACTCTTTGATTTTTGAAGAACCCAGTTTTCAGTGTTATACAAATGTGGACCTGTTATATATTGGCTTTAAGAGCTATCACACAAGACAAAACTTGTGCAACACACCCTGGAATGGGATGAGCATATGTCAACTGAGAAGGGAATGCCAGGGAGGAGTATTCCATCCCATAACCCAGGATAGCTATGACTGCAACACAACATGAACTCATAAATCATGCAATCTTTAAGCATGGGCTTTGTAGATGATGGCTGGGGAGTAGATTAGAAATGAGTGGGCTAGGGTCTGAATTGGAAATGCGCTCTGGTTGCCTTGGGTCCTTGATCCTGCAATTAAGAACCTCAAAGCCTACTGTATTCCTGGATGCAGACATGTGCACAAGGACCTAGGAACACAGTGTTTAAAAGTGTATAGAGGGATCATGGAAAATGCTAATAAAAATTTTTTTAAGGGCTGGAGAGATGGCTTAGCGGTTAAGCGCTCGCCTATGAAGCCTATGGACCCCGGTTCGAGGCTTGGTTCCCCAGGTCCCACGTTAGCCAGATGCACAAGGGGGCGCACGCATCTGGAGTTCGTTTGCAGAGGCTGGAAGCCCTGGCGCGCCCATTCTCTCTCTCTCCCTCTATCTGTCTTTCTCTCTGTGTCTGTTGCTCTCAAATAAATAAATAAAAAATGAACAAAAAAAAATTTTAAAAAAAAATTTTTTTAAAGTGTATATAGGAGATGGAGAGATGGCTTAGTTGTTAAGGTGTTGCCTGCAAAGCCAAAGGACCTCAGTTGGCTTCCCCAGGACCTACAAAAGCCAGATGCACAAGAGGGTGTGTGTGTCTGGAGTTCGTTCACAGTGGCTGAAGGCCCTGCTACGCCTATTCTCTCTCTTTCCCTCTCTCTGCCTCTTTCTCTCTCTCTTTCAAGTAAAAAAATAAATAAAGCTTTTTTTAAAAAAAAATAAAAAACAGTATGTAGAGAGAGCTGGAGAGATGGCTTAGCAGTTAAGATAGTTGCCAGCAAAGCCAAAGGACCCAGGTTCAATTCCCCAGTACCTATGTAAACCAGATGCACAAAGGGGTGCACACATATGGAACTGATTTATAGCAACAGCTGGAGGTCCTGGTGCTCTCAGCCTCCCCCACCCCTCTCTCTCTCCCCACCCCCCATAAATAAATAAAATATATTTTTAAAGAAGTGTGTAAAGAGGAAGGAGTGAAGTCATCAGCTCCTACTGAGATCATCCTGGGAAGGAAAACAACTGAGGCCTACTTTTTCACTACCATTTTCTACATGTGACCCCTGAAGGACACCCCAGTCACTCTGATGAAGCCACTACACTGCAAGCTTCCTTTACCCACAAGCACTTCACCCTTGCTACCCTTTTTCCATTGCACAGAGAAGAACTTGGACTATTCTACAGCCTTTGCCCCCAACCACCTCCACCTCAAACAAATAAGTCATTTAAGGAAAACAAGGTACTCGTTATAGAAACTCGGCTCCCACCCAACACCCCAGCCCTTTCTGCCACAACTGAGCAGCTGTGTACAGACATTCTAGAGCCTTCCACCTACCCACTCCTGCCCAGACTGCCTCATTTGCCATGCATGGAAGAATTGGAACTGCCTAATGGAAACAAAATAGCAGAGCATACAGTGGGAGAGTACCATAATCATATCACCAGGGCCATACCCTTTGACCAACACCTTCAGTGGAAGGAAAAGTCCTTGAATTACATGTGTCTGTTTTCAGGGGAACATAGTACACGTGAAGCAAAAGGTTTCCAACTGCAGAGTGGAGCCAATAGCTCACCTGAGGGGTTCGGGAGGAGCTGGGACTGCTGGAGGCCGATGACACCATGCTCACATTGGGGTTCATGCTCCGCTCCCGCTCGTCCTGGTAAATGCGATCCCGCTCCACTTCCGGCAGGTTGAGGAAGTTCTGCATGGCCCTCAGGTTTACTAAGAGGGACTGAGAAGCCGTCCTGGGGTCTTCTTCCTTACGCAGAATCTCGGACAACAGTCCCTGGTAGAGTGGGAGGAAACAGGTTAAGAAGTCATATCTGCAGGTCTCTGTGCATGCCTTCCACCTTCCAACCCACTCTCCCTGTATCAGTTGACATAATGCAGCCTGTTAGGCTGTCAGGGACATCTAATTCCTTAAGGTTCTGCAAGCAGAAAGAATCCGTGGGAGGTCCGATGTGGTGGCATACGCTTTTAATCCCAGCACTTTGGAGGCAGAGGTAGGAGGATCTCCATGAGTTCAAGGCCACCCTAAGACTACGTAGTGAATTCCAGGTCAGCCTGAGCTAGAGCAAGACCCTACCTCGGAAAACCAGAAAGAAAAAAGAAAATGGGAATGTGCATGACTTCTGGAGGCTGTGCCTTATTTTAGGCCCATTCTATTCAGCCACTTTATCGTAGCTGCAATAATCCTGCGTGCAGAGATGCCAGCTAGCAAGGTAGGTGCTCTGGAAGAATCGGGAAACTGCAATTACCACCAGGTGCCTCCTACAAGTATTTCAGGAACTGTTAGAACTCTCTCGGCTTGAAACTGGGAACACTTGGCAGTCCTGCTTAGCTTTACAAATCTGCCAAGTTTGGTAAATTTAGTTCCGACATTTAAACAGCATGGGAGATTTACATCCATTAAAAAAAAAAAAAAAAGTTTGGCTGAATTTCCTTGTGACTGGCCACTGATTTCAATATAGATACTTCTTATGTTGAAAAAAAAATGACAAAGCCATGGTCTATAAATTAGTGTCAATCCTTTGATAACTTCCCAATCTATAGATACTAATGTTACTCTAGCATATGTAGCAAAGGGAAGGACATAGCCTCCTCCACCACTAAGCAATGAAAACGTGGTCACATCCTCCGAGGAGACAAGATTGCTCTAAGTATAGTGTGTACACGGTGCCTGATAGGCTCTGATGCTTTCTGAATGTGTGACTCATCCACATAGCAGGCCTAAGTGGGAAATTAGTGTTTTCATGTGCTCTAATGACAGAGATTTCACAAGTATCCTGCCAAACTCTGGGAAAGTAACGTGGACTAAGAGGGCAGGAACAGGGAGTGTCTGGGCAGATGTACCCGTTACCATTCTGTACACTTGTTGGTTTGCCACAGAGAGGCATCATTTCATATTCCCATTTTAATATCCCTTCGCAGGGCACTATGAGATCAGGGTTTAGGATGTCCCCAGGAGGACCTGGGATGCTAATCCTGTGTCTTAGAACAGATGGGGCAACCCCAAACCATGAAAAGTCACTTCTACAAACTGCAGAAAAGTGTTGCTAGTGCCAAAGATGTTTCTACCAAGGGGAATTGATGTGAAGGCAACATGATCAGATTTTCAGATTTTTTTACATACAGCTTATATATGAAAGGGCAGTGGGTAAAGGGGAAGAAACAATCACAGGCTGGCCAGAAATCTGCAGGATAAGGTAGACATGTAATGGAAAGCAGTTTATTCTGTTATAGTCAAGCAAATGCAGTTATGTGTTCTAAGGTTGCAATCACCACTCAAAACACATAAAACACTGATCAGTGCTATACCATCTGACAGTTCTGTAACTTAGGGTTCATGTTACTTGTAACAAGTAACATGGCTAGAGATCATAGCATGTGTGTTTGTATATATTTTACCTGGGGGAGGTCATAATGAAACAAGAATAAAACATGCTATACAACTAGAAGAAATATTTGTGTGTATGCATGCTCATATAAGCTCAAAGGAAAATCAAGATAAGCATATACAAAAATACACTGCTGATAAAATGATTAGAAAAAATACAGACTTTCGGTAGTTTTAGAAGCAACAAGTGAGATCTACATCTTCCAGGAGAGTGTTATGCAGTCTACAAATTGATTGTCTCACTGAAATTAAGAGTCACTTCTAACTTAGGTCATCCTACTTCCACTTCCACTGAGCAACCAGAAATGTTCACAATGGATTTGCTTAAAAGATTTTTTTAAATCTCTAATAGGAGGCAGGTGAATCTTAAGTTTCTATCAATTTCTAAAATCAGAAAGACATGACATTAGTGTTTTCTGAGCTACCTTTCATAATGTGCTAGCATAGAAAGAATAGTTTTCTGCTAACACCCCTTTTGTATTTTAATAAATCTCAAAGAGCTGAAATTTGAAGATGCTTTTACAGCCTGGAGAGATGATAATTATGATCATCACCTGACATATCTCAAAGACATACTTCTTCCTCCAAGAAATTATTTTCACAAGTAAACAAGTATATTACAGCAAGATTTTACATACAAAATAGTGATATATAACAAAAATGATATTCCAATGGACCATACTTCAAATTACAAGTTTGTAGGTGTTCTACCAATAAAAAAAATAAAAAAAAAATCAGTGTTTTTGTTTCTTGAGTTTACTTGTTGTTTTTTCTTGTAGTTATACACAGGTCCTACCTCTGTATTTGTTTCATTAGACAACATTTTAGGAAAATTTATTAATCTCTAAGGAAAATGCAGATGAAGCACCCTGGAGGATGGCTGCCTAACAGCATCCTTTCTTGAGTAAAAGAGACACAGCGCTTGTATTGTAAGTGCCTTGTAGAGGCACGGCAGCACCTGATTCATTTGCCTAATTGCAGATCAAACCAATAAGGTGGTCAGCACCACCTTCATATATCACCTCAGAGAATTAGAACACTGTTCCAGCATATTTACTTAAACTGCCATCTGTGTAGCTGTGGTCCCACAGTACATTCCTTTAACCTCTAGACATTTTTCCAAGTGTCTATCTGGTGGGCACAAGAAGAGCTTTATTTGTTTTGTTCAGTCTTCTTCAGTTTGGTTATTTATGTGCTTTTAACCATTTTAAAATAAGCCTTTTCAAATGTGGACTAAATTCTGCAGTCATACATGCAAAGAGAAATTAGTTAAAAATTACCAGAGGGCAAAAATATAACAAGAAAATCTATAGTCTAACTCAGACATACACAAATCACCCCATCATCCACTAATTATCAAGATAAGTAAATGTTTATCATATTGGAACTGTTGTGGATAGAACATAAATTAATAATTCATCTCACATAAATATTTCTAAAGCCCTTGCTACTATGTCATCTGGCATTTTAATTATCAAGCAGCTAGGCAGGAGGTGTCACTTGGACATTGCCATTATGCAGCCTGAGATATAGAAAACATGGTGTGGCACCTGGGCACCAGGAAAAAAAAAAAATGTACTTCTATGAATAGGAAGGTCATAAATATTGAGAATGTGCAAATGGAGAGGAATTAATAAATTAGCCAGGATATTGCTTATTAAACTTTCATATCAGTAATCACATTAAAACATATTGCAAGTATTGCATAAAGTGGTCATTAACTATTTTCCTCATTGTACGCAACAGAGCCTTCTCCAGGGAGACATTATAATAATTTCCTCCATGGTGTTAGTTGAGGTTCTGTAAGACAAGGAAACATGTTGCCTGCAATGAACAGAAGGACCGTCAACACAAACTACAGGTGTGCTGTACAACAGTTCTAGGGTTACAAGTCAGTGGAAAAAGCAAGGGGTCAAACAAAGCATTCGCCTTTACCTGACCTGTGAAGGCTTTTTCAAGGTTGGTTTGTTTCCAGCACCAGCAAAGACTAGTCAGACAAGTTTAGCAGAAAACTCATTAAAATCAAAATAATTCAAAGAACAAAACAACACCCCATCTAATATAGTCTAGCTTACTACTGAGATAGACCATCTTCAATTGCAAAAATAAAAACTGGGCTGGAAAGATTGCCTAGTGGTTAGGGGCTTGCCTGTGAAGCCTAAGGACGCTGGTTCGAGGCTCGGCTCCCCAGGACCCACATTAGCCAGATGCACAAGGGAGCACATGCGTCTGGAGTTCATTTGCAGTGGCTGGAGGCCCTGGTGCACCCATTCTCTCCCTCTCTCTCTGTCTCTCTTTGTGTGTCTGTTGCTGCTGTTCTCAAAAACATAAATTTTAAAAATGAACAACAACCAAAAAAACTTTTGAGCTAATTTTTAAAATAGAAAAAAGTATGTCCTTACTTTCTTACATTTGCAGCAAATGAAACAACTTGACAGTTTCTAAGTCTGCATTTTCTATCAAAGAGCTTTCAATTGCTATCTTTCTTCAATAGTTTTTATAACCTGTCCCAATTTGTTAGTGTATATGATTCATATTGATACTCAGAAAAAGCTGGGGAACATTATCATGCCTGGCCCTATAAAACTGACTGTACTAGTTCTTGTCACTTTCTCAAGGACAGCTGACAAAATACTTTTAGTAGGCCTTCAGTCCTTTAAGAGAACACACACCTGCCTAGACTAGCTTTCAGGAATGTTAAGACAAGGTCCCCAGAGACCCCCTGGCCAGTGCCCAGTTAACAACAGATTTGAATAGATCTCCTTCACTCAAGCTCTCAAAGTTTTGGCATCTCCCTACAATTATACTATGCCTTTATCTGAACATTCAGGGAAACTTAAGCCTACTATCTTCCCTCAGTTATCTAAAGAATCTCCAAATTCAATATACTAGTATCAAAGAATGTCAGCTTCAATAATTCACTTCTCATTTTTGACTTGGTAAAAAGCTCACACAGAGATGAAAACGAGGATGGTGCTGCTTCCAGAAAGTTGGCTTCATGATGAGAGGAAGGTTTTCTAGTAGCATGATGGAAAAGATGAGCAAGGTAAGTGTGGTGAGGCATACCAGCCATTCTAGCACTTGAGAGACAGGAGAATCACAAAGTTGAGGCCAGCCTGTACTACAAAGTGCAGCTTTGTCAAAAAAGAAAAAGAAAGAGAAGGAAAGGGGAGGGAAGAAAGGTAGAATAGAGGAAGAGAGGAAAAGAAAAAGAAAAAATGACAAAATGAAGCTAGTACCATCTTGGTTCAAAGAAGTAAGAACGTACTATGCAGGGCTTGGGGAAAACTTTTTGGAAGAAGTG
This sequence comes from Jaculus jaculus, assembly GCF_020740685.1. Classification (NCBI taxonomy): domain Eukaryota; kingdom Metazoa; phylum Chordata; class Mammalia; order Rodentia; family Dipodidae; genus Jaculus; species Jaculus jaculus. The sequence goes on along the minus strand of NC_059105.1, from coordinate 41,033,453 downwards.
AATTGGAACTTAACTGCTACTCGCAATACAAGTAATATCTGTATAAACAGATAGAGGCGAGACCAGGCAAGAGAGAGGGGAATGACCGGGTGGGCAGTACAATAGCAACTAGAGAAAAGGAAAGAGCATGCTTTAAGACATTTTGATAAGGCAGGAGAAGGCATTCTGAAGTGAAAATAGCACAGTGACATTAATAAGATTCTGAACTACTGGAGTATATACAGGCTAACCAGGAAACATTACCCCCAAAATGAAGTGATATTGGATAATCTGTTCAGCCTTTTTGTCACCTGCAACAAATTAGGCTTTCAATATGCAAAACATCTTCCTTCCAGAAAAACAAATGATCATGATTCCACTTAATTGTAATTTAATGAGGCATAATTTATTTTTTAAAGTGATATACACCAGGTGTGTGCTGAGCAAAGTGGCCCAACCAAACCCCAGTGCTCCTCCAAGAATCACACTAGCTGGAGACTGTTTTCATTTCTATAAATTATGTTTCTGCTTGTGGCTGTTGAAGTGGGAAATAAAAGGCTAACTTGCAATATTTACTTAAATATTACAACATAAAGAAGTAACTCAATCCAAAACTACTCGTTTACTGCATAAAGCAAATAGTCTAACCAATCTTCCATTTTGCTCCTGACTATAACTAGCCTATGGGATATTTCCCATACAGGGAGGAAGGGAAGACCGTCTCCATGTCCCTCATATTTATTTCATTATCCCTCTTGTATGAATTAGTTAGTCTTTTTCTTCACACAATTCTGGAATGTCTGTGTCCAAGTGACATGACAGTGAAAGCAGCAGCAACCCTTTCTTACAAGACAAGGTGATGGTCACATTGGTGGGCTACTGACACACAGAGAGGTCTACGTTTCAGAGATCCCTCCAGAGTTAGGGAAAGCAGTGGAGTCACACATGTCTATGCAGCCTACTGGCATCCCACTATCTGAAAGCTGACTTAACAAAACCATTTTCCTCCCAGCCTCCAGTCTCATCTCTTTCTCGATGCTCTGGAGGCATTGCCCCCTCCATTCACCAATACAAGCAGCTTTCCCTGAGCCCCATGTTCATAATCCACAGCCCCACTATGAATCTGTCTGCCACAATTCATTTGTGTAATTCTAAAAGTACTCACCCCGCCCTCAACCCCCCAGAGCTCTGCTGAGCCATGAAGCCAGAGTATTTAGTCTGATTTAAATAAAATGTTACAGGGCAAAACAATGACAATTTGATTTTTATTATTAAAAATGATGTGTTAAATCCTCCAAGAAAATGTCATTATTGCATTAGTTTAATAAAATCTCTCTTTTATTACAATATTTCTTTATTAAGAATGACAGCCTATGCATGTAGCATTTTGTAGGATGGGTTGGATAGAAGTGAACATCTAAAGGGAATTAATATAGTCTGCAAATAAAAATGCATATTCAAAGGTAACATTTGCAGACAAATGTTCTTGTAGAGATATACTGTTCAAAACACTAAAAGAACAGTTATATATGAATAAAGCTCAATGTCCTAGGGACTGAAATTGAACAGATTCTATATCACATCTATATAGCTTATCATCTTTTACACTGGCATGTTTAAAACCTTCTTCTTTCCACTGTATAACCTAGGCAGGAGGCAGTTGGTTACACCTCAGAATGTAGGTCTTTAAGAAGACACAAGATGTCCATGTATTGCAGTTTTGGAAGTTGGAGTCCTATCTTGGCTAAACAGCAGCAAGTACTGGCAGGTTACACAATGAATAGCCAACTCACATTATGTTCAAGATCATTTTCACTCAACCCATTGAAAACAATAACTAAAACTAAAACTTTGGGTCATACAGACCCCACTTTAGAACAAATATTCCATGCACCCCAATTCTGTATTTTATAATTAAAAACTTGTGTCTTGAGCAGCTTTCTTTCCAGTGCATACAATAAAACTTCACGATGGCACACCAAGATTCATTAAGCATGCAACATAAACTGAATGGGTATAGCAGAACACTCTTGGAGCAAAAATAGCCTATGTTCTCTTAAACACAATGCTTGTCCAAGCCACATGTGAGTGTGTTTAATGAGGGAGCAGCCAAAAAATCAAGCTCTTGGCATGTTCACTACTTTTTGCCTACTTGATCTATGCAATGATAGACATAATTGGATCAAGAGTCCTAGTTCATTTTCTACCTTACCCCTTTCTCCTTCTTGTCTTTAGGAAGTGACAGATCCTAGAATGTGGCTATGTACAATCCAAGCCAAATGTTTCTAAACACATTAGCACCAAAAAAGCAAAAGCAAACAAGAAGACTTTGGAAACATTGTACCAGTGGTGTTCTTAGCTCTGGGCACATAAGTGGTTTCTACTCACACCTCATGTACCTGGCACCATGACTAACTCATTCACAAAATTCTGAGCCCTGTTATCCCTCATTTTCATGTGTGTTCTGGGAAACAACTGCTGGAAAACTGCCCCCCAAAATTACTAGCTTAGGTATTTTGTCAAAATACTGGCAAAAATAATGCTTTCCAAACGCTAAACAAAACAAGCAAAAGGCACATTTAGTGAATATTACTACTTCAAATATATCAGATGATTTTAGATGTAACTAAAGCACTCTACTCATATGAAATATAAAATATCATCTTTTTATGCTGAAAGATTTCTCTATAACTTCACTTACCTCCAGAGTCAACAGCACCTGTTCTTGCCCAAAACACAGGACACACTGAAGAACTACTGGTTTGAAAGTGTGTATACTGTTTGTGCAGTCTTGAAGAAGGGATTGTGCCTTTTATCAACTATTATATCATAGCAGAAATCATTGAGAATGATTGAGAAGTGAGTAGTCATAAATATGAGCTTGGAATTCAAACTTTAAAACTGGACTTCAAATGGACAATTATCAATTAATTCCCATGGAAGTTTCCTCACAGAGTTCCCTACAGAGTTCACATGAGTGCATAATACATACTAGGAGTTCAATGAATTCCAATTGCCATAATAGTGCCTACTTAGCCTCTAAATACTTAATAAATATTTGTTAAATGAGTGAATCGATATATAGCACACTGAAATACAATATTTCTTAATTTGCAACTTTAAGTATTCAAGGCACTGCAGTTATATTATGAAAAATATCTGCTCATACAGAAGGCAAAAATATAAACAACAACTTTTGGAAAGTGGGATAATTAAAATTATTGGAGATTAAGGAAAACATAAATAAAATATAATAAGTTATGTAAAGTAAAATGACCATATGTATGTTTTAAGCAGTGCTAAATTAAGATATGAGTTGTAGCAGGTCACAGTCTTCAATCTCAACACCAGTGAGGTAGTGGCACAATGATTAGGAATTTAAAGCCTTCTTGAGCTAACAGCAAGCTCAAGGCCAACGTGAGCTATATCTCAGCCTGTCTCACTGACTCCAGAAAAGATATTGTCATTATATGCTTCAGAAAAGTAAAATATCTTTCCTTCCTTACGTAACTGAGAGTTTAAAATACGCCTTACCTGTATTATTGTTTAAACATGGTTCATAGCTATTAGTTCATCATAGGGTTTAATTTATTAGATCAAAACAACTTTTAAAATGAATCAGAATTCAAAAGATGAAAAAGTACTGGAGTGTTCCAAACATAGCATGAATATCATTTTGTGAGGTCTTGATGTCTGTCATTAAGGCTTTGCTGTAGTGCTATACAGAAACAGCTAAGCACACACACACACAATTGTGTACACATGCATGTGTGTACAACCCATGATGTGCAATAATCCATATGGGCATATTAGTAAGAGATGTTCAGAAGTAGAGGAATAGTCTATATTGATCATCTTAGGTGCAAAACGTATAGAAAGAATTAGCCTAGTAATTTCAAACTGATTTCAATTTGAGAAAGTTATATTTACCTAAAAGAATTTCTGATTTTTTAATAATTACTCAATTTTAATTAAATAGATATGCATTTAACTCCTGATCAAATGGTCATTTCAATTGATTTCCATGAAAGGAACACTCTTTGAATATGTTGCCCTAAATAATAAAGGTAAAAAGCATATTACTAATGAAAATGAAAATCTTCCCTTCTATTTCTTTCATGAAAATCCAGGTTTCTAATATAATACTCTCACTAGAGGTAAAAGAAGTATTTAAGACATAAATGCCCTGACTGTATGAAATGGGTGAAACAGACCTTTCTAGAGAATGGCAAGAGACTTTATAAATTATGATCAAAGGAGCTAATGGGGGCTGGAGAGATGGCTTAGTGGTTAAGGTGCTTGCCTGCAAAGCCTAAGGAACTAGGTTCAACTCCCCAGGATCCATGTAAGCCAGATGCAGATGGTAGCATATGTGATTGGAGTTCACTTGCAGCGACTAGAGGCCCTGGTGCATGCTTGCTTGCTTGCTTTTTCTTTCTTTTTCTTTCTTTCTTTCTTCTTTCTTTCTTTCTTCTCTCTCTCTTTCTCTCCCCCCCCTCTCTCTCTCAGATAAATAAATGAAAATGAAAATAAAATATTTGGGGAAAAAAGGTGTCAATGATTGCTGGGGGAATGAAGAGAGATTTTCTTCAGTGATGCAGCCAGTGGTAAATTACATGAACTCTAAAAGTAATCCCCAACTCGTGCTCATGTAAATTAAACTCAATGAGACACACACACAGAGAGAGAGAGAGAGCCCCAAAGAAAAAGACATCATAGTAGAAGAGTGGCTATTTTGGAAAGAAATGGTTCAGTGAAAGCAGGACAAAGATGGGCACAAGAGAAGGCAATGGGAGAAAATAGCAATCAAAATAATTACATATGTTTTTTAAATTGCCAGTAAAATAAGTTATGAAAGTTGCTATCTAGGAAGGGGAGTCTTTTTCCTAGTTAAAATAAAGAAATCTGAGTAGTATGAGTCCAGTGACTAAGTTTTAAGGGCACTAGTTAAGGATAGGAGGAAGAGATAGTACAGTCATCAGTATGTCAGATTCCTCTGATTCCTGGTTTTGTGAAGAAGGAAGAAAAACAGCCTTCCTATTTTCTGTTATCTACAAGCCTCTACTTCAGGTGGATTTAGGAATGGGGACTGAATTGTGTAGTTTGATAGCGGCTGAATCAACTTCCCCTTTATACAAAGAACAGAGTATCAATTCCTTCCAGACTGCTCAGCTAAGCCATATAACCCAACCAATCCATGCTTTTTGGCTGAGGTTGCCTAAGAAGTGCTAATTAACAATAGACTTTATATGTGTGGGAGGTGGTAAAATGAGACCGCTACCTAGAGTCCCCATATAAGCCATTCAATAACTTTGAGACACTGCTATCTTGGGAGATATTAATATTATTACAATCTTTAAATCTATGAATTCAAGCCAGTGATTTTGAAATGAAAGACTACTTTATGAAGTAAGCTGGGTCATCCCTCCCTACTTTATTAATTTAATGTTCTGAAATCAAAGGAGGGCATATTATTTACTTCAAAAATCAATAACATGTTCATGCCTGGTCTGCAACATTTCATATTTACAGCCTACCTTTCAGTGGATGGACTTCCTTTTTCTCACAAGTTCCCTTGTCATTTTATAACCAGCTCACTGGACCATGGAGTCAAGACCCTAGCTTTACATTGTGGCCCATGATTCTATGACTGGCAGAGTACCTGTATCTATTGAATTCTGATGACTAAGCCCAGATGTCAGCTATCAAAAATTCCTGAATATGTAGGAGGTAAAGTTTTCTACAGATATGAACTGTATATGTAATTAAATTGTGTCTATCTTTGGCTAACAATGTATATAAATGAAACACAGATACTCTGTATCCTCAGAGATACTTAGGACTCCCAAATATTTGTTACCAAGATTTTCCTTTTCTTGCTACACCTACACATTGTGTGTGTGTGTGTGTGTAGACAGCTTCTGTACTTACAAACAACAACCCATGGTATTTCCCTCCCCTCCCCCACTTTCCCCTTCATAACTATGCTTTCTGTCATATCCCCTCCCTCTCTCTATTCGTCTCTCTTTTAATGTGATGTTATCATCTTTTTCTCCTATTATGAGGGTCTTGTACACCTACACATATCTTTATGACTGTGCCATTTCAAAACATATTATTTAGCAAGTCCTTGGACATTTTAACCTTAATAATCTGGGATATGCATATAATCCAAACACCATGTCAATAAAGCCTAAAGCAAAATCCATGTCATTTCATGCAAAACATTTGCATTTCTAGCAGCTGACCTTACTGCCAACTTTTCTGATATATCATTCAATTTAATTTTCCAATCCGTGGAAAACATTCTCCAGTTGCTGAGTGACTTCATAAATTGTATTTATGATCCTGGTCTTAAGTTTCTTCAAATGATGTGGCTTTGATGAGTAAACTGTGGATTTTTTTTTACAAAGTTTCATAAAAAATAAAAAGTAGTCAAATAAGGACAGGTTAATCAAATGAGTTCCCAAAGGATTTTTAGAGATCTGTTCTCTATCAGATAAGACCAGGGTGCACTGCTTTCTCCAGCAAAACCTGTAATAGATGTCTTACTAAGTTCTCCTTGAACTGAAGATGGAGTGGGATGCCTCATTAGAGGCGTACTGTTAAAAAGGAATAGCACGTTTTCAAGCACACATCTGGGCTTCTACCCAAGCCTGTTTCTAAGAATCAACTCAGAGAGCTGCCTAATACCCAAGAGGAACCTGAACCTGCTAGGAGAAAAGGAAAGCCAATAGACTATATAAATAACAAACATGGTAAAAGTTTCGCTGTCAAATGGTGCAAACTTTCTGTCCCTAAGTGCTTCCAGAGCTCTGTGCCAAGGTTAAGGGACAGGAGTAGAGAAAGAAGATGAGGGACACACCTATTTTCCCGTTTCTGGCATTCTAATGCTCCTACTCACACGTGGCGGCGCATCCGTTCCACTGGATTTAGCCTAGTTTGGATCAAAGCTTCCTCTACTTCATTTAACAGATTTGCTCAGATGGAAGGTCTCAGAGGAGAAGCAATGTTAGTAAATGGGGACTTCTGAACATATGAATATGTAGGTCATTGGATTTTTAAATAAATTAGAGAATAGTTTATCTATTAAGAAAGATTCCCTGTACATATTTTATGAAGCATTGCTTATTATAGGTCAGCGGGCATTAGTAATATTAAGTCTTTTAAAATACTTCCATATACCTTTTCACACTGGCATAAGCTTCTCATCTTTTTTTTATGTTGTAACAAAGGAAAAATAATGCTGAAGGTTAGGATTTATAATCACATTGTCAAAGATGCAAAGATATAAATGCAGCAAATCACCAGGGAACTTACTGAATGCTCACAGACCTGGCAAGTGAAAGTTGCCCAGTGTTAAGATAAATTCAGGATATAGAAAAGGAAGAAAAAAAATATGAAAATAAATGATATATCACTGGTCCTATTGCTTCCTGAAATTGCTCTTCCATGGGGCCATGTGCATCTGTGACAGAATGCAGGAGATAAGGAAGGGATCTGACACTCAAATAACCTCAAGTCCCCAATCACAGAAAGGTTAGTTTTCATTCAAGTCAACGGGTAGAGCTCTTTAGGTCTCAAATCATAATTCTGACCAATTGTCAAAACCGTTCCTATTCACATTTGCTGGTCCTCATGCTCTTCTTCCTCGCTCCTTCCCTCCTCTCTTTCTGTCCTTCTTACCTCTGTGTTTTCCTTCTTTCTTCAGCTCTCCCTCTGTCCCTTTCCACATGCAATATCCCTAAGAGTGTCTTATTAATATCAACATCTATCACAGGAACTCCAGAACTATAGGGGCTCATGTTTGTGATAGCAAAGGTGATATTTTCAAAATGAAGTAGTGAAAGTGAGATATTCTATACTAGTCCCATGGTAGCATATGAGTTTTGCTTTGTGAAAAGCATGGGCATAATAAGTCTGATGAGTAAAAAAAGAAAATCACAATAAAATCAGATTGGCCAAAAGGTTATCTATCTCTAACACCAGCAGAAGCATGAGTAGAATAATATGTTAGCAGACAAATGCATATCATGATTTTAAACACTTATTTATTAAAGTTTAAAATGTATCAAAAACTAACTCTTGTGGAAGGGAACCAGCCAAAGGGAAAAGGGACATGAAGGAAAGATAGTGATGGAGAGGAACAAGGTATAATGACACATGAGTATGCACATTCCCTGACAAAATCCATTACTATGTATATTAACTTAATAATGAAAAAACAGCTACTGGACACGTAGCCCTTAATGTCATTTTATATAATCAAATGCTATAGTGGACCAGCTGGCTATCCAAGACAATAGTCTCTCTCTGAAGAATGAGAATTTTCAGATGCTATTTACCATGAGATTGAATCTTTATCTGGAAGTCTTAAAACTAGGCAAACAAGGTTTTCTTGCCCATGATCTGCTGTTTGATAAAATGTTTGCAGATGATTGTAGATTATACACACATACATGTACACAAACTGGCTAGATTTCTTCTCATTAAATTATCAAGCATGAATTCAGAAACATGCTTTGTAGGGTGACAAAAATGTGCGAAATTATTTTTTATTGAAGTGAACAAGAAGTGAATGCTAAAGGTTCTGAACTAATTCTGGAACATATTCAAGCATAGAAGGGCATGCTGCCTACCAATAAAGCAGCTCCGTCCAAGATGGATCATGGTTTTAGACGTTTATCAAAAATGAATGATTCTGATTCTGTTTGCTTTAAGGAAAAAGTATTCTAGCCAAAGACTAGTAATTCATTTATGTTAATAATATTAACTTTTACATATTTATTACAGCTGGAAAATTATTCTATCACCCAGAAATGTCTGATTCCACTCAAAAAAAGGCCTCACCACTTGGAAAATCCATGGATGGTTTCATGGGACATAATATACCATGGTTTCCATTTAACAATGATGCTGGTAGAACCAGCTGCTTATTCTGACTGCTAGTAACTACAGAACATGTAGCAAAAACAATCTGCCTATTGACCTCACGCTCAAGTTCAAACTATGTCATTCTGTCAATGCCATCTACCTTGATTAGGCAGGGCTTATACACAACAGGTTATGATCCCAGAGGGATGAAAAGCTTTCCCAAATTAAAAACAGAATTTCAAAAGGAAATACTCATACATTCCTATTCAGTTTCCATTTGATATCCTAAAGACTGGCCCATGAATTCAAGCTCATGTTGATTGAAAGTGAATGTTTCTTTCTGGGTGTAACCATCTTACAAATTTAATGGCAGGAATAAATAGTAAAATGAATTCCATTCTTCAATTAGACCATTTATAACTTGGCACATCAAAGATGGCAATGCCAAGGAAAAACATAATTAATCCATAAAGAGAGACAAAGAATTGTGCAGAAGACAGACCTGAGGAGGTGAACGCCTTGGCAGAGCACACCCTCCCACCAAGATGGCCTGTCTTTTGTCTTGCCTCATAGTGCATCTTCTCTCATGCTTCATGCTAGTCAGATAAAAATGTACACTGTATTTGCTCTCAAATCCAAAGACAGCCATGCTTTCAGTTTTTATCCTTAGCCAAAATAACCGTGTACATAATGAAGCAATAAAATGTTCGCTAGGTATGAATGCCTGTTCATGCACATGGGTGATAATGAAAGAACACGCTCACACAGAGAACTGCAGAAGATAGAGTTGAAGGATGCATTTTTCCTATCTGTACTATCAGTAGCATCAGTAGGTTTGCTCCATAGGACCAGAACCCTTCCTACTATGGATGCAGAAATGCTATCTGTGAGTCACAAGAGGATGTATGGAACATGTGTGGGTCTCCCTAAATGCATTTTCAAGCAATAGAAACAGACTCTGACACTAATAGAAGCATAAATTAGCTCAGAGCCAAGGGAACAAGAGACTTTACCTCTCTTGTACTTCTCCATACCTAGTATGTAAGCAATGAATCTCAAACAACCCCAACTGTTTCTTCCCTGCTTGCAATGAGCAGCTGGAGCATTGCTGGTATACCACAAGCATGGGTCCCACCACTATTTCTGGCTGCTTGAGATGAAACTATTACTAATTTCCTAGACCCTTCTATCGCAAATTGACTCCTTACCACATTCAAGCTATGCACTTGTTTTAGGACTATTTTTCAATACCAGATTTTTGAAAGCTATAATCTGTACTTGCATTCTCAATAATTAATTGTTCCTTAACTACTAAATTCTGGCCTATGTCCTCACCACTATAGGGAAATTACAGTCTAAGATTTGACAAGTATTTCTTCCAACCAATCACCAAATCTCATGGCATGGAATCAAGCCACTCTCTAAGAGCATCTTAGTGTTCACATGTGACATTAACCCTATTCATACCCTCTATATTCTTGCTAACATCTCCCTACAGTTCTATCTCTATGAAGTCCAGTTGCCTAGCATTTCTTCCTACATTTCTTTTTTCTGGTTCTGGTAGTGGTGGAAATTTCTTCCATTTCATCTCAATCTTTAAATTGCAGGCTCTATGGAAATGTTCTAACTTCCTACTCTAACTCTGGTAACCCTTCTTAGTCCACCTCAACATTTTCAATGGTTGTTTATAGTCTTCATAAGAAATCTTCCAGTATTTCAAAATAAAATTCCCAAGCAACAACTACAACCTTCCTCCCACCACCCTTCTACTGGCCCCCTTGATTTTCTCAGTAATTACCCTTTACTCTCAGTCACTGGGCTCAAGCCCTGGCATTAACTTTACTGCTTCCCTCTGTGCCCACTCACACACCGTCCATCAATTTTACTTCCATGGTGCTCCTTGACTCAGTACCCTCCTGTCTGCTGCCACCAGCCTAGTTCAAATTTGCCCACATTTCATTTGGGTACTTATGGCAATCTACTAAATAGTACTTCTCAGTGCTTGCTATAATAAGAGGGGGAAAAAAACAAAATCTTCCAAAGATCTAATTTTGCTTATTGAGTCATAACACACTCTTACATAAAACCTTCAACAGTTTCCAGTACTTAATGTTCAAAGTTCTAGCATGATCTGTGCCCTGCCACCTTTACATTTTATTATCAGATACCATTGATTCCCAATTTCTTGGCTCAATATTTTCTTCATGAATTCCTTTACCTGAAATATAATGTCAATGGAATCATATTGTAAATGAGCACTCTGTAAGATAATCCATGCATGAAGACTCTGTTCACCTTTCTCATTTAAATTTATATTGATAGGCAATTCTTTCAAAACATTAAAAATATAATTCACCTGGCTATAGATATCTTAAAATAATTTGCAAACTTTAAAGGCTTGTCATCATAACACTTGTTCATAATGTTAAAAACAAGATAAATAACAGATGGTTTGGACATGCAGTTTTATAACTAGTTTTAAATTATTTTTTTAAAAAAGGGAATATGCCAGGTATAGTGGAACAAGCCTTTAATCCCAACACTCAGGAGACAGAGGTAGGAGGATCGCCAAGAATTCAAGGCCACCCTGAGACTACATAGTGAATTCCAGTCCAGCCTGAGCTAGAGTGAGACCCTATCTCAAAAAACAAAACAACAACAAAAAAAGTGGAGGGGGACTAATAACCACAAAATTTAAGATTCCATCCAGGGAAAAGTAGATGGCAAAGATGAGTGTAGAACATATACAAAGACCCATAAGTGGTAAGTGGAAAGATTTTAGGAGCTGAGTTGGATGCTAGGTTCTTAGATATCCATTGTATTACTTAAATTATTCCATTACAGTCATGTGGGATCAATGATGATACTATTCCATGACTGAAGGAGATTAGTCAATGATATGTGCTCTGAAAGTCATGAAATTTTTGAAAGAGATTACTAACATGTCACAATCTGTCCTGACTCTAATTCATTCCTTAATTATTTTTATTTATTTATTTATTTGAGAAAGAAAGAAATTGAAGCATGTACCACTGTGTGTCTGGCTTTACATGGGTACTGGAGAATTGAATTCAGATAGGCAGGCTTTGCAATAAGTGCCTTTGACCACTGGAGCATCTCTATAGCCTCCTGATTTTAATTCCTAACTGCCAGTCATAAGGGATGTTAACTCTACCTGTGTGCGGTTGAATGCCACTCTTGCAAAGACAGCTTGAGATACACTGGCCCTCTTCAGCTCATCTCTGACTTGCTGGTAGATATCTGGAGACACTTCCACAGAAGAGTTGGTTGGCTCTGGCTTAACTGCCCTGGGAATGGGAGGATGGTTCAGGAACTGCTGGTTGATGGCTTGAGGATGCTGGTGAGCCAGGAGCCGACTAACAGCAATCTGTTGGTTAATCAGATGGGCCATAGCTATTTGCTGCCTGACAAGTTGTGGGCTGAGCTGGGGAGAAAGAAGACCAGGGCTCATGATGGGCTGTAATGCGGGCACTTGGTTTCGGATCGGAGTACTGTGGTGGATTTGGCTATGAGGAGACTGTTCGTTGGTTTTCCCCAGGGATGCCAGCTGGTTCATATTTGGTAAATGCATTGGACGCTGGCCCAGAACACAATAGTCTGA